>NC_062261.1:26098381-26438024 GCF_916048215.2 Malus sylvestris
GGATCGTTCTAGGCCAGGGATTAGAAGGGATGCTAATTAACACAAATTAAACTTAAAAACTGAAAACTAAGCTAGACTAACACAAAATAAGAACTGAGGGGGTTTTTTGACGAATTTTAAGAAACAAAAGTAAATAGCAGCAATTAAATTGAGTTGTAAAGGGAATATGGGTGAAAAGCTAGGTAGAGGATTCTTCTCCACACATGAAACATATACACATAAATTGATTTCTAGTTATTTTTTCTATAAACCATGAATGAGAATGCCCCAAATTATTGTGAATGCACTAATTAATTCTCAGACTTTCCTAAGTTCATTGAATTGGACTCAGCGACGCAACCAAATTATCCTTCTCAAATTCCCTAACTATGAAAAGCATGATAGAGACACATATCAAAGGTCATTAAGTTATGTGAAAATCATAAACATGGCATTCGTAACTATGAAAAGCATGATACTCCTGCCATGGATTTACTTAACTCAGTCATAACCAGTGACTTTTACTACTTATAAATATAAGTTTATAACGATTAGGTGAAATTCCCTTATATTCTAGCATCAATCCTTGCATGCAAACTAAGTATGCACCCTTAGCAAACATACAAGAATAAATTTTCTATAAATCAGATAAGTAAATCGCATTCATGTTTTATGAAACAAGAACTGGATGTAATCAATTCATATAAAACATATAATCATGGCTTCGAATTCACCTCTAGCTAAAAAGAAATTTAGTTACACATGTTCATCATAATTGAAAAGTAATCCACTACTAGGAAACTAGTTATTAGTGGCGTTTTGAAAACCGACAAAAAACATGTATTACTGTCGAATTTTAAGCAAAATCCGACAAAAAATGGATACAGTGACAGATATAATAAGCGACAGAATTGCCTGCGTTAGGAAATTAATTTTCCGACAGAAAATACTCTAAAACCGATAGAAATTGTGTCGGATAAAACCGACACAAAATGCTTAAACCATTCGACGGAAATGAATTAATAATGAATAAATAAAACCATTTACTGTCGGTTTTAACCGACAGGAAGAAATTAATAATGAATAAATAAAAACATTGTATGTCGGATAAAACCGACAGGAATGATATTAAAAATAAAAAAAATATAAATCACTTTCTGCATTTTCCATATCCCCGCATTTACCATCCAACCTCGCCAGAGCTCGATCTCGCCGCCGCCTATCACCACCGTATGTCACCATTGTCTGCCTTGCCCCATCACTTCATCCAACCCTGGTTCAACATGAGGAATATCAGAGCAGGAAAAAAAGTGAATAGGGTAAGATAGAAAGTTTGTTGGTAAAATGATGGATAACTTTTGAGATGCTCACCAATTGGGATGGCTCCTGCAGCCATATACTCCACAACACTTATTCCAAAATGTTCATCTGTCATTGAATGGATTCCTGTGATGGCCCCTCCCAGAAGTTGCACCAAGTCCCTGTAGATGTGATAAATAACCAAGGCTAAGAAAGCAAAAACAAATCCAAACAGGGTACATTATTACAAGAACAAAAGAGAGCCAATAATCGTTGACATTGAGGAAAAATATGTTTACGAAAACAAAATCTAAAATGGTTTTGAGAAGATGTTCACACCAAACAGTTTGTATTTGTCTAATTCAGCTACATACTATGTAGCTTATTCGAATTCACCTAGGCAGATGCACAAAAAAAATGCTAATTATCTGAGTCATTCATGCTGTATTTATTAGGATCACTACTTGTATGATTCAATCCTCAGACGGGAAGCAATTAACAATGCAAGCCAACCAAAGATAAGAAACTTGTGAACAGATTATGCATGGTTTACGTTTAACAGAGAGAGCCAGAGCAAGAAGAACAAGTTATCTAGACATTTACATTAAAGGATGCAGAACATGAAATCCTTGGCACAGACTTGTATAATACATTTTTATGAAATTCTACGTCCCCGTCAACCTTCAGTTCAACTGCTTTATCTTTCAAATGTTGCAATCTTTCTTCATCTGCCTTATTCCGGCAGCTACCCACAAACTAAAGCTTAGGTCTAGGTAAGTGTGCATCTAATTTTCCAATGGCAACTGAAAAGGCCTCAAGTTGGAGACCATGTGCCTGAGAAAGGAACAACCAAATTAGAAAGGACTTGCAATATCCACAAATAATAAAGGCCCTATACACGAGCCGCAAAAATCTTAGTACCTTGTGTTCATAAGGTTTATATTCCCACCTTCGGATTTCCCGGACGACCGCTTCCTCCTGGTCCTTGACATCCGACTCCTCCAAACAGCAGAGTCGGTGTCCCTGTTTGAGCAGGACTCGATGGTAATCTCATTAACAATCCTCTTGACTCGGTGGCGGGTCCCACAAAAAGACGACTCCTTGGCCTCGTCGTCGATGGAGGAGTCAGTGGCGTTACCGTCAGTGATCGATATCCGCACAACACGCGGCCTCACGGACTCGAACTCGTCCGCTTCCGCCGAATTGGCCACCATCGTAGTGTGGTGCCGGTTCTGCGTGTACTTAACAGCAGGACAATTCATAGCTCACAAAAAAGAAACAAAACTTTATAGAGTGCAAAATTTAGAAGGTGAGTGGCATTGAGAACGAGTTGAAAGAGTGAGTGAGTGGGGAATGTTCCAGAGCTTTTCGATATGGGACTGAGTCTAGGACGAATTAACCATAACAAGATGAGCACAAGAGCCTACAATCCCTATTCACTTTAACGAGATGACTAATAACTTTATGTTAGCTAGCTAAGCTTGGTAGCTAGACTCAAGTACTACTGTGCTGTGAGTGTGAGACAGACACCAACGAGAGAGAGAGAGAGTCTGTTTGCAGTGTGTGTGGAATTATTGGTTGGAATTGGTTGCAAATGTTCGAACAGAATAGAAAAGAATAGAGGAAAAGGAGAAGGAAATGAGGACAGGAGAATAGAGGGAAGGGAGAAGCATCGGCGCAAGGAAGATGGAGGGGTTTTTAAAATTTAGGTTATTTTAATTATTATCGGTTAAAACCGACAGAAACATTTTTTTAAAATAAAAACCGACAGAAAAAATGGCGGCAAAATTCCCTCTGAAAATTTTAAATTCCCCCCAAAATTTTGCTACGATTTTAAAAATAAAATAATAATTGTTTGGTTTAATAAATAAATAAATAATATGTATTTAAATAGAATATGTTTTTAAAAATTAAATAAATAATTTATTTGTTTCTTTATCGCATAATTTATTACATGGATTATTCTCTATTAATTCTTTTTATACATATTATTTAAATACATATTCTATTTAAATTATTTATTTTATTTAATGGAGAATAAATAGAGAATAATAGAATTTGTATTTAAATAATATCTTTTTACATGTAAAATATGCGATAAAGAAACAAAAAAAGAATTAATAGAGAATAATTTTTAAAATAAATAAATAAATAAATAATATGTATTTAAATAGAATATATTTTTAAAAATTAATAAATAAATAAATTATTTAAATATTATCTATATAGATAATTTTTACACTTTTGGTTTAATAGAGAATAATCCATGTAAAATATGCGATAAAGAAACAAAAAAAGAATTGTACAATGAAAATGTCATCACACAAACTAAATATTGTCTAATCAATACTTGAAAAACATAAATAAATATTGTCTAATGAATAAATTTGATATTCAATTTAAAATATTTACACTTATACTTAATGGAAGTATAACATTAACTCTAAGTGTTTGTTTAATCTACCGTTTTGATGCGTTACGCATTCTACGAAGTGTTTTTCAATGATCCAACCGTCAAACTTGTTTGTACACACTCTGAGATCGCATACGTAAAAAATCACAAAAAACAAACATTAAGAGATTAGGTAACAAAACAAAAGTTTTCAATGGTTATAAACGAAAAATCACAATTTAACGGTTACTTTAGCTCTAATTTTGATGATTTTTTTAGTTACACTCCTCGACCCTATAAGAATGCAGTGAACGAATTCGATTGAATATGTTTGTTAGTTATGCATTGATTGAATTGTATTCCAAATGCGGAGAAATGGACGAGACTGTGGAAGTGCTTGACGAGTTTTCACACCCCTCCCCCCCCCAAATTTATGGCTTCGCCACCGGTTGAGTTATATAGGAAGGTGTCAAAGATAATTAATCTAGGTCACATCGATAAAACGTTTTTCCCCTTACTGCCCAATGAAGCTTCAAAGTCATGTCTCTTGAAAAAAATGAAGCCTTCATTTGTTTTCTTTCAATTTTTTAAAAATTGAAGAACTTTTTTAAAATTATTATTAAAGAAAGGGAAAGTGTTTGAAACTATTACAATAATTTAAGGAATGGAGTTTTGAACTCATAACGGATGGGTGGAAATTCAACACCATATTAGTTCACCTACTTGCAAACTTAAAAACTTATTTGGTAATTGTTTTTACTATTTTAAGAAAAATGAAAGCTGAAAACAAAATTGTTACCAAACAAGTTTAAATCATAAACATTTGATAAAGAATGATATCTAGATACAAGAGAATTTGGAAACCTATAAGATTTTCTCCAATGATAGATCTCTAAAATTTAAGACATTAAAATGGAATAACATTAGGAAGCTGTTATTAACAATTCAAAATAATTATTGTGCACTCTAACCATATAGAAATACAAGAGAGAAAAAAACACACTTGAAAAGAGTGTCAAATAACTTTTTAAAAGTGTCAATAACACTATTTAATATTTTTTCCAATCATGTATTGTCAACCTCTCAATCCATCTCGACTAAAAACACTAAAAAATGAAGGTACAAACCATATTATTGAGTGCATCTGTCCAAACTACACTAAAAGATGAAAATACTACATCATATTTATCACGCATGGACGATAAAAGATAATTGTAGGGAAAAAATAACAAACTCCAAATAGAGGTAAATGAATGTGACAATTCATATATCTATGGACGGCTAACTAATCTCCCTTTTCATACAATCTCTGTACCACATAATGCGAGTGCAGTTGTGTATTTTCGGTTTCTGAGTTAAATGGTATGTTAAATTAGAACTGATGATGCCAAAAAATACATTCTAAGAGCTCAAACTCAAAGTTTGAGTTCTAAACTTTGCTCGTTTTCCACTAAACCAAACCTATGTACGCAAGTGCCTAAGTGGCTTGGCTGTTGACATTCATTGTTCAGAACTTCAGTGGGTCACTTGGTGTCTTGCACTTGAACTCCCACCATTTTATAAACTAAACTAAAATTCAAGAAACAAATTTTATTATTCATGAAATAAATAATAATTGGGGTTAAATATTACAACTACAACAACAATAATAAAGCTTTTTTCCACTAAAATACTAAAATAATAACCGCCATAAAGTAAAATATTAAAATAGTCAATTTCTGTCGGTTATAACCACCACCATTAACTTAAAACCGCCAGAATATGTAAAAAATATTAAAAAATTTCAAAAATACTG
This sequence comes from Malus sylvestris, assembly GCF_916048215.2. Lineage (NCBI taxonomy): Eukaryota > Viridiplantae > Streptophyta > Magnoliopsida > Rosales > Rosaceae > Malus > Malus sylvestris. The sequence continues at coordinate 26,103,847 of NC_062261.1, forward strand.
TCAGATATAACCGACAGAATTTTCTTGATATCTGCCAGTAAATATCCGACAGGAATTGATGTCGGATATAACCGACAATATTTTTCTAATATCCGCTAGTAATTAAATGATGTGTCGGATATAATTTATCCTACAGTATTTTCTATTATCCACCACCATCATCCGCCACCTAAAGCTAGTATTGTAGTAGTGATCTAAAATAAACATTGAAACTAAACAAGGATAGAAAGAACTCTGAAAATCTCTAATGGTTGAATGCAATATGCGACACACTCCTTCTTCTCTGATCCTTGCAGGTTGCGGCACAAGCTTTGAATAAGGCATGCGGCACAAGTCTTCTCTCCCCTGAAAGTTGCGGCAATAAGTAGTATTTATAGGTAGGGGCACATCATAATTTGTCGAGGAAAAGGATTAGGTTGTTTGCATTATTTAGGACTCCTTAAATCATATAGGAAGTGGTTTAATGTAATAAGGAATCCCCCTTACAGCTGGAGATAAAGTAGGATTAGGATAAGATAAGGTTTGTCAAGGATAAGGTTAGAGAAGATAAGTTTGGATAAGGTTTCCCTTTAATTTCTGATTCCTTGTCTTCCAAGCCTCAATCCTAATTCTTCTAGATTGTAGCACATTCCTAGCCTCATTTGACCACCAAAAATGTCCGTCCCAAGTGCTCCCAACGCATGCTATCCAATCCAAGTCCAAAACTGCTCCAAATTGCTCCATTTTGCCCTTGTTTTGTCACCTTTGCCAATTGGACCTACAAATACACGAAAATAGCTTAAATCACTATAATAAATAGAAACTAAGTAAATGCAAAGAAATAAGTTAACAAAGTTGCATAAATATGCTCTAAGGCCATCAATGCTTTATAGCACTGAATGTTGGGCGATAAGTATCACCACGTGCAAACAATGAGTATAGCAGATATGAGAATGTTTCATTGGATGTGTGGGCACATGAAAATGGACATGATTAAGAATGAGGATATCTAAGATAAAGTAGGAGTGGCTGCAATTGAAGACAAGATGAGAGATATCAGTTAAGGTGGTTTGGACATGTGAACCAAAGACCTATAGATGCTTCAATTAGAAGATGTGATTATGAGACATGCTCAGGAAAAAAGGGTTGAGTTTGAGGAAAACCTAGGAGGACTTAGAAAGAGACTATAGATTTAGTGCAAAACCGAGTATAACGGCGTTCTAGGATTCATACAGTCGACTCGACTTAGTGGAATAAGACTTTGTTGTTGTTGTTGTTGTTGTTGTTGCTATTGTTGTTGTTGTTGTTGCTGTTGTTGTTGTTGTTGTTATCGTTGTTTAAGTCTTAGTTAGTACTACAATATAGTGATATTCTTTTTCACTTGTAAGTGAAAAGACTTAAGTTCGAATCTCGGAAATGATAAGTTCACAACCAATTTTGTTCGTCCACCCTTTAGTGTAGATCTATTATCATAATAAATATATTAATAACATTTACATCAAATATCCAAGTGTTTTTTTTATATATACAACAATATTCTACACGAAGGTCGACTTATGCTAATAGGTATCGGTCTCTAAACAAATATAATACCTCCTAGCTATCCATGTGAGTAGAACCTGAGACCTATCACTTACAAGTAAAGAATACCACTAAAACCATCCTCTAATAATGCTCGAATGCCCAAAGGGTCGAGTTTTACAAGGAGTCGAATACTATGTGGGCCAAGTTGTCTATGTGAGTGCTCGACAAGATTTCGGCTTTAAGTACTGACAGTTGTATGGCTTTCTGTTGGGTTTCCAGGCATATTATTGAAATAAATTTAATTCAAATAATTAAATATGTAACAGAAAAATAATAATTCACGTACAATATGTTATCCTAATTATGTACCCGGTTGGTTGTATTTGATAATGCAACAAATAAAGACGACGAAGAGATACATGAATTTTTAGCCACACAAGTGCCCCTTGATTGGATCATCTTCATGGTTGTGATCTTCCTTTTTATGATTGATCATGTGAAGCTCTCCAAGTGTTAAACCTCTAACGCCTTCCACAATGGTTCAGGTGAGTGTGATACTTATATGTAAGAGTCATACATCACGAGATTAATTTATATAACACTACTGCTATACTAGTGTGAGTTCAACATATTGGTACCACACTCATGAGTTTGATATACTAAACTCATTAGTCTAATATATTGAACTCGTGATTTCAATAAATTGGTATCGCACTCAAATTTTTCGCTCACTGTAGAAGTGTGATTCCCATATGAGTTAATATATTGGTATGACACTCACTTTTTTTGGCCTACTATGGAAGGCCTAAGAGTATCCACATTGATAAATTAGCAACGGATGATGAAGTGGTTAATTTAAATGTGCTAGCAATATCTTTCTTGGATCGATAGGGTTTGGGTGGCACATAAGTGTTTTTAGCTTAGGGATTTTTTCTCTGTTCTTTGAGGGAAAAAACTGACTGCACTTAGCATTAGAGACATATGAGAAACATAAGGGGTACATATACAGCCTTAGTCGCACCTTTTAGTGTTTGACAGCTAAGGTCACGCGACTCATGTGCCTTGCGTCAATCCCACTTTCACTGGCCCTCTTGGACTTGTGACTTGGACCACTTTTAATTAAATAAAGCCCAAAACTTATTTTATTAAAACCATGTCAAAAAGGGACAAATAATTAATCAATAAAAGGGTGTATGGTATCAAAGGTCTTTGAACTTTACCCATGTTTGATTTTCGTCCTTGAACTCTTATATTAGTTTCTTCCATGCTCCAGCTTAACTTTGTGTTGCATGTGTAGTTCTTTAGTCAAATCTGTCTTCTTTTCCGTCAAATTTAAGGGTGTAGTGGTCTTTTCATACATAAAAATCTAATTTATTTTAAAAAAAGAATAGCTTGACTCCTTAAGGTTAAGGAGAAGTTCCTCCTCAAAATACTTCGTGACCTATTTACAGAATTTCGTGCTTATGATCGAAACATTTTATATTATAAATCCCTATGTAAAGAGCATCTCTGTAAATAATTAATTAAAATTAAAATCATTTGTCAAATCCTTAAGGAGTTCTGATCATAAGTACGAAGTTTTGTGAATAGGTCACAACATATTTAAAGAAGAAATTCCTCCACAATCCTTGAAAAGCCAAGTCTTTCTTTTTAAAACTTCATTTTCTTATTTTTAGATAAAATTCCGATTTTACCCCTCAACTTAATGGAGAAGTTGACGGAGTTAAGTTAACGAAAAGTGACACATCCCGACCCGGGATGTCCAATAGGACTCCGAATTGAGCTATGCTGGCCGACACTTGAAGGGCGACGAAACCATAAAGTATGATGATGTGGAAAAAATGTGAATAAATTTAAACCTAAAAGTGCCTAAATACCAGAATGCACTGGTGAGTGGGAATGAACCCACTTCACACGTGACGTTAGAGCATAAGCAAGTACAGTAGAGTGAATTAAGAATCGTACCCTCGAAATAATCTCTAATATTAAGAATCGCCACGAATCTTCGACGATAAGAAAACTCGGCTAATAAAACCTGGAGGGTGAAAACAAAATAAGGGTGAGTGGTCCTGGAAATAAAATTTTAATAGAAACCATATAAAACATTATGACCCCTTGCTACAACACCTGTATATAGTTTCCCGAAAAATCATAAATATACCACAACACAGCATCTCATCAGCAATATCAATAATCATGTGATTAATAACCCATACTAGCACGCAAGTCGGAGTCACCTATGGTGACCTGTACGACTGCACCCATATCTCATCAATCAATGTTAACTCATCAGTTGGAGTCACCTATAGTGACCTGTACGACTTACCCATATCTCATCACATATGCTAGTTCATCACATATCTCATCACGTATGCTAGCTCACATATCTCATCATGTATGCTAGCTTATCACATATCTCATCACGTATGCTAGCTCATCACATATCTCATCACTTATGCTAGCTCACATATCTCATCATGTATGCTAACTCATCACATATCTCATCACGTATGCTAGCTCATCACATATTTCATCACGTATGCTAGCTCATCACACATTTCATCACGTATACTAGCTCATCACACATTTCATCATATATGCTAGCTCATCACATATGTCATCATATATGCTAGCTCATCACATATTTCATCATATATGCTAGCTCATTACATATCTCATCACATATGCTAATTCATCACATATTTCATCACGTATGCTAACTCATCACATATTTCATCATATATGCTAGCTCATCACATATCTCATCATATATGCTACCTCATTACATATTTCATCATATATGCTAGCTCATAAGTCGGAGTCACCTCTAGTGACCTGTACGACTTATCCATAGCTCAATAAGTATACCTGCACACAAGTCGGAACCACCTAAAGTGGTCTGTACGACAAGACTGGGTGTAAATAAATACTCTTAAGTGCTACGATCACGTGAAGATTGTGCGAATAATCGCAGGTCACCTACGAGTCGGAACCACCTATAGTGGTCTGTACGACAAGACTGTGCACCAGGTGAGCGTAAGGTGCGGGAGGTGAACATCACGTGAATGACTGTGCCCTAGCCACATGCGGGTGCACTAACACCGGTGTGTAGGTTTATGAGGTCTAAATGCATCTCATGTGACATATACAACTCATAGGCAACTTGTACGACAATGTCAGAGTTGCCTAAAACATAATGTGATCATGCCATAACTCAATCATTTCAACTAATATCATAACTGACCTGAACTTACTTGTGTGTTCCGCGTTCATCTTCGAACTTTAAAGCATTCATAATAATTATGAGTAGGTAACATACATATGGATATACCATGATGCAATCTAATACTTAACCATGACATAGCATTATCAATTATATACACACACATATATATATTATATGGAATAAAAATGCATAAGTTGTAATGCACTACTCTCGAACTATTTATTTTCGGGAATAATTATCAGGGATAAGTCTAACTAAACACTAGTTTAATTAACTATCATTACTTACGTTTCCTTATTTCAGTTTCTTGATTTCCTTCCACATTGATTTATGACTAACATCCAATCACTAAAAACAAAAGGTTAAATGTCATATTTTCACCAATTTCCTTCACATTGCTCAATTCCCAAACAAGGTTTTTGTTTCAAATATTGTATGGCTACATCTAACGTCTCGTTAGACTGCCTATGTACCCTAAACATGGATCAAGCCATCCGTAGTTCAAATAAGTACTTTAAAGCATTTACAGTAATTATACGCAATAAGCAATTTATAAACGTTGTGGAATTGTCAATCACATATATATATATATATATATATTATATGATAAAAAATAAAAAAAGGAAAAGACCCACTTACCTGAGGTCCGCGCTATGACTCCCTAGCACGCATATCGTGACATCGCGAACCATCGTCGCTTGTGACCAAGGCCAATTTGGCTGGGAAAAGCCCCAATTTAGCTAAAATTCGTTGGAACCCTAAGTGTGGGTGTGCTTCGATTCTTCCTTCTCGATGATCCGCCGCCCCTACAACGGATTGGGCTTTGCTCCATACCTCAAGGGAAGTCTAATGGTGGTAGTAATTGATCCAATTAGTTTCAGATTTGGGGGAATTCGAACAAGGAGGGCTGCGACACCCGCGGTACAATCTTCATGAAATCTTAATCAATTCATGTCTATTTTGGCTAGAGTGGAACGATGGGATGTTGGGATGATGTTTAGTGGTGATGGGAGGTTCTAACTCGCCGGAGACTTGGAGAAAAACCATCGGAAAAACACACGGGCGTTTGGGTTTTAAAACGGGTCACGCGGGTCAAAAACGGGTCAAGGGGAAGGAGATCATGGTTAGGTGCCTCTCGCCTTCCTCCTTTCCCTCCCTGATCTCTCCCTGATTCATCCTCCCATCTTCCTCCTTTCTGATAGGGCAGCAGTCCTCTACTCTTCTCTCTTCATATTAGGCAGCTCCGTCCAATCTCCTCCTCTCCCTTTTTCCACCAACCACACACACACACATCTATCATAAAAATCATTTAGTAATAATAATAAAAATATAGTGTAAGATAATGAAAAAAAATGATTCTTTCCAAATACTTTCGGGTTCATAATTCCACGAAACTTTAATTGTAACCCCAATTTCACTTCTACTTGTGCCTACGCGTCTGTAAGATCGAGCTCTATCCAAAAATGTCGAGAAACATGACAAAATACACGAGAATCACATGCGTCCTAAAAAATTACGCTTTGCCCTAGGGTATTTCCGTAATTTCACGTAATAAAATTATAAAAAAATTTATACTTTTTAGCGACGGGCTGTTACAAAAAGACTGCTAATGCAACAAATGACATAATTCAAGGACGGGAGAAACTATTAGTAGAATTCAAGAACGAAAAAGAAACTCATGATATAGCCTTCGCGACAATCTAGCCGAAAAGTTTCTACCTTTGAAAAAAAAAACTAGGTGAGACTTGCACATCATAAAATTTGACTTCCTATCCTTTGGAATTGTCTGTGTAATAATGGATAAATCACGGCATGATTGTAGTTCCCTTTTCAAAGAATTTATTAAACATCGTTTTCAATTATATTCAATCAACGTCCCAATTTATTCAGAATTACGTGTATTCCAAGATATCCTACAAGCATAAGAAGTGCATAATATTGGTCTCATGCCCTCACCAAGTCTTATTATTTATTTATTTTATTATATGCGATATTTTATACCAATCTATTTTAAAGTAGAGGGTTTGAACTGAAGACTTTGTGGGTTGAAGAAAAAAGCCCTAACTATTAGGACAATCCATCACTTGCATCTCACTCTTGTTAGTGTTGGAAAATTAAAAAGAAAATATTTTAGGGATATGATTTAATTAGTGATTTATATGATTTAATTAAGAAGTTGATATGATTTGATTTGGTATAAGTTTCCTTGTCTTGTAGACAAATGATTGTTTTGATCAACACGATTGCTAGAAGAGTTGATCACTAAATCCTTACTCCTCCTCTTTTCCCTTCTAATTCCCAAACACATCAACATTCCACTTTTACTTGGCTTCAAGTCTGGAAGAATAGCAGTGAGATTTGTGGAACTAATCATGCCTTTACGCCTATCGTCATAGAAGCTATTCTATTTCCTAGTATTTCTCCTTTGTAATCTTATAAATACCTCCTTATCGAGAAGAATAAGAATTGAAGTAGTATTTGAGAATTGTGAAATTGTAGTCTTCAATGTTCAAGTATAAAAAATGACCACAGCAGCTTTGATTGCCGCCATTTTCTCCGTCTTGTCTACGGCAACCAATCCTCCTCGATTATTGTTAAAATAGACGTCAGTTCATCTTTGGCAACCAGATCAAGCAATGTACTCTCATAGCTCTAGAAATACTATGATCGCCGCCATGCTTAACGTCCTTTCACTATTGCAAAGATGTTCATCATAATAACAAGCTCTTGGGACCGATAAACCTTCTCTGCAAAAGAAGGCAGCCGGAATTACCATGCTGCAGAATGCATTAAGTATAATGGCATCGTAAGTTTCTCGAGGAACTTATGTTACAATGCCACTAATCCTGCTAGCAAGGGAGGAACCATGAATTTTATAGCAGATGGGCTAGCAAAAATTATAGCTAAAAATCTAACGAAAAACTCCTGATACTGTTAACTTTAACGAAAAATCACATTTTAACACTAAAAAGTCAATCCTACATTCACTTTACCCTTTATTTTGTTCTTATCGTTAAAACTCAAAGTTTTCAAACTCTTTTTATTAGTTTTTCTTTAATTTTTTGGTATACATTCGGTTACTAGTCTTTCTAGAAATAGTATAAATAATATAAATAATTTCGAATAAAACAAGCTAGTTCATGGCTATTTTTCCATAGCTTTTGACATAAACATAAAAACATACAAAAATGCAACCAAAAGAAATCATATTTGGATCCGATTTTTACATGTGTAAAAATTCAATCCGCCAATATATGGCTTATGGTTATTGATCTGGTTGTTTAACCAAGCAAAGCAAAATTAGGCGACGGCTGGGCTTTGAGGATTAAGAGAAGGAGATCCAAACCGGCTCCGATGAAGGCGTAGTTGGTTTCGATGGAGGAGAGAGTCATAGAGATGCAAAGGGGGTGAAATTAAGTTGAGGTGGCGATCCGAGAGAGAGAAGTCATTGGGTTATATGCTTTTACGGGGTCATCGAAAAGACCCAGTTATAGCATTAATAAAAATTTCACATAGGGACGGCAATTCTAACCGTTAAACCCGATAACCGTGGATAACCGTCCAAATGGATTGGATTTGGATATGAAAATTTGGGTATGGTATGGATATGGGGAAAAGCCGTGAACTTTATTCGGTTATGGTTTTGGATATGGTTATAGGGGTCCCCAATCCGTATCCGTTCCCGAATCCGACCTGAATATATTATACATGTATATATTTGATATATAATATAATTTTATTCAATTTACCGAACCCTCCCTATACTAATTCATTATGCATGCATCAAACCCTATGCTATCTTTATTATGCACCATGCATGGGGCATACCAATAACCTCATCAATTCAATACTCTTATTGTTATGCTCAACCAAGTTAATTCATTGAATCATTTTATATATCAATTATCAAATGTTACAAGTTTATCAGATTCATCTCTCTTTAAGAGTATCGCTGTCAAGAAATTGGTGCATGTTATCATGAACAACTTCAAATATATTGTTATGTTTTTTGTAATTGGATGTTGCTATTTAATGACAGAATTAGTATCTACTAAAATTTATAATGCGTCAATTGGATGAATATAAATTTTTTTTTTGTTATTTGACGAAGATGGATATAACCGATAACCGATTGAAAATCCGTTACCCGGTGGATATGATTATGGATAATCCCCGATGGTTAATTTGTGGTTATGGATATGGTTAATTTTTGTGGTTATGGGGATGGACATTTCCGTCCCCAAACCGAACCGTTGCCATCCTTAATTTCACACCAGCCGTAGAAATGGTCAAAACGATATGTGAAAATAGCGCATGTATTTACTATTTAGCAATGTCCCCACTAGAGAAACCCTCTAGTTAATATAGGATTAATATATACTTTGCTACTCAAAGAATAAGTAGGATTTCCTACTCAAAACTATTCATTGTGATTCATAAGATTTTGTGTTCATGATTAGAACATTCATACTAAATTTTTTTTTTTAAAAAAAAAAAGAGAGGATAACTGGTGGCAAGTCATGGTTATCTAGCCCTTCCAAGGGTCAGAAAGACTCACAGAGGCATTTCAGCCTCACCTGGCCACAAGTCTGGCTTCCACACCAGTAGTGGGTTTCGAACCTGAGACCTCCAATTTTTAGTTTGAAGGAAGCCTCGCAATTTGCCCTTTACCACTAGGCCACCAGCTAGTTTAGTTAAAACTAAGGTCATTTAGTTATCAAATTGTATAAAAACAAATGAACTATTGCAGAGATAATCATTACAAAGTGATTTATAATATGAACGGTTCTGATTTTAAATATAAACCTCTGTAATTCGAACATGAAGAGTTTTAAGTAAGCTTTCCTACTCATTTTTTAGTAGCCAAACATTATTCTTAATAGGCTTTTTAGCCAAAATAGTCCTTGAGATTTGCATAACACATTACTTTGGTCCCTGAGATCTAAAACCAATAGAAGTGGTCCCTGAGATTGTCCACCATCAATCATTTTGGTAATTTCGTGCAAAGTTATGTTAGATAAGGATCAAAATGATAAATAAACAATGCACCAAAATGATTTGACAAAATTAAAGGTATTTTGGTCATTTTATTCTTATTTAATGAAGATTTTTTACTGAATGACAAAAATGATTAATGGTGGACAAACTCAGGGACCACTTCTATTGATTTTATATCTCAGAGACCAAAGTAAGGAGTTATGCAAATCTCAAGAATTATTTTGACTAAAAAGCCATTTAATATAGGGCGAATTTAAAGACATCATAATTGCCTTTTCATAGTGAGTGCTACATGTTTATAATAAGGACTATTTGTTCATATATAAAGTATTAGGGTCCGCTTGCTATTTTTCCTTGGGCTAAAGCCCACCCCAGCCTGTTAGTAGTTCCGCCGGTGCCTGCCAGTTTGTTAAACGCAAGCCACAGAGGACAGAAATGAAATAACACAATTATCAACTACGAGCTGATGGTCTAGTGGTAAAAAATAGATTGCAAGACTTTCTTCAAATTAAAACTGGAGGTCTCGAGTTCGAAACCCGCTATTGGTGCCAGACTTGTGGCTAGGGGGAGGCTGGAATGGCTCTGTGAGTCTTTGTGGCTCTCGAAAACGATGGATAAACATGGTTTGTCACTAGTTGTTCCTTTAAAATAAAAAAAATAAAAAATAAAAAAATAAAAAAAAAGTAACAGACAATTTATCAGCAGGCCGAAAGCAAGGCCTTTGTAAGTTATACCATAGCATCGTTTATGTGGTTGGACAAAACATCTGCATTTGTGGCAATTAATTGATCTATGAGAACATTTGTTTGAAAAAAAAAAAATCGATTTGATTTAAATTAATCTTCAATTGTGGTAATTAAGCCGCAATCTTCTCTGCTTAAGATACTGCTAATTGTCTCTTATTTACACAGACACAATTTCACCAAAGTTTTCAAAACACCAAAATTTAGGAAATGTAGAAAAAAAAATTATTAATTCCTTTTTTCTATATATTTTCTAGTAGTTCTAGCAGAAACTTAGGAACACCTTAATATATTAATTAATGGTAAAGAAAACATATTTAACGTAAGGGCTTCAAGTTTTTACTTATACATATACTCAAAACTCAAATTATAATGTCCAAAACATAATTGTAAATATTTACTTAATCACAAAGGTAGAAATTAATTAAATTTAACTAGTTTCATAATTCAAATTTGAATTAATTAACCTTGCACATCGTTTGGTATATGAATATCTAATGCTGATATTTTGGTATATATTTAACAAATTAGGATCAAACAGGTATAGTGCACTAATGGTCTTCCTCATCATCAATCCTATCAATTACAAGTTTTGAGAAAATAAATTCGCAAAAAATTAGAAATTAATTAGGTGCAAAGTCAAACAAAATGACAATTGAAAACTCTCCTAAATGAACCCACCATACAATATGTTTACTTTGTGCTAATGCTAGTTAGTGTTAACGGTCCTCTTTGATCTTTATCGAACTCCAATATTATCACCATGGTTCTCTTAAAAAATCTTCCCAAGAAGACCCAAGGTCGAAAGAGGATCGAGATCAAGAAACTTGAGAACCTTAACAGCAAACAAGTCACCTTCTCCAAGCGCCGCGCTGGTATATTCAAGAAGGCTGCGGAACTGAGCGTTTTGTGCGGCGCTGATGTGGCGGTCATTGTTTTCTCGACAGCAGGAAAAGTGTTTTGCTATGGGCACCCTAGCATGGACACCATTCTAGACTGGTATTGCAGTGGGGTAACTCCTCCTGCAGTGTCTGATGATACGGCAGGAGATCAAAGCCCTAATAGGGTTCCCGTGGCAGAGTTCAACAAGGATTACATGGAGGCTATTAGGGAGTTGGAGGAACAGAAGAAGAGAGTTGCGGAGGTCAAAGAGGCGGCAAAGATGAAGAAGGTTGTGATGGGTGTAGTGGGTGGGTGTGATGAGAGGTTTTGGTGGGAGGATGAGAGTGTTGACTTGGATGCGTTGGATGTGCAGGAAGTCGAGCATTACTTGATCGCATTAGAGGATGTGAGGAAGAAGGTTGCTGCTAGGTTTCATGAGATGAAGATTTTGAATGGGACGTTGAACCCGGGGGCGCTTCCACCGATTCCAGCAGTTCATCGACTTTGTCATCTCCCAATGATGACAAATGGTTTTAGTGGTCACGGTGGCCAATTTGGTGGTGGTTATCATGGTTTTGGGATCTAGTTTAGAGTACTTTTGATTATTTCTTTTTTCTTTTTCTCATTTTTTGTTAATCATGTTGTTATGTTTGTGCAATAAAATGTTTGGGCTCCTTTATTTTGATATAGCAATGCCATCTTGTGCTATATTCATAAAATTCTTGCTGGATGATGAATTTTTCTTAGATCTTTTCGCCATGTGGTATATAAGTAATGCAGAACAATGAAACAAAACACTTACCTTTTCAGATACGTAACCGAAACCATGTTCTGTAGGTTTGATGTCAAATTAGGGTTTGGGGAAGTTCTTACTGCAGAAGTTTGGGAACTTTATTATGGTGTTTCTGTTGCTCAGAGCATGGGGTTTCACCATGTGCTTGTGGACGTGTGGTTTCTGCTATTGCTGTTCAGCTTGTTTAGCATGACAATAAACATTAGTTCTCGATTGCTTTAGTTGTTAGACTCTAATTTTTTTTTTTCGTTGTCTGCTTGTATTCTATTAAAGTTCTAGAAGTTAAACCGTTGAATAGTTTTTCATGCCACATTCAGGTTTGATTACAACTCGAGACCACCCCATGTTACACTTGTATATAGCGCCTTCTTGCATATGGTGTTCGCTTGCAACCACACAATTAAAGTAGTGAGAAAGATAATAATTCCAGCTACATATATGGCAAAGAAAAATTGTTAATAGCTTTACTCAGGAATGCTCTCCTAACCTAGTCTAACCCTTAGAGTAAAAGGAAAACTAATGAAAAATGTTTGAAAACTTTGAGTTTTAATCATAAGGACAAAATAAAGGGTAAAGTGAATAGTACCAGGATTGACTTTTTAGTGTAAAAATGTGGTTTTTCGTTAAAGTGAATAGAACCGGGTGTTTTTCGTTAAAGTTCCTTAGAGTAAAACCCAAATTTTATGTTCTAAACCAACCTCAACTTGCTCCAACTCTTGAACCAAATATGAGCTTTAACCCAAAACTCATTTTTGAAGCAAATTTAGCCTAGGATTCCCTCTGGTTTAGTGGGCTAGCCCACCATATATGTGTGTTTTTTTAGTTTTATATTTATAAATTCATTAAATCCAATGGCTAAAATAATTTAAAAAAAAATTCTTCCATGTGTTTTATATTCTTTAATAATGTTCCACAAGTTTCAAGGTGTCGATTTAGTGATTTTTTAATATTTATGAACTTCAACCACTACTTAAGAGTACTCATTTAAGGTCTTAAGGGGAATCTTTGTGTCCCTAAATGAATATTGCCTCCAATGGTTGAGTCCTTATAGTAGAATCTCTAAATTTGAAGTTTTTAGGCTTTTAGGTGATAATTTGATTAGGTGCACATTTTTTTATGTCAACCTTTTTTTTTAATTAATTAAAAGCATTAAAATCTTCAATCAAGATTGTGGATCCCGTTTTCCATTGAAGATGCACATTATTTTTGTTTATATTAACCTTTTTTCAAAATAATTGAAAGCATTGAAATTAAAAACATGAAAATCATTAAAAGCTTCAATCAAGATTGTGGCACCTTTTTTCCACTCAAGGTGTTAGGACCGGTCCCTGATTTTACAGTATTTTAATACCAAATGTGTGAAATGACCAAAAGTTACAGAGTGTTGACTTTCGTTGGCCATCATGTAGTGACACATTTGACCCATTCTTTTAGTATATTCTAGTGGTATTCGTCGCTACGAAAGCATAGGCACAAGCATAATCGAGTTCAGAGTTACGATGATCATATTAGGGAATTACGAAGTCAAGGGGCAAAGTAGTCAATTCAATTCACTATTCAAGATATTAGGGTTGGATATTTGTGTTATTTTAATAATTTCTGGTGAGTTTTTGTGGCTAGTGGGGTCCACACCCCACTTCCCCTCCTTCCTCGTGTCATTTTCTTGCCCAAACTCTTGGGGGACTTTTTGAACCCTTTCCCTCGTCTCTCTTTCCCTTAAACTATTTTTCATCACTCTCTCCCTCTTCTGTAAAACCCAAGAGGCACCACCTCTGGCCTCGCCACTCTGGCGAGCACCACCACCACCAGTTAATCCTCTTCATCACGAACCTAGGACAAGGCCTCCGCTGTTCACTTTCTCCCCTATCAAACACCCTGCGAGTTGTCGACGATTCCGAACAAGACCAATACTGGGGAAGCTCTCCCCAGTTTTTCAGCAAGAACCGTGATTTTTACAGGCGTTTTTCGGCCACCCCGTCCCCCTTAGTTTGAACGACTCTTCGACGTCAGAGTAACTATGGGTGGACCCCTTCTCAAATTGCATGATTTTATAAAAATACTAGGATTGCATTCATGAAAAGTATGACTTCCTGATTTTACTCTTCATGAAAATATTTATGAATATGATTTATGATTATACTTTAAGTTAGAAATTTTCTATGATTTGCGATACGAGATTTCGAGCTTTTGAGTGCGAAAGGTTTGGTTTATGATATGATGATTTGAGCTAGAACGCTCCTATGGATTTATTGTAAAAACTTATTAGGATTAGAATTCATTTGTTACTTTGTTTGTCTATGATAAGGATAGTACTACAACTTGTTAAACTATAACTCTCATGTTTGTGTAGTGTTAGTACAAGAATTCTACTTGAAGAAGACGTCTTGTTACTTGCACAAGGATCGCTCTTCTACTCATTGGAAAACCTTATGGTTCACTCTAGTAATGGATCAAGAATACTTAATGGAATGCACACTTTCTATGAGCAGGGACCAATATATTTATAGAATGATCATCTAACGCCTACCGCCCATTATTGACAACAATTGATAATCTCAAACACTTCTGCTTAATGGCAATCATGGGTTGCTCCACTATCTCAATGTGTGTGTATTATGGTTCTACTTTCAAGGAATATGTTTTAACCTTATTATTAACTCTTAATCAACATTAACTGAAGATATATTGGAATTAAGCCTTATCATAATTTGTATAGTCCAAACTAAGTTCTCACATTCTCCCACTTTGGACTTTACAAATCATGTTTAATCATCAATATATGTTTCAACAACGTCAGTTCCTTAGTGATCACACGAGTCAATATGGTTCTATAATTCCTCATAAATCTGTCATGACTAATTTATAAGTTCGAACCCTAGAAAATCTTGTGCAAACTTTAGCACAAGCATTTTGAAATTACATCCCTCTTTCATCAGTCACACATGATGCATTTACACGTTGAATGAATGAGAGTTCAAATATTATACTCCCACACAACATCCTTATGCCCTTTAATTAAGTTATCATACTTTAACTTAATCACCTTTTATGAGTTTATTGTCTTGGCATTTTCTTAAAATCAGCAATGATGGTCTATTGCACCCTTAATGTTTATAGTACATGTTTGCATGTATGCATGTATGCATAACTTTCATGCAATATTTCAGCCTGAATGAAATACAGTTCATAATGCATATTTATCCAAGCAATAGAGTTCATACATTTTCACGTACAAAAGTAAAGCAATAACACACAATCATGTACTGAAAATTTGAAACATACTAACTTTTACTGCTACGCTTCAGTAGAATCAAATGACTCTAGCACTCCCATCTTTGTACATACTGTTTGAAAATTCCCATTGCAAGAGGCTTTGTGAGAGGATATGCAATCATTGATACAGAATCAATGTGTTCTATTGACAACACTATTTTCTTGACATTTTCCTTCACCGACAAAAACTTCACATTCGTAAGTCTTGTAGTTGAGGACTTCTTGTTGTTCTTGGAGTATAAAACTACTGAATTATTGTCACAATGACCAATGGTCTAGGAATTGAATCCACCACCATTAAAAATGAAATGATATTTTTTAGCAATAGCCCTTGTTCCATGACTTTGAAACAAGAAATGTATTCAGCTTGCATTGTGGATGTTGCTAGGGTTTTTTGTTTGGCTTCTCCAAGACACAACACCTCTAGCTAAGAAAAATATGTACCCACTAGTGGACCTTTGATCATCCACACACCTTACAAAATTAGTACCTATATACCCTAGTAGCTCCAAATTATCAACCCTTTTGTAGACTAGCATGAAGCTTTTAGTTCTTTGAAGGTATCTCATTACCTTTTTAGCTACTTTCCAGTATTGTTCCCCAAGATTGGCTTGAAATCTGCCCAAAACACTGATTCAAAAAGCTAAATCAGGTATTGTACAAACCTGAATGTACATTAGGCTTCCAACTAAAGAAGCATATGGCTTGTGTTGCATGCCTTGTTTCTCTAGATTGTTCTTGGGGTACTGATTCTTATTGAGTTTGAAGCATATGGCTTGTGTTGCATGCTTTGTTGCATGCATATTAAATCTCCTTAAAACCTTTTCTACAAAAGACTTCTGAGATAAACCTAATAGATTTCTCTTTCTATCTTGTATGATCTCTATCCCCAAAACAAAAGATGCTTCTCCAAGATCTTTCATATCAAATGTTTTGCCTAGCACCCTTTTTATTTCCAGCAACAAGTTCAAATCATTGCTAGCCAAAAGTATGTCATCAACATAAAGCACAAGGAAAATGAACTTCGAACCATAAACCTTAATGTACAAGCAGTCTTCAATTTTGTTTTCTGTAAAACCAAAAGTTGTAATTTTCTCCTCAAATTTAAGGAACCACTGCCTTAATGCTTGTTTCAATCCTTAAATTGACTTTCTCAACTTGCAACAATTTTTTCCTTTCCTTTTTCAATGAAACCCAAAGGCTACTGCATATAAATGTTTTCTTCCAAGTCTCCATTCAAAAAGGTTGTCTTGACATCCATTTGATGAAGCTCAGGGTCGAAATGAGCTATCAACGAAAGTATTATTCTCCATGAATCCTTGGATGACACTAGTGAAAAAGCGTCAGTGTAATCTATACCTTCCCTCTGTGTAAAACCTTTGGCAACCAATCTTGCCTTATATCTCTCTACATTTCCATTCGAATCTCTTTTTCTCTTGAATACTCATTTGGATCCTATGGGCCTCATTGTTTTATTTGACTCAACTAATGACCAAACTGCATTCTTGTTCATTGATTCATTCTCTTCATTCATAGCCTGTTGCCAAAGAACAGCTTTGTCACTACTCATAGCTTGCTCCAAAGTTAATGAATCATCCTCAATACCTTGTTAATGTTCCTCCTCGTGTAGATACAACAAATAGCCATCAGAGATGGCTGGTTTTCTAGCTCTTTAAGACACTCTCCTGGTTATCTCTTATTTTTCTTCATTCTTAATAATGACATTCATCGTCTCATTGACTTGCTCATGTTGTTCATGCTGCATAGTTTGCAACTGAGGAAGACCCACATTTGTAGTGGCTTCAGTGGTTGTGATTTCATGCAAGGGCAACGATTGCATGTCAACCATTGTTTGTTGATTCGGCTCAGAAGACAATGAAGGCCCCACTTCCTCGAAAATGAACTAGGTTGATGTGAACAACTTTGACTATTTTCATCTTCAAGGAACTTGGCATTGTTAGTCTCAATAATTTTTGTGATCAAAGTGAAAGTATAAAATCTATATCCCTTGGACTTTTCTAGAAAACCAACGAAATTGCAACTCACTGTCCTTAAATCAAGCTTCTTTTTTGTGGGGTTATACATCATGGCTTCGGCTTTACACCCCCAAATATGTAAGTGTTTTAAACTAGGCATCCTAAAAGTCCATTTAACAAAAGGAATCTTATCCACTAACATGGTTTGGTCTCTATTTAATATATATTTTGCCATTTTTAACGCCTCTCCCCAAAGAAATATAGGCAAATTTGTGGGGCTCATCATATATCTTACCATCTCTTTCAAGCTTCTGTATCTTCTCTGTGCCATGCCATTCTAGTAAGGACTACCAGGATTGGTGTATTGTACTTGTATACCACATTCTTCCAAAACACACGGCCAATGGTCCCTTATTTTACCATTCCTTAGAATACTTGCCATAGTACTCTCCCCCTATGTTAGACCTCAAGATTTTAATGTTCATGTCTAATCGTTTCTCAAACTCATTTTTGAAAACTTTAAAACAATTTAAAACCATTGATTTTTCTGAGATTAAATATACATATCCATATCTCGAAACATTATCAATGAAGGTCACAAAATAGACATTTTTGTAGATTGTTGAGTTTGGAAATGGACCACAGACATTTGAATTTATAATTTCTAGAAGTTTTTTACTCCTAATTGAACCAAATTTCCTTTTGTTTGTTAACTTTCCCCTGAAACAATTGATACAATCATTGAGTTTTGACAAATCCAAATTTGGCAAGATTCTTTATCAGACATTTATTTTTTTGAAATGTGTCCTAATCGCCTATGTCAAAGCACAGTAGATTGTTCATCCATGAGAGGTCTTTTAAGCGACAAAATGGAATCAATATTTAAACAACTTGAATCAACGCAAACATTGCACAGTAGCTGCCAAAGATCATTACTTAAAAGACAAATACCAAGTACTTCATTCAAATTGTTTTTCAAAGAAATTCTGATACTTCATTGTCTCCAATGAAAGTAAAACCAGATTTTACAAGCTTGGAAGCTAAAATTAAACTCATTCTCAAATAAGTTACATATAAAACATTAAACAACTCTAAAATAAAACCATTTGACAGTCTAAGCTTGAGGGTGCCTATTGCCTCCACAACTACTTTATTTCCATTCCCAACATGCAATTGACAAATTTCATTTCTTGTTGAAATCCTTCTTGTGAATCCCTGCAAGGAATTGGTAATATGCATCGAATAGCCAGTGTCAAACCACCAAGTATTTGGAGGGGGCTTCAACAAGGTTTAATTCAAAACAAACAAAAATATTTATAATTTTAATACTTCTCTTAGCAGCCCATTTGTTATGCTTTTCACAGTCCATTTTCATGTGACCAGGCTTCTTACAAAAAAAGCACTTAATGCTTTCATAATTTCCCTTATAAACTTGAGGCCCTCTAGAGGAGGAAGAAGCACCAACGACATTAGTACCATAGGAGTTATAAGGCTTGAAAGTGTTACAAATGTTCACAGGTTTCTTGCCATTTCCTGCATGCACATAATTCACCGATTCAACCTTGCCTTTCTTGAGCCTATTCACCTCCTACACACATATGGAAATCATCTCATCCATTCCCCATTTTTCCTTATGTGTGTTATATGAAACCTTGAGTTGTTCAAATGCATCTATAGTGAATTGAGGGCCATATGAACATCAAAAGTTTCATTCACAGAGACTTCAAGGTACTTAAGTTTTCCAACAGCATCCACGTCAATGTAGTCATCAAATTCCCCATTTCAGCCTTTTCAGATACTTTGAATTTGGCTCCCACATCATCCAGGAAGTCTTTTTCCTTGTCACATGCAGGTATGCCTCCTTTAACTGTCTCACTAATGGTCCTCTTCATGACCATAAGTGACATTCTGTTTGCCTTATGCCACTTCTCATGCTTAACTTTATCTTCAGCAGTGCTTGCAGAAGTTAATGCAGATGGTGCATTCTCCTTAAGGGCCAAGTCATGGTCCATCAACCCTAGCATGATCTCCATATCTTGTCACCATTTCTTATAGTTCCCTCCATTTAAGGACTCAATTGAGGAAAAGTTGAGGGAATTAGTATTCATTGAAGAAGACATTCAACACACATTAATCACATGAAATGATAAATGAGGTGTTAACACAGAATAATACAACACCTTTGAGCAAGTCGCATTATTTGCAATACATGCACATTATGCATTTCAGTATGTCTATTATTGATTTACCATTAAGTTACAAAAATTATTGAGTCTTTGGACAAAACGATAGTTGGCTCAATTGTTCATCAAAATCTCATACTCTAGTTAATAATTTGAACCTTTCATTCAACTTCTTCCTTTGAAAAGAAATGAATGCACCTTATAAATCATGAACTACAATTCTGATAGGAAACTTAAAGACACAATATTTCATAAAACCCCATTTTGATGAAGGTTTTCAAACAATTGTTCTATCATATATGATTCTTATTCCTTATCCCTTACTGATTTTATTTCTTCTTCGTACAAGCTTTCTGCAAAACAAAAACTAAAGAAGACAACATAGATATATATAACATAATGAAAAGCTATAACCCTGAATTCACAACCAAGAAAACCTTGGCTCTGATACCAAATGTAAAAACTCATTAGGATAATAATTCATTTGTTACTTTGTATATGACAAGGATAATGCTACAACTTGTTAAACTAACTTTCATGCCTGTGCAGTGTTAGTACAAGAATTCTGCCTGACATTTTATTACTTGCATAGGGATCACTCTTTTACTCAATGGAAAACCTTATAATTCACTCCAGTAATGGATCTAGAATACTTAATGGAATGCACACTTTCCATGAGCAGGGATCAATATATTTATAGAGTGATCATCTAACTATCTACCACCCATTATGGACACTAGTTGATAATCTCAAGCACTTCTACTTAATGGTAATCATGGGTTGCTCCACTATCTCAACGTGTGTATCTTATGGTCCTACTTTCAATGAGTATGTTTTAACCTTATTATTAACTCTTGATCAACATTAACTGAAGATATTTTGGAATTAAGCCTTATCATAATTTGTATAGTCCAAACTAAGTTCTTACATTTATGATATGATGTTTGAGCTTTTAAGCTTTGAGGTTTGATATGAAAAATGTGATTTATGTTTTCTGTCCTTACTTAGTGGGCAATCATACAACACATGCACACAACGTGAGTATGTCCTTATCTGTGGCCATATGACTCAGTTTACACATATTGAGGTACTTTATGATGTTTTCTTCACTGGCGCAACCCAATGTCATACAGCTTCACATTCGGGATGATGCATTCGGTGTGATATGTTACGCGTATTGGATATTTATGACATACTCCCAGCTTCACTGGCGAAACCAGTTCGGACAGTTTCGCTAGCCACGACTAGTGTCAGTGTGTTATGTACCTTTTCTTATCTAGCGTAACCTAGAGTTGTACAACTTTTCATTCGGGTGATAGGCCTACCATATTTCTTCATTAGCGTAACCCAGTGTCTTGCAGCTTCACCCTCGTGTGATGGATATGCCTTCGAGCAACTATGATATCCTTATTTAAGTACAATGTTTTATGATTTACGAGCATATAATGGATTATCCTTTGGGCGATTACGATGCCACTATTTAAATACATGGTTATACTATTTATGAACGTTTTCATGGCATGCTAGAGTTTTCAGAAAAACCTACTATGTAGTATGATATGGTGTTTTCAAAACGTGTGTTGGGGGAGGGGGAGGGGGTTTAGTATTTTCAAAAAGAAAATTGGTCTTATTATTATTATTATTATTATAATCTTTGATCCACTCACCCTTTGTTTTGGTGCCCTCTTCAGGACTTAGAAATAAGGCATATGATTCCGATGTTGAGGCATTCCCGTATTGGTAGTTCCGAGTCATTTTCTCTAGGTAGGACCTTTTCTTTGTAATCACACTTTTCCTATAATATTCATTCCGCTGATAATCTTGATTAGTTGTATGCTCTAAACATGTTCACACATTATCATGTTTGAGTTACGCATTTTTAGTTATGTTTACTTTATTTCGCACCAAATTTGCATACATGTTTTGCATGTTCTTAGCATAAGCATGTTAGATTGGCTTTCGTCACCCTTAGATGTTAGCCAGCATGTGCCCATCCTAATGATTAGATGATATTGAGATTGGGGTGTGTCACAAGGTTGTCCCTCTACAGTCCTCATGTGTGAGGACATACACTATGTACCTGGTGAGTCCGTATACATTAGGGACTCCTTTTCTGATCCATTGGAGATTCATTTTGTCCCAATAGTTGTTTTATACTCATTTTATTTAGTGGTTATCCCTATTTAGGGACTTTATTGGAGATGCTCTAAGGTCCTCTTTTTATGGATCTGTGATGAACTTTTTTTATAAAAGCCATAGAATTAATCTAGCGAGGACAAAAACTAATGAGTTTATATAACCCTTTTACACCTAAACAAAATCAAAACACGCCAAAATTAAAAATAGGTTTCACGCTCAAAATTTCTACAACTGTAGGTTGAAGGAGAGGGAACCAGATCCTCTCTGGACCCAACTAAACTGAGCCTCCTGAGCAAAGAGTCCATGCTATTGAAATTTGATCAAATGACTACAAAGATAGGGCCCCTCTAAAAGTTATAATAATTGTAGCCGTTTGTTCAAATTTCAACAATCCAGATCCTTTGATCCTTAGGCTCAGTTTATTTGGGTCCAAAGGAGACCTGGTTCTAAAGGAGAGTAGCACGACTTCCAATTTCACAGGGTCCTCGAAAAATTGAAATTCTCTTTGAAGTTATGAAAATGTATTTCTTTTGTGGTTGTATTGATTTCAATTTCTCCCAATTTTCCGGTCACTGTTGTCGAAAAAGACTAGTATCATGTTGATGTTTTCGGTAGAATGGAAACTTAAGCACTGATGTGATCCGCACCATTCTTCTTTTAATTGTGTTTCATAGTAACCTAGGAATGCTCTCCTAATTGAGAACCATTTTATTTTATATTCCTTTGTGGTGGTGGTTCAACCTTAACACATTCTTCTTCTTCCTTTTTTTTCTTATTTTTTTCTTTTTTGCTTCACTTTTAATTTTAATTGCATATTGCTTTATGATGGAAGAATAATCTTCCCAAGGGACCTTACCTCAAACAAGTTGTAGATGAACATAATCCCATAGTTGGCAAAGAATTTGGATCAATAACGGAAGCATATGATTTTTACAATCAATATGCTCGAGAAGTTAGATTTAGTGTCATAATGGGTTCAAGTAAGAAGAAAAAATGAACGAATGAAATCCCCTGGAAACAATTTGTTTGTTTAAAGGAAGGCGAACCAGATGAGACTTATCAGAAAATAAAGAAGAATACATCAACCAAGGAAGAAAGGAATCTTGGATCAACATGTGTGGGTTGTAAGGCAAAGTTAAGCATTTTTCAAGACAAGTCTGGGATGAAGTGGTCTATTTGTAATTTTAAAGAGTGTCATAATCATGTACTTTCAACACCTACAGAGGCATACCTACTACCTTCACACTGAAAAGTTTCGAAAGTAAAGAAGCTTTACATGGAAACACTAAGTAGTGCAAATGTACCTACAAGTCAACAATTCAAAATAATGGAAAATGAGCATGTGGAATTGTAAATGTTGGATGTATTGATAAAGATTTGAGAAACGTAGAAAGAGATTTGCAGAAAGAAATCAAGGGACATGATGTTGAAATTCTTCTTAAATATTTTGATTCAAAAAAGGAAAAGAACCTATCTTTTTATTTTGAAGTTGATTAAGGTGAGGAAAATAGGTTGAGTTGTCGTTTTTGGGTCAATTCCACTGCAACAAATGCGTACTTCTTTTTTGGTGATGTAATTGTTTTTTATACGACTTACAACACAAGTAAGTATAGTGTGAACTTTGCTCCCTTGTAGGGGTTAATCATCACAATCAAACAATCAAACAATTATTTTAAGTTGTTATACGTGTTGATGTAGAAAGCTCGTAATTGCAACATATTGTTTATGAAAAAGTTTCTAGTTTTGCAAAGTGCACCTGTCAAAAATTTGAATTCAAAGGAATTCCATACACGCATATTTATATTTTTTCTCAAAAGTATTCATATTGTAGATTTGTCTAGCCAATACATCATGAGAATGTGGACAAAAAATGTGAAGTCTAAAAGAATTTTGGATCGAGATGGATTGGAAATAAAAGACGTGCAAGATAAGCCATTAATGATGAGACATATTCAGTTATCTAAACTTTCATAGTGATTAATCAGTTCATCATATTTGTTCATCAGTCATCTTGCTGCCGTAAATAATTTTGAATTTTTTATTTAAAACTGAACACAAACAATACCTAAAGAAAGCTAGTCACACGATGTACGATGCATGACTAAGATTAATTAATTTCTAGGATCCTTACAAAGTGGATCCAGAGAGGATCCTCATTCAAATTTTAGATCAAATCTTCTGCATTCAAAATAGATATAATCTCTCTATAAATCTAGGGAGCTTTAATGAAAAGGGTTTCTCAAAACTTTTAATTAACCAAAAACTATCTACTAACTTTATTTAATAAAAATGGCTTAAACTTTAATAAAAAGGATTCAAATTTTAATGAAAAGGACAAAAAGTTTTACATAATAACAAAAAATAAAAAATAAAAAATCAACAAATAGTGACGCGCGGGACTACGCATTACATCACACACATACACACACTTTCTCACTCAACCGTTATCCACATCAACTTTTTTTTCACCTCTCCCCACTCTTCTCTCTCCTTTCACCTCACTCCATAAATATTTTATTTTTTATTTTTATTTTTATTTTTATTTTATTACTTGTTTATTTGACTATTCTTTCAATTTTTTGAGAATAAACTAAGTAATAATATTACATGATAAAAAATAAAGAAAAAATTTATTATTCAGTTTTATGAACACTTATACTGTAACTATTTCTTAAACAGGTGTTGACCTTACAAACTACCAAGCCTACGTGGCGCGCAGGCCGAGTAATCTACGAGCTAACTACATCTTTCAGTGAATGCGGGGCTTGCCAACTCGTCGGCCGAGCTCGGCCGAGGAGTAAAATTTATTGATGTTACGTTTGGTGCATGGCTGACTTCTGCGTCTTGCGATTGCGGTTGAGGAAGGAACACGTCTCGACCTCTTGGGTTCTCGAACCTGAAGACAAGGCTACTATTCTTACGAAGTTCACGAATCGTCGTCGTCGGATTCGGTCACAGTGATGGTATTCGTCAGAGTAAACTCACGCCGAATCGACACTAAAGTGTAAAGGCACAAATACTCAAAGCGGATATAAGTCTTAATAGTGAATGTGGTTCGGCCGTCTAAATGCCGAACTCTAAATCCCACTTAAGAGTATCCAATCATAAAATAACTCGGCGTGCAATGCGCCGAGCTCAGTAAGCTGTAACACCTCACTTCGCCGAGAAGGCTAATGAGATGACCTCGATCAATAAGGATTCGAAAATCCTTCTCGACCGAGACTTGGATAGGTAACCAACCATTCTCGCCGCAGTGTTGTTGATGCCAACGGAAGATGCTGCGAGATCGGCTGATTTTATGACGACATAGCTATCTATGCCGACTGAAGATATCACTGGTTGCTTTCACAGTGTTGTTGATGCCAACGAAAGATGTGTCAGCGAAAAGAGAAAATAAAAAATCTCAAAGTTGTTTAGAGAGTTTGCGCAAGGCAGTTGTGTGTTGAATTTGAGGTCTTCTTCCCGTTGTTTGTAGCCTTGTATTTATAGAAACAAATGTGTGGCGCAACTTCACACTAATGCAGGATTTGATTTCAATTAAAACTGGTCAGTTAGAGTCTCAATCAAAGATTTCTCAAGATAAGCAACAGCCTATCTTTGAGATGCCATCATTATCTCTTAGACTTGGCAATAAAGGAGACCAAAAAACTACCTTGATCACGTTGTTTGCCTTCCACGTGTATGCATGTCCCACTGAAGAATTGCAAATGAATGGCAATTCTTCTTCTGACAAATGATTATTATATAACCATTCTCATTTAATATTATCCCATGCAGAGAAACCCATTTCCAAACAAACACCATGATATCGATCATATTTAGTTTAGATAAATTGATATATTATTAAAAGATAATATCATGATTAAAACCACAATATATCATTTAACAATAACAAAATTATCTTCATTTTTCCATCCAACGGTTAGGAGCTACGCTTACTCAACGGCCTTGATTGCACGGACCGATGGTGTAAATTTGGGTCCAAACAACAGGACATTTACTACTTCTTAAATTTGAACACTATTTCTTAAACTGAACATTGACTACTTCTTAAACCGAACACTATTTCTTAAACTGACCATTGACTACTTCTTAAATTGAATAATATTTCTTAAACTAAACACTAACTATTTCTTAAATGTAACACTAATATTATCACTACTTCTTAAACTGAACACTGACTATTTCGTAAACTGAACACTAACTATTTCTTAAACTGTACACTAGTACTATTACTATTTCGTAAACTAAACACTGACTATTTCTTAAACCGAACACCTTGTAAACTAAACAGTGATTATTTCTTAAACTTAACACTAGTACTATCACTATTTCGTAAACTAAATAAACTATTTATTAAACCAAGTAATAATACTATCACTATTTCGTAAACTAAGTACTGGTTATTTCTTAAACCAAACACTAGTATTATCACTATTTCGTAAACTAGTACTGTCACTATTTCGTAAACTAAACATTGACTATTTCTTAAACAAAAAACTAACTATTTCGTAAACTTAATACTGACTATTTCTTAAAATCGAACACTAGCACTATCACTGTTTTTTAAACTGAACACCAACTATTTTATAAACTGAACACTAAAAGGTTCAAAATTTGAAGCTCTCTTCACATTATCATATGAATCATTGGCAATAATATTTATATTCATACAGAGTTAGAATAATGATTTTTCACATTCCTATTTGTTCTTTAACATTTCTTCGAACAATTTTTTTGACTTTCCTTTAATTTATTCAATACAAAATTAACAACGAAAACATAAATGAAAGTTCAGAAAAGCTAATGTGCTTTCATTGAGGATCATAATCTAATATTTTTTATTTTTAGGTTTTAGTTGGTTAGGGTTAAAATTAATAAAGAATTCCATAATTTGAACATAGGATGATGATGACATGCTACCCCACGTGTAAGGCTAAGTGGTAGTCATGTATTGATGTTAGCAATATATTTTTTTTATCTCAAATTTCTCTCTCTCAAATTTTTTGGGGTTTGCTGATGTCAGTTTGATTAGATTTGGTTGACATTCTCTTCTCTCTACCCTCACAATGTCTCTCTGCATCTTTTCCTTCCCGATTAAATATTTAAAAAGTAATTTGTGTGCTGCTTTTGCACTGTTGGTTTTCTGTTGAATTGGTAAATGCTTGCTTTCGCATTGCTCACGTGCACACGCACTTTGGGTTGAACAAGTTTTTGTATTTTTTGTTTTTTATCTCTTGTCCTTATCATTAAATAAAAGTTATTAGATGACTTTTGGTTAAAACTCAAAGTTTTCAAATTCTTTTCATTAGTTTTCATATAAATCTAATTATTAATTGACACGTAATTATAAACTTAACTTTTTGTAAGTTTATCATAAACTTATAATTGAGACCACAGATAGGCCAAACCTATTTGGTGGGGAGAAGATTTATGAGAGGTGTATTCAATTGAGAATTTGAGAAATTTTAATGGATTTATAAATCCATAGATTTTTATGGAGTTTAACTGATTTATAGAGATTCTATGTAAAATTTTAATTCAATTAGCTCGAAATCTCATGGGGAGATATGAGATTTATGGATGCTTACAATATACTACAAAATCTCTCAAATTCTCTCAAATTCCTCAACTTTTTCAAATGATTTAAATTCAAATTATAATTGAATGTTATAGATTTCTTTAAAATTATAATTGAATACATCCGAATTTCTAAAAATTTTAATAAATTATCTTAAAATCCTGAGAATCAATTAAAAACATAATTGAGTGCATTAAAATAATACACCCCTTAAAGTCGGTAAATTGTAGATGGAACTTAACTGTGGGAGACAGACAGAGTAGAAACAGCCATGGCATCGGGAGCGTCAACACCGCCGTATCCAAGCGCTGCTAGAATCTCCGATTCTCAATGTTATCCTCAGTACACTGCCTCTTTAAAGTGTATGCTACCTCCAACGCTTTCATTGTTTTCTTAAATTTACTTCGAAGCATAAAATTTCCTTTCAAATTTAACCTTTTTGTTAACTTTTCTTGATTACGCCCGATCATTATCAGACAAATTTGTTTTTAAGCTCCAACCTCCAAAGAAAAATTAATTGGTATTGGATTTGGGGATGTTAATTAAAGCTTAATTTTGAGTTTTGAGGCTCAAATTTCTGTATGGTATCGAATTTGTGACTTAGGGTTTGTGAAGTTTGCAGAATTTGTTTCAAAAGTTTTTGTCTTTTCTTTTTTGGTGTAGCAGTAATCTGGTGGAAATTGAACTGTTATTTTTGGTGAGAGAGGCTTGGCTCGTTAAGATGGAGTAAGATTTCCTCCTCTGGATATGCTGTGGTCGATTCACGGAACATCGAACGGAACTGTTCATATAATATATCATCTCTGCATATTTTAGTTGATTTTTTGTAGAGATGATCTTTACAAAGTCTTCTAGAACATGAATTGTTCTGATCATAAGCATGAAATTCCGTAAATCAGTCACGTAGTGAATTGAGGAGGAACTCCTCCTCATTCATTGAGTAGCCATATTAATTTCGGTTTTGGTAAGACAGTTAAATTTCTGTTAGTGGAAAATTGATAAAGGTGTTAGAAATATGAATATTTTATCAATTTGAGAGCACAGAAATACCCATGATTAGTTTAGAAGAATTATCCACAATATATCTATCTCTAGAAAAGAAACCATTAATTATGTTCTATAAAGCTTAACCCAGTTTTCGTAGGTATTTTTAAGAACTGCATTGCTTGACAAGTCTAGAAGTGAATCATTAGGTTTGGACAATCGCCAAAGTGGAAAAAAATTCTGATATTTGGTGGCCTGATTGGGTTGTTAAGGGGAACCATAAAGTTTTTCCACTGTATTATATGAACACTCCATCGAACTTGATTGATGTTTAGATCAGAGAATTTAGGAATGAAGACTAGGATAGATGATAAGAGAAGACATGATATAATTAAGGTGATGCAGTTTTCCGGTAAGCTCTTATAACTGCATCCCTTCCACTCTGATATTCTGGCCTCTGTGTAAGGTTATTCGTAATGTTGCTACCTAAGAGCTATTGTTAAATTTGACTCATCACGCCAACTGGAATGATGCCTCATTCTCAACCACATGTTGCGTGTACCAGTACCAGTCTTTTCGCCGCATTTCTAAGACCAACTTGATTACAAATTTTCCATAGTTTTTGTCATCCTTACGGCATTTAACTACTTTTGGATTAAGATAGGTTTCTTCCTTAATTGTCCCCAACTGCCCAACATACTCATGCCAATTACATTTTATCATCTCTAAGTTTTCCATCCTCTCTTCTATGAGACTGACGTATTCGACTTCCCTATAGTGGATTTCTTTTTCTTGGTTAGTTTTTGTTTTTCTTGTATTTTACTTGAATGTGGTCTTAAATTATGAGTATGCAATTCTAGCTCCTTTATCCTGTGGTAATGCTGAAGGGTATACTTTGATATAAGAGATCTATACATCTGAGCTTTTAGCGGTGGCTGCACACAGATGTGCACATAGGGACACAACACGGGTTGGAAAGATACTGTGAGGGTTGGAACTTGGAACTAGTTTGATAATCATATTCTTTCATGAGTTATGTTTCTTAGTTTACAAACTCAAAATGGAGATCAATTGTATTTTTGGCTAAGTGTTGATTCCTTTTGTAAACTTTGCAGGTCTAGAAGAATATAACTCGGACAAGAGCAAATGTCAAAAGCATTTTGATATTTACAAAGAATGCAAGAAACAGGAGGTATTATTACTTTTAGATACTTGATTGCTCTGTAGTCTTTATTCGTTTATTGCACATCCTGATGAAAGATTGGATATCCATCATTGCCTATGAGGTCCTTCCGGTAAAGAAATAAATATAATTGGATAATTATATGTTTTCAAGAATCTATGCAACTTAATCTTCATCTGTTTACACAGTGAAGTCAGGTTATTGACAAAAAAAAAAAAAAAACCAACCTTAAAATGAAGTTCCAGGCATAGTCGATAAAAAAATTTAATCTGTCTAATTTTGTTTCTGGTAGATACTTGAACATGATGGTCATGTGTTGCACGAATCGATTGTAAAGAATTTCGTTGGCATGTCATTTTCCATTGTTTACCCACATACGCACCAAAGTCTGCAGATAGAAGGCATCATCTGTTTGCATTGGTAATTTTGTATGCTGCTCGTTTGCTTATATGGTTTATGTTTTTTGTTGCAACAGAGGCTAGCTCGATTGGAACGTAACAAGAGTAGGTCTCTTTTCTCATGAAACTCTTCAGGATTTCTGCTCATATCGTAAGGCGCAAAAGTTAGTTTTGGGCTCATTAGGGGTGGTATTAGATTTATAGAGTGCTATACTTGATACCGTGGCAAATGTAGAACAGGGCCAATTCGAATTCACACGTATTTGTTCAGTCAATCCATGTTTCATTGAGTATCTTACTTGTGTAACACTCCCGGCTGTACGAAATCATGTTCTGGCAATAATCGTCTTGTATGGTTAAACTTTTTCAAATGAGATGTAAATCACCACTAGCAACCACTGTTGTCTCCAACACCACTGCATGGAGTTAATTTTAATTGAATTTCGTCATATTTATAGTATTTTGATTTACTTTTCATTTATAGTATTTTGATTTTTAGTTTTAATTGAATTTCGTCATATTTTATTTTTCCGAATGGAGTTAATGAAACTTTTGTAATTTAAAATTTCAATTGATCTTTTCAATCTAATTTTGAGCTAGGTAGATAGAGCATAAGTACACGGTTCTCAACCGTTTCTGGCCACTTCCGGCGACAACGGATGCCGCCACCACCAAACCGTAAATCATCACCCAAGGGGAAAAATATCCGAAAGACCCAAATCATCGTATCTCATTGTAGGTGGCAAATCAACCCGCAAAGCATTAGGCCACCTGAAACTTCTTCGCCGTTTTCCGACGAGAATCTAGTCATGTGTAAAAAATGTCAACATGTGTCTACTCCAGCTAACTGCACTTTCGAAAATCAGAATTTTGATTGTCGAACAATCACAATTACCACAGTCGGTGGAGGCACATGGCGGCCCGTGATGCTTATTGTTGTGGGGCCTTGCATCCAGGGAAGTGCGTCGCTATAGTGAGTGAACCTAGTTCTTGCAAAATGGTTCACGGTATGGTTTCACAAGAACGGGCACACGCATACACCTTTGGTTTAAGGTTGTGTGTATAAAAAAATATATATATATATATATATATATTTATGCAATGATTTTATTAAGTTTCTTTATATACGCTATGAGTACAAAACAAAAAAAAAAACAAATATCGTATTTTTGGCATGTAAGTTAGTAGAGATTCTTTTACTACAAGAATATATTTTTGTCTAGCTAGTACTTTTATGCTTAATTTTTTTCCAATTGGAGATGTTTGTACTAATTAACATCTCATTATAAATTGTAATGCAATATGCATTAAGTTGGTAGCCTCATGCAGGTTAGATTATTTTGTTAGGCTTTTCATTGATTGGAGCTTTTTATTTCACCACCATTTGGCTAGCCTATTTCTTTGTAGACTTACCAAAGTGTTTTGATCCAACAAGCTTACCTTGAGATAAACCTTGACATGGCCTTTGATGCTTGCATCCATCTTGCATGATATCCATTAGTTCATGATTAACTTAACACATGTATCTTTTCCATTTGAACACATACCATTGTCAATGATTAACTTCACATTTGGTGTGTTTCTATTGGAACACATATTAGGGCTAATGATTAGCTTAACATTTGTTGTTTTTCTATAGGACCACGTTTCATGGCTAACGATTAGGACAACATTTGTTGCCTTGTTATTGGAACACATTTTATGTCTAATGATTGGCACAACACTTGGTTTCTTTCTATTGGCACACTTGGGAGATTTTTTTGGAGAGGAAGATGTCATGCAATCTCTATAAAGGAAGGAGCAAGAACCAATGGAAGGGACATGGAGAAAAGAGAGAGGAAGAAGAAGAAAAAAGAAAGAAAAAGAACCAACTCCAATAAAAAGCCATTCTCCCTTTCATATTACCTCTTATCTTTCTTTTATATATTGTTAAGGCTTTAAGCCATCTTTCATTGTATTTATAAGTCTCTCATATATAGTGAAATACAACGAAAGCAAACCCCAGTGGATGTAGTCAATTTGGTGAACCACTTAAATCTTGTGTTGTTTATGAATTTACATTTTGAGATCATTGTCATGAGAAGCACTCCCACCAAACCATCAAAAATCTCCATTTACTTCCCTTAAGAATGCTATAAAATAAGAGACAAATCTCATAAAATGCATGATAGCTTACCCAACAGAATTGCTCTATGGAACTCAAATGGGGTTATGCATCAATATCACCTATATTATTGATAATATAATACAATTTTGGCTACTAACAATTTGATTAGTGTTGCAGATGTTTTAGAGCATGTGATTATTGATATCCATGTTACATGACATATACATAAGCATTCTTGTAAAGTAAGAAAAAGAGTTGAGTTGTGTTTGAGTCGTGAGGATATTCAAGGGATGAAGAATGCCTTCAATCCAAAATAATGAACCTTGTATATGTCAGGCGTCAGGTGCAGGGCTTGAGTATACAACCGATTGGTTATAAAATAATGAAATCTTGTATATGTCATGGTCGGGAGAAGGGCTTGAATGCACAATTGGGCGTCGGGGGAAGTGCCTATATAAATAAAGTGAAAATTGAGAATTTAATTCTGAGAATTGGGTTTAAGGGATGAACAGGAGTTAACTCGTATTCTAAGGTATTCGAAGCCAAGTGGTATAAGCATGGTATGAGACGTGAATGCTTGGGTGCCTTAGGTATGTGTTAGCGGGATTAGAAGAGAGTGAGTACATTCATGCATCTCATTTGCATATGCTTTATGCATTGAAAGAATTGTTACAATTTTATTATTATTTAATTGGTAGTTTTTGTTGTAACCTAATTTGTGCACAAACGTTATTCCGCTGCGTTTTCGATAAATTTTATGTAAGATTTTGTTATGTGATGTATGTGTAATCGGTATAATTTTTTTTTTTAATTTTCCACCATATCTTGGTTGTAGAATTTATTTCTATAGCTAAGATATGACTCATACCTTAACTCGTGAATAGTCCTTACTTGCTGGTCGGGGAATGACAGCTAAGGATAGAAAGGTCATCAAAAATGTATCTGTATATATAACAAAGTGTACATTGAAATTATTCATTGAATGAAATTGAAATATATTTTTTACAACTGAGGTTTCGTTACAAGCTAAGTTTCCTATACTCGTTGACATCTCGATCCTCTTCCACTTCATTTTTCATCAAATTTTTACTTGAATTCATACTTGAATTCTTGATTTCTCACCGCTTATGTGCATCTCTGAATGTTGATTCTCTATTTTCATAGAATCTCCGTCTGATTCGTCTTATTCTCTCCCAAATCAATCTGCTCCAAACCCGCATGAGGCCTTTTGGGAACTCACTGGCTTCAGATTCCATCAGAACTCCGAAGTTAAGCGAGTTCGGGCGATTGCAGTCTTAGGATGGGTGACCCACTGGGAAGTTCTCGTCGAAGTTCCCAAAAACAAATTCGTGAAGGAATGGTAAGCCCAAAACGGACAATATCGTGCTACAGCAGAGTCGAGCCTGGGATATGACAGAATGGTATCAGAGCCACTCTGTCATGTGGTGCGAGTCTGCCGATAAGGATGTTGGGCCCCTAAGGGGGGTGGATTGTAAGATCTCACATCGACCAACAAAAAGGGAGTGATGTGTCTTATATGTACATGCTCCCCTCCCTATAGCACGAGGCATTTTGGGAACGCACTGGCTTCGGATTCCATCAGAACTCCGAAGTTAAGTGAGTTCGGGTGAGAGCGGTCCTAGGATGGGTGACCCACTGGGAAGTTCTCGTTGGAGTTCCTAAAAACAAATCCGTGAGGGAATGGTAAGCCTAAAGAGAACAATATCGTACTACGGCGGAGTCGAGCCTGGGATGTGACATTAACTGCCGTTGGAGCTTCAGTGTCTGATTGTGACCTAATTGCTACAACATTTCATGGATTGCCTGAAGAATTTGAGTCATTCATTGATTCGATCAATTTTTGTCTCTCATTTACAACTTTACATGAGCTCCATGGACTTTTACTCACCAAAGAAATCTCAATGGCTCATCGTCAAAAGGCAATTTCTTCAACTATCACTGAACCTTTTTAGGCATTTAATGTCCAAGCTCAGCTAACTTTACCTACTTAACCACATCCATCCTAGGCATATGCAGCTCAAAATCAGCCACTACTGCGATCATTTGGCTATAACTTTAATTATGGTCATGGTAACAACTGAATTAATAATAATCATGGTAATCATGGCCATCGAAATTTTCTTGGAAACAATCATGGAGACCAGGCTTCAACAAATCCAATTATCAAGGTTTTCGCTCATAAGGTTCCTCTGGCTCTCGAATTCATTGTCAAATCTGTGGATTTACAAGTTATGAGGCTATTGACTGTTATTACTGTATGAGTCTAGATATCTTTGGAAAGGTTCCTCCTACCAAACTTGCTGCTATGTACACTCATTATGCCTCTAAGCCACCTCCTTCATGAATTCTTGATTTTGGAGCAACATCACATATTACTAATGATATCCTACATATCTCATTTCCTACCAAAACATTGGTGAAGATAAGATCTACATTGGCGATGGTAAAGGCCTATCAATTCATCATATTAGTTCTTCATTAAACACTACTAGTTCTTTGTTAGTTTCTTCTGCCCAGATTGTGCAATTGCCAAAAATCACAAGCTGCCATTTTCTGTATCTAGTTCCTCTTCAACTAGTAGTTTGGACTTGTTACATTATGATGTATGAGGCCCATCACTTGTTGTTTCTCTGTGTGGTTTACTTGTTAATTATGGATGACTTCAGTAAATACACTTGGTTCTTTCTTTTAAAGGCCAAATCGACCTTGTGTTCTACATTGTTGTGTTTGAAAACTATATTGAAACTTCTCTTAGAAATAAAATAAAGAGTTTAAGATCAGACTCAAGGGGTGAATGTACGGAATTTACTAGTACATTGTTGACCTCTTTTCTTAAATCAAATGGCATATCTCATCAACTCAGTTGTCCACATACATCTGAGCAAAATGGCTGTGTTGAGAGAAAGCACATACATTTGGTTGAAACATCAAGAACATTATTGATTGTTTCCCATGTTCCAAACTTGTACTGGGTTAAAGCTTTCTCCACTACAACCTATCTTATCAATAGATTACCTATTTCTGGATTGACTACTTCTCCTTGGAAGCTCATTTTCAAAACTTTCCCATTTTATTCAAAGCTCAAAATATTTGGTGGCAGTTGTTTTCCATGGTTCAAACCATATGTTTCATCCAAGTTAGAAGGTAAAAACAAGTGTTGTGCTTTATTGGGGTACAATTTACAACTTAAAGGTTATAAATGTCTTGATCCAGTCACTCAAAGAATCTACATTTCAATACATGTGAAATTTGATGAATTTACTTTTCCATTTCACACTTTTATAACTGCAACTATCTTATCAGCATCTTCATCCCCTTATCACCACAATGAATCTCTATTTGATCTACACTTCTCAGTTCAACAAAGTCATCCCTCTACTCAAAAGAGTTCCATCAGTCACTTCATCTCCCACAATGCCAGTTACAATGCTAATTACAAATCCACCCATAGTGCCACTTACAAATCCTCTCACAATGCCACCTACTGATCATTTCACAATGCCAATCACAAATCACCATCCAATACCAACTGCTCATACTAATGCTGTAAACACTCATCATACAATTACATGATCAAAGGCATGTATTCAAACCTAAAGCTTACTCTGCAACTAAGTTTCCATTACCTGCATTTGTTGATTATGTTCCAACCACATATTTACAAGCTTCAAAGTATGCTTACTGAAGATTAGCTACATAAGAGGAATTCAATGCTCTTCAACTCATAGGCACTTGGTCTTTGGTTCCATCATTTTCCTCTCAGAATATTGATGGATGTAAATCAGTATTTAGGATCAAAAGGAAACCCTGATGGCACAGTGGACATGTATAAAGCTAGATTGGTAGCAAAAGGATTTCGCAAACAGGAAGGTATTGATGATGAAAAGAATTTTAGTCCAGTTGCAAAACCAATTACTATTAGAATTTTATTGTCCATGGTTGTTTAATTTGATTGGTTTTTCAACCAATTAGACATTAGTAATGCTTTTTGTCATGGAGATTTAAAGGAGGATGTCTTTATGCAGCAACCACTTGGTTTTGTTGATTCAAA
Organism: Malus sylvestris; assembly: GCF_916048215.2. NCBI lineage: Eukaryota > Viridiplantae > Streptophyta > Magnoliopsida > Rosales > Rosaceae > Malus > Malus sylvestris. The sequence goes on from NC_062261.1 coordinate 26,139,888, forward strand.
CTTGCCTCATCATGTTTGCAAGTTAAAAAGGTCCTTGTATGGCTTAAAACAAGCTCCAAGAGCTTGGTTTTCCAAACAATTTCAAGCTTTGCACAATTTTGATCATCAGATACTTCTCTATTTGTCTTACAAGCACCAGTTCTTGTCATAATATTGGTTTATGTAGATGATATCTTAGTTACAGGACCAAATGCTTCTCTTTGTTAAAAGTTCATTATTCAACTAAGTCAAGTTTTCCCAGTTAAGGATTTGGTCCACTTCATTACTTCTTGAGTTTAGAAGTTCAAAGATCATCTGATGACATATTTCTGCATCAAAGCAAGTATTTACTTGATCTTCTAGGCAAAACAAACATGGAAGGTGCTAAACCTTGTTCAACTCTTCTTAGCACAACTAAGCTTGATCATAATGGTCCTTTTCTCACTAATCCTATTGAGTATAGATCAATTGTTAGGTGTCTTTAGTATCTACTTGGTCAAGACCTAATCTCTCATTTGTAGTTAATCAAGTATGTCAATTCATGCATTCTTTAAGAGAACAAAACATGCAAGCAGCAAAAAGGATACTCAGATTTTGCAAAGGGACTCTCACTCGTGGCTTATGGTTCAAAAAAGGGTCTTTACATCTTTCTGCATATTCAAATGCAAATGAGGCAGGCTGCACCTTTGATAGATGATGCACAAGTTATTAATGTATATTTCTAGATAACAATCTCATTAGATGGAGTGCCACAAAGCAACCCACAGTTGCTAGATTATCAACTGAGGCTGAGTATCGGTCTTTGGCACATACAACTGCTGCAATCACTTAGACCTACAAAGTGTTATGTGACATTGGCTTTCCCTTATCTCAAGTTCCAACTCGCTGATGTGATAATATCTTAGCATCTCTCTTGCTTATAACCCTGTTTTTCTTGCTAGTACAAAGCATGTAGAAATAGATTATCATTACATAAGAGAGTTGGTCTTAACTAATCTTGTCAAGGTTCTCTATGTTTGCAGTCAAGATCAAATAGCTAACATTCATACAAAATCCCTTTCTAAGCTTAGATTTAGTTTTCTGCAATCCAAGCTTCCTCGTGGTACATTTTCTGCACCCAAGCTCAGCTCGAGGGAGTGTAAAGAGCCAAATAATAGTTTGTTACAAATGTCTCAAGTTAGTTATGTTGGTTAGGGACTTGATTGTAATTAGTTAAGTTAGCTAAGGATGGAAAGGTTATCAGAAATGTATATATATATACTAATGTTTACATTGAAATGATTCATTGAATGAAATTGATTAGGAGAATGTCTTGATCTCAAATCTCACGGCAGATGACTATAGGAAACAAAACTTATATTATAAAAAATCAGCAATTTAGCAAATTGTTCACTGCAGAATTTGTTCCAGTGACAGATTATTTAACAAGTTGATAACATCATATTTTCCCCGCATGATATCTGTTCGAGCCTATGGCACATTCATACTATTTGAAAATACAGAAGCAATTTGACATATTCTCAAAGACATCAAGAATTCACACTCTTTTTACATGGAGAAGAATACCATGTTCAAGTGCAGTGGCCAAGTTATACACAGGGGAGTGCTGATATGCGGGTGAGAGGGAGAAGCAAAACTTAGACTCAAGGCAAGAATCACCTTCAGTTATGTCATAGCTAAGTGTTGGCCATCACATATATTAGCACCCATTCCAAATGGCATGTGGGCTTGCAGAGGCTGGCAAGCTTTGAGAATTCCATTGGAAAAATATTTCCGGGTTGAACTTGTGCGCATTTGGTCCCCATATGTCAGGATTCTGGTGTAGATAAGCTATTGGTATTTGAAGGACACAACCCTTCGAAATCACAATGTTTTTTAATGTGATAGTCTCAAAGGCATCTCTTGCTGTTAAGGGTCCTAATGAATAGAGACGCAATACCTCATGAATCACCATTTTTAGCTGCAACAAATGCAAAAGCAAAGGTGGTAAATTGGTAATCAACATTTAATCTTAGACAGGTATGTTTCTTCTATCTATCTTAGGCTTCTCTACCTAAAATCCTTGAACATTATGGGTTTTGTCTGACGACATCAATGTTTATCTGGCAGTACGCGAGCTATGAAAACCGTCTTAATTACCATCCGAACTTGCAGTGAAATCTTTATAATTAACATTGACATGAAGCATAATGGCATACCACTTTCATGCTTCGGAGAATATCTGTATCTAGAGGCTTATCCCGGCAGATTTCGGGCACCTCAGCACAAGCACGAGCTTGCCAATCTGGATGTGCTGCTAGTAACATCAAGGCCCATGATGTTGCAAGGGCAGTAGTATCATGGCCAGCAAAGAACAGAGTCTTGCAGTTATCAACAATGAAATTCTTATGTAATGGGGCACTGTTGTCGGCATAATTTTTGGCTCCTTCAAGAATCATTTGCAGTAAATCTTTCTCATATGCAGCTTCGACACGTTGTTTTACCACCTTTAGCCCTGGTTTGGCATTGAGGTGATTTTGAAAAAAGTGGGTATGAAAAAAAGTTGGGAGGGTTTTTGGTGTTTGGTAAACTCTCAAAATCAGCTTTATTTCAAAGTTTTGGATGAAAATAAGCCCAAAACCTGAAGATGCAAACAGCAGCTTCCAAAAACTAGCTTATTTTTAAAAACACGAGTGAACAATAATCTTTAATAAATTTTTCAATAGCCCAAAATTGCCCCATTTACTCGCATTCACGCTCTCGCAAAACCCGAACCAAAAAACTTCAATCCCAGATCTCTCTCGTTCTCCAGGTTTCTCCGGCTCGGTGTAGATTTAGAGTTACCCAGAGTTAAGATTTGGCAATTGGTGTAGATTCAGTCTTAAGTTTGCCAGAAAAATTACGAAGAAGGTCACCAGATTTCTGGGCATAAACACAGAGAGGACACTTAGGGTTAAATCCCAAGAATTTCATGCCAAAATTCGATATGCAGGATACAGAAGTTGTACTTGAGATTAAATGAAAGTTGAATTGAGTTTGAAGCACCCAAATTTCGTCGAGCCTCAGGTCAACTCGTCATAGAGTTTTTCACCGAAAGGGAAAGGTTGGCTTTCTTCATTTTTGAGTACTTGATCTTCATATGCAACACCACCATTCGAATTCATAGGTCAAACTACACCTAAAATAGGGAATATTGGTATGGATTTCACTCGAAAATTGGTGTTGGTGTGGGTGATTCTCTTGGTAATTAGAGAGAGTGAGAGTATCATAGAGAGAGAGTTAGGGAGAAAGGAGAGTCTCATGGAAAAAAAGGAAGAAAAAGAGAGGAAGGAGACCAAATAAAAGGAGTGGGCCCCTCAAGGCACACTAAATAAGACTTTTTGGTCATTTCACACAGTCACAACAATTTTACATAAAAATTTACTATACACTATAATACTGTTTTTTTTTTTTTTTTTTTTTTTTTTTTTTTTTTCCAAAATCACTTTTACAGAAAGGTTAACTAAACACTCTGTTGCTTTATTTCACAGCTGCTTATTCTCACAGCACAGCATAAGTAGTTTTTTTTTTTCAAAGCACAGCAATATCAAACTAGGCCTTAATATCATTGAATTAATTTCTTTCTCTAATCTCCATATCTCTCTATTATCTTTCGTAGGCTCTATCACCATGGTCCAAGGAACAAAAAAGTTAAAGTCTAGAATCATTTAATAAATACAAATGTGGAGAACAAAAAATGCAAGAAATTAAGTATTTTCATCATATGAAATGGATGTTGTTATCCAAAGGCCATACAAGTAAGAGCCGTTATAATAAATCGTGCTAGTTGTTGCCGTTCATGAGATTTAAACCTAGGATGTTTTCTAACAAAATGGTGATTAACACCCCTCCACTAGACTAGATAGTCATTGTAAAAATTTATATTTTTCAGAAATAGTTTTTTTTTTTCTTTATTTTATAACAAAAATATTTGAGGAATAAGGAGTAAGCCACACAATAGGCCTTAGGCCAATCTTTATGATAGTTGAACATGAGATCTTCCATTTATAAGTGCAGAATAATTAATACTACTACATTTTATTGCTAGTGATGCCACTATTTCAATCAAGAAAGAGAATGTTATGTAATATGAATTAGTTTATATGTGATTATCATACCTTAAGCCTAAGCTTGTCCCCGTTATGAGTTCCTTGCACAAAAGGTCTCTTAGAGCCTTAAATTTTAGGAATATTTCTTCTCCTTGACGATAATTCCTCTTAAAACAAGCTCTTGAGATTATATCTGAAGATAAGTTACTTAAATGCTCATTAACTCTAATTTTTGCAATTCCTCCATGGCTTTCGATTTCACTTTCCCAAGTTCTAAGCATTGAGTTTGTAGACGCCACCATTATGTTCACCATGCCCTTGGAAAAAAGAATTGCACTGATGATTTATAACTGAATTAAAGGCATACATGAATTAACATTATAATGCTCAATTTCTTCTAGTTATATTTATAATGTTAATATTCTCCTATTAGACAAGTTCACATGTTAAGATTTCAAATTCTCAATTGCGGAAATTTGACTTCTTAATTTAGTGGTATTCTTCTTCATTTGTAAGTGAGAGGTTTTAGATTCAGTTCTCGACAAAAACGAATTTGAATCACATTATTGCTAACTCTTTGTGAGACTTAGCTCACCCCCGTCCCTCTTAGTGTGGATAATATTGTTTGTTAAAAAAAAAAACAAAATATTTTCACATGTATAAAGGAAAAAAATTCTAAGAGATTTATAGATGGAGATAATGCTTACATATATTTAATACATTCACTATCCAACGATCATATATAACTTATGCGAATGTATCTATTTAATATAATAACCATCTGATCATGGATGTATGACATTGCAACTACAACATAATTTTTTGTATAACATTGCAGTGTTTTGAAGATGGAGTATGATTTGCAACTGCAGTAAAACTTGAGAGTGCAAACTATCATTTACCTTTTACATAAATATAAATATTGTATCCAAATCCCTGAAATCATTTCGAGCTTAGAGCTTATACAAATGTGCAAAAAAAAAAAAAAAAAAAATTACTGTAAGATGATATACCTTAACCTTATCCAAATACAATTCAGGAGCAATCACTTTTCATTGGTGGGCCCAGCTTGAACCATTTGATGATGTAAGGCCTTTACCCAACAGTGGTCCAAGAACCCTGGAAATCCCAGTCGTGTTCCCTAAGAACAAAGATTTGCTTCAGCAACTCCACATCTGTTACATATAGTTTTTGTACGTGTGCAGCTGCAAACATGAATGTTGGCCCTGCCAGCAATACATAACAGTTCGTAACTATCTTCCAAATTAGAAGGCATTAAGTAAGAGATATTGTATTGAAACCCTACAACAAGAAGAATTTTCTTTTTTTTCTAAATTTCCTATTTTATCCTTGAGAGAAAATAAGTCTTAAAAAAAAACCTAGTACACCTTCCTCGATTGCTTTTCTCCATTGAAGTAGAAAAAACATAGAAGAAAAAGGTTTTATATATGTTAGAAATAGTGTGTTGATGTTGAGACTGAATCTCATAATTGGGAAAATTAGAGATTTTGTATATGTTTGTAAGTAGTTGAGTTATTCTTCATATTACTAATTCGTTTTATTATAGAAGTTAAACTTTCTTCAGTTGATATATTTATTTGACGAAGAGAACTAATATTTCAACATTTTCAAGAAAAAAAGATAGATAAATCATTTAGATCATTGGATGTGGAATTATATGGAAGAGAGTACCTACGTAGTACGTACCATATTCTTTTGTCCAGGGCTCTATGTAGGGGAAGACTTTTGAAGGCCATTCATGAGAAATAGAAGCTGCTACATCAACGCCATCACGATTAACAGTCTCGGTTGCTGTCGGACTGGCTCTTGCTTTTGATCTTGCTTTTTATTGCAGGGAGGTTTCCCAGAAGAAATGAAGGAGGAGGCCCTCTAAATCCTTGCTTTTGGAGCTTTGATCTCAGCCGTTTAGGCCTGAAAACCACAAGTTCACATAGATAGAAAAACAAGACCAGAAAACCCACCTAGAAGTACTGATAGTATGATCCTTGGTGCTGCAACTCCTCCAACCTCTCCTTCCATTTGTTCCTACCAGTGATCCTCTCTTGGTCCTCTCTATGTCTAACTATTAGATCTGTTACCCATAAATTACTGGCGAGTCGGAGTCTATATAATCGAAGTCCACTCTCGTGTCCTACGGGTATATGACTCAAATGTTTGTGAATTTAAAACTAGCATACATAACTGCAAAAGGGTAATGCTTCTCTCCAAAAGTGAGAGCTTTTCTCTCTAGACTGAGAGCCCTTCTCGCCATTTGTGTGAGCCCTTCCCTTCTCTGTTCCTCTGGTGGCACCGGCCCTAGCTTCGGCTGGGGTCGGTTGCCATATCCTCTTTCCTCTCTTCTTCTTCTTCTTTTCTTTTCGTTTCTATTGATGTTTCTCCTTTTTTTTTCCCTCCGGCCTCTCATCTTCTTCAATTCCCATCGGTATACCTCTCCCCATCTCTTCTTCAATCTGATCTTCAGCCATATTTCCTATTGAGTTCATGTATAGAGCTGGGTTGTTTTTCCTAGCTCGGGGTGTTTCCGACACCATCACGTTCTCATTGTTGTCTCTCGTTTTCGGCAGTATTGCTCGTGGGTTTCCCTGAGCTTCTTACTGGTAATTGGCTAATCCCTTTTTGGTGCTGACTATCTATTGTTAATGGCTGTGATCTGGTTGCTATTCAGGGTTGGTGGTGGTGTCTGAGGCGGCGTTACTTAGTGGTGGTTGACGTTTTCAGTTGCCTAGCCTAGATCTCTGTCGGTGGAGGGACTTCGATAGAAGCTTCTTGGCTGTTGTGTGTTTTTTGGGCTTTACTATTGTTGGGCCCTCTTTTTATTTTTATTTTTAGTTTTTTTGGTTTTGGCCATTTTCTGGTTGTGTATAGTTTTGAGTTGGACCTTTAGTTTGCTTGTAAATTTGGGTTTGTTGTTTTAATAACAGTTGAGGGAGTTTTGACTATAGCTTGCCTCAGACTTTTATCAAAAAAATAAAAATAAATAAATAAATGGAAGGAAAGGATACAGCAGACTGGATGCTTGGAATTTAATCATAGAATAAGGTTGCAGCTGACTGGATGCTTAGAATTTAATCATAGAATAAGGTTGCAGCAGACTGCAGATGGAAAAAAAAAATGGAACTTTAATGAAAAGCTCTCGATACTGTTCACTTTAACGAAAAACCACATTTTACACTAAAAAGTCAATTCGGGTACTATTCACTTTACCCTTTATTTTGTTCTTATAGTTAAAAGTCAATTTGGATACTATTCACTTTACCCTTTATTTTGTCCTTATAGTTAAAACTCAAAGTTTTCAAGCCATTTTCATTAGTTTTCCTAAAAAAATAATCATGTAAATCATCACCAGCAACCACTGTTGTGTAATTGAATTTTGTCATATTTTTTTTTCCAGGTGGAGTTAATGAAACTTTTGTAATTTTAAATTTCAATTGATCTTTTCAATCTAATTTTGAGCTAGGTAGAGCATAAGTACACGAGTTTTGTGGAGTAAAAAATAATTTGAGACGACACTTGAATTTTTTCTCAAGAAAGACAAGATTGCCCTTTTTAAAATGGGCATGACCGTCAATCGCTCCCACATTCAGCTCATCATCTCTGAAGGTCCAAACAGCTAACAACGACTGCTCAAAGCTCCCTTGCTCTTGGCATGGAAAAGTCAAAAGTATTAAAAATAGGGTTAATTACTAAATCCTATCTTTGATACTTTCTCAATTGAAGATCAACTCAATCAAGTAAGGAATCTCATCACAATCAATTAGGGATACTTGCACCATTATCTCAAGATATTTTCTCCTAATATCTTGGGAATATTATTTCCTCATTCATCCAACAGATGACACACCTTGGCCAATAGGATGCTGCATGTGTAAGGCAAAACCCTAACCCCGTGGACGGCCACCTCCTCCTACAAATACATCAATCTCCACCAAATTTTGGTAAGCTTTTACTACCCCCAAAAGCCCTAAACACTTACTCATTTTAGAGAAACTAACTTTGGCATCGGAGATCTATTAGCCAAGCCTCATCTCTTCCCCCTTCCCCAACTCATCGTGGGTGCATGGGGCTTTTGGTCCTTGATCAAAGGTGTTGATTGTTTTGCAGGTACATTTTCGTCAAAGCAAAGGAGCGGAAATTTACACCAACAAATTGATGCTTTCATTTAGTGTTTGATTCAAACGCTCGAAGAAGACTCTCGCATTCAACATTTCAAAATTTTGTTTATACGTAATTTTTCCCACATAATCTTATTCCTAGATTTTTTTTATATAAATTCTTTAAATAGCCCTGGAGAAGAAATACGATGATGGGAATTCTGAAACCACGAAGAAAGGTGTTTCCTACAAACTTGGGTTTTCACCCACACAACGGATCACAGAGCACTGGTGGCTACCACCACCTATGGCCACTACCGTGGCTTACTTTCTGTAGCCAATCAAAACCCAACCGGAGCTAGTGTCACACGCAGACAGATGAAGCACAAAGGAGGAGGCCCATTATGTGGAAGCATGGTAGCCACTAGTGCAATAGCGAAGCTTAGGACCATAAGGCCCATGTAGTAATCCTGCAGAAATTTCCCTAATGCGGCTCAAGCCACGAGGCTTAGAAAAGCCAGGAGTCGGTCAAAGTCCAAAAGAAAGCATCCAAAGCAAGTCAAGGCACTGGCCCATGAAGAAACCGAGGCGATCAACAGTGGGCTCAAGCCTCAGCGTGCAGGAAACCCATTTCAGAGATTTTTAGCGTGCGCCCATTCAGTGGGCCCTCTATTCTCAAGTCCATATGCTCCAACTTGCAGCTACGTGGGTCAGCTTGACCCAGAAACTTGGATCAATACCTTCGTGTGCCCAGACCAGTTGTGGCAACCATTTTTAGCCATTTTTCGGCATTTTGGAATCGTTTTTTTATGTTTCAAACCTGTTTTCGATGTTTTTGACCTGTTTTATGCTGATTTGGCTCGTTAAAGCTCATATTTCATGCTTGATGTCCACTACACTTCCATCACATGGAGATGCACTTCAAACAAGCTGCTAAACTCTAAATAGCGATCCACACATATCCCAGCAGACTACAGACTTGACAAGCACCCTCGCGCACCAATCTACTTTGACGAGTCGACTCCTTGAGCATATCAACAAGCAAATCACTCTTGATGAGGTGCCCTTAAGAACGACAAAAGCTGAGGATAATATTCTTTCCATACGAGTCCCAACAAGCAGCCGCCCAACAAGCTATGAACTAGGCATTCAGGCTGCTTGCATTCCCTTATTAGCCATCAGGGAAACATTTTCTCCCACCTTAGTACGTTGAGAAAGTGGCTAGCTCTCGAAAAAACTAACAGGCGAATGCACGTCCATGCTTTGAAAAACACTCAAAACCCGAATTAGGTGCACTGTTTACTCGCGGCATAGCTCACAGGGAGTTCCTTCCACCTTATACCGGAGCAAGCAACACATGGAACATGAAGAAAATTGAGGATACTATAACTCAAGTTCAACTGGCACTCAACGACTAGCGCAGTCACGAGCAGCCCACTTGCTAGCCAGAGACAAATGATGTGTAACGTAGTCACGATACAGATGAGCAAATCCCCGGGAGAAGGAGCACAAACTTGCAAACGATCACTGGAGGCAACCGAGGCATAATCGCCCCAATGTAGGCACATCCAGATGGAAGTGGAAACGCTTAAACTCAAGTTTTATTGGCAATCTACGCCAAGTGTAACCATGAGTAGCCAGCTAAGAATAAACGACGAGTACCGTAACCACGACATGAACGAGTAGGACATAAGAAGGGTAACATAGATCTGCAGGTCACCATCGGGGGAAGTTGAAGGCTTCGATACCCCATGACAATGTAAAGAGGTCAAACGAAGAAAAAAAGTCGAGAGGCAAGTGAAAGGACTATACCCCAAAGAAAAGGGGCCTGACGCCCAAAGCATGCACTAAGTTCTTAGTCCCGATCAACCAGATCATTTGTAACCTCAAGAATGAATCGTGATTCCCAGCCACACCCATCATACACAGTGACTCCCAGCCGTGCCAAACTTGTCCCACGGTTTCCCGCCGCGCCGACTAATGCTTTGCGATTTCCTGCTACGTCGATCAAGCTATTGTTACTTCTAACTTCAGAGCATCTAATGACAATGTCGAATACAAGGCTTTACTAGTAGCCCCTGGCTAACGAAAGACTTAAGGGTAAAAAAGCTTGCAATCGATTTAGATTATCAGCTGATCACCAATTAAGCCTCAAGAAAGCATACAAGGAAACATTTAAGGATGATGAAGGACTTGGAAAAGGATCGGGAGTAACTCATTGAGCTCCCCATTTACACCCTTATGCGGACTTCACAAGCAGTTCAAAGTCTCAAGCAAATCACCGAACAAGACCTCACAACCTAAAGATTATTTCAGTTGTCTAATAATTTAGCCTTCCTCAGCTGCACTCACAATGACTTCCATGCTTTCTAGTGTGAGAGGGTAAATTGATTCCCCGATACCTATCTGGGTCCACTTTCTAGTGCGAGATGGGGTAAACTAATTCCTCGACACCCATCTAGTGTGAGAGTGTATTTGTGTGAGAGGGTAAACTAATTTCCAAACACCTATATGAGTCTACTCTTCAACAGAAGAGGGCAAATTGCCCATGAATTTCCACACAACCATTCATTTTGATGTGATTAGTTAATAATTTTCATATCCCACATATCTTTATCATGTTGTGATGCATGCCACACAACTCAAATGATCGAATACTCAAAGACCCACTAAGCAGTAAATGGTCAGGGGGCAGTAGCTCATGATGAACTTAACAGCTCGACGCCTCAACATCGTGCCCAACCAACGATTCTATGGCTAAAAGTTTTGCAAAACGCTTCAACCAAGCAAAGTTTCAAGAAAAACAAAGATGGAGTAAAGTGAAGAAAGCAGTTTATTAAATTCATCAAAATCCAACACCAACTAAACAAAGTAGACTACTCATTTAGTAGCTTGGATGACATTGGGCTTTCCAGCAGTCATCCTACCTTCAGTAGCTACTTTGCACTCAGTAGTTTACTTATCCGACATTTCATCTTCAACAACTTCGATCTTGGCAGTTCCATCCTCAAATGCTCAATCTACGGCAACTAAGAAATCAAACTCAAGTAGTTCCCTTATTCTTGTCAAGCAACATAAATGCGGCAGCAGCAGAAGGAGCATACTTCGACATCTCTTTAATAGCTGAATCCACTTTTGCAAGTGACAGACTTTCCTTCCCTACTTCTCATAGTGGCGAGCCTTTCAGAAGCCGAACCAAACTTAACCACAGCTGGATACTTCACTCTATCTCTGGACCTGGATGTTGGAAGCAACTCAACTTATAGCTTTCTGGAAGCAGGAAAGAGACTTTTTCTTAACTGAAGGTTTAGTATGCAAGCTAACCTACTAGCACGGCCCCGTACCATTCTTTTTGTCCCAAGCCAAGCTATCTCTGGGCCCTAGTTAGCCAGCCGAGCTGTGCCAACCCACAATAGTTCCCACGAGCTACCTTACCTGTACCACAGCCTTGTGATTGTCCAATATTTTCCTTGGCCCTTGCCAAGCCATTCCATTGAGCCCCGAGGCTTCAGAAAAATAAAGAAGAAAGAAAATTAATTTTTTCTTACATTGGTGTGGCATGAATAAGAATGAACGACGACGATCAACTCTTTGCAAGGGCAAGCAAAAAAGAAAACTAAGGGATAGGTTTATTTAGCCCTCTGATTAAGACATGCTTAAGTAAGTCTTGGTGGCAATTGGCTTCCTTTTTCTCATGAAGACTCTGTTTCCAAAACAAGGTGAAACATCTACATCAAATTGGGAAACAACTCTCTGCATGCCTAGGCAGCTTGTGATCTCTATACCTACTACCCTTTTCTGCTTATAGCCCAGCAGGTGTGGGGGCATTTGTTGAGTAAGAAATAATCCTAGAAATCCAGAAGATGACACGTAGACTTTTTCTCAAGAAAGACAAGATTGCCCTCATTAAATGGGCAGGACCCTCAACTGCTCCCACATGCAGCTCATCATCCTTGAAGGTCCAAGCACCTGACTATGACTACTCAAATCTTCCGTGCTCGTGGCATGGAGAAGTCAAAGGTATTAAAGATAGGGTTAGTTACTAAATCCTATCTTTAATACTTTCCCAATTGAAGATCAATTCAATCAAGTAAGGAATCCCTATCACAGTCAATTAGAAATACTTTCACAATTATCCCAAGATATTTTCTCCTATTTAATATCTTGGGATATTCTTTCCTCATTCATCCAATGAATGACACACCTTGGCTAATAGGATGCAGCCATGTGTAAGGCAAACCCTTAACCCTATGGCCGTCCATCTTGTCCTATAAATACCTCTATCTTTACCAAATTTTGGTAAGCTTTTGCTACCCCATAAAGCCCTAAACACTTTCTCTTTTCAAAGAAACTAACTTAGTCATTAGAGATCCATTGGCCATACCCCCCATCCCCGCACTAATCGTGGGCACTTGAGGCTTTTGGTCCTTAATCAAAAGTGTTGATGCAAAACTTTAGAACTCTTAGGTTTCCAGCTCAGAATGTGCATACCCATCAACTAATGGGTTGCGGGTATTTATAATAATTTTGAGATTACATTAGGGGTTTATCAACCCTATTTACACGGCAATATTTGAATTTGAATAATACAACATCTGTGAAATCAAACTATCAAACATTTAAAAATATCGAGACCTATCAGAGTTATCCTTGGATAGTGACTGCATTCCTGAATAACAGACTTTAGAGTTTAAACATGAGCTGGATTCTTGATAACTCTGACTTGGCCTCACCCCCCACAAGCTGACAGGCCGAGAAACAACTGGAAGCTTGGACACCAAAAGCTTGAAACGCGAGGAAGACAAACCCTTTGTAAACAAATCAGCAATCTGATCTTGAGAACAAATAAAATTTACCAGAAGTTGTTTTCGAACCACTTTCTCGCGGACATAGTGATAATCGACCTCCAAGTGTTTTGTCCACGAATGAAAAACTGGATTGGAAGCTAAGGCCATTGAAGAGACATTGTCGCACCATATGTGTGGAATGAGAAGATGCAAATGAAGGTCTCTGAATAATGACCTTAACCAAGATAGCTCAGCAGCAGTGTAGGCTAGTTGCCTATATTCGGTTTCTGTACTCGACCGAGATACAATCTTCTGTTTCTTTGAACTCCTAGCCATTAGATTTGGTCCCAAATAAATACAAAAACCTCCTGTAGAGTGATGGGTATCAAGATTGCCTGCATAATCTGCATCGGAGAAAGCATGCAATTGCATACCTCCAGGTTTATAAACAAGACCATGATCATACGTGGCCTTCAAATAACGCAAGATGCGTTTCACTGCCATCTAATGAGTGTCCTTGGGTGAGTGCATAAATTGGCACACCTGGTTAATGGCATAAGAGAGATCTGGTCTTATGATAGTTAAATACTGCAACACTCCAACGACACTGCGATATTGATTCGGATGCTTGTAAAGTTCACCATCATAAGCACTCAATTTTTGTCCTGCAGAAACTGGAGTGGAAATAGGCTTGGCATTTTTAAACTTTGTTCATTCAAGCAAGTCTAGGGAGTACTTGGTTTGAGTCAAATGCATATTGTTACCAATGTAAGTGGCTTCAACACCCAGGAAATAACTAAGAGGACCCAAGTCTTTCATGGAAAACAAAGTGCTGAGCTTCTTGATCAACCATGCCATTTGAGTGTTGTTGTTTCCTATGAGCAATATGTCATCCACATAGATAAGCAAAATTAAATAAACTCCTATTTGATTAAAAACAAACAAAGAGTAATTGCACATGGACTCTTGGAACCCTAACTGAAAGAGAAATTCAAAAAACCTTTGAAACCAGGCCCTAGGCGCCTGTTTAAACCATATAAACTATGTTGCACTTTACAAACATAGTTAGGATACTGTTTATTAACAAAACACGGTGGGTGTCTCATGTACACATCTTTATTCAAATACCCATGCTGAAATGTGTTCTGAACGTCCAACTGTCGAACATGCCACTTCTTTGAAATTGCCAAACTCAAAACAAGTCTAATGGTGCTATGCTTGACAGCTAGACTAAAGGTCTCCGTATAGTCGATCCCGGATTGTTGATGAAAGCCATTAGCCACAAGCCTAGCCTTATGTCGCTCAATCAAGCCATCTGTACACCTTTTTATCTTGAAAACCCACTTGTTTGGCAATAAGTTCATGGCATGATGGTAAGGTATAAGAGTCCACGTACCACAACATTGCAAGGCACTGAATTCTTGAGCCATCACAGTCCTCCATTCTTATGCTTTATTGCCTGACTAAAACATGTTGGTTTAACCACTTTATTGTCAGTATTAACATGCAGTGCACATTTCAAGTTTGGCTTTTGTATCCCAACTTTAGACCGAGTAGTCATTGGATGGATTGAAGGGGGATCATGAACCAACACAGGATCAGTGACACATTGTTGGGACTGATTTTGGTTCACAGGGACAACATTGACTATTTCTTGCTCATCTTGGTTTGGGAGAGGTTTACTAGGATTGGAAATAAGGGTAGGATTTGTAGTAGGAGTAGGTTGGGATATTATTGCAAGTTGTTCATTCATTGGTTGATTATCTGGTAACCTATTGGTAGTTGTGGGCTAGACATTGGGTGTGACTAGGACTTGGTTATTTGGTGGACTAGGGATAGGGTTTGAAAAGTCAAAGATAAGCTCAGAGGTTGGAGAGTTACTTGTTGTGCAGACGTTTTCCTTAAGAAATGTAAGTTCCTTGAATGGAAATGAGTCCTCATCGAATAATACGTGGCAAGACAAATACACTCGTCTCGTGGATAAATCCAAACACTTGTATCCTTGGTGATTCACGAATATCCTAAGAAAACGCATGACTTAGACTTAGGTTGAAGTTTGTTGCGGGCATAGGGTGTCAGCCAAGGAAAACATTTACATCCAAATACTTTAAAGGATTCATAAGTCGGTGTTCTATGAAATAGCTTTTCATATGGAGATTTATTAGACAAAACCTTAGTTGGTAACCTATTAATTAGGCATGTGGCTGTTAGACAAGCATCAAACCAATATTTGTTAGGGATGTGGGCATAGGAAAGCATGACAATGAAAAACGTTGTGAAATTCCCTGAGTTGCAAGAAAATGTTTAAAAGCCTGACTCTTATACTCACCACCTTCATCACATTGAAGAGTTTTAATGGATGTGTTAAACATTTTTTCAACGTGCACCTTAAAACAAAAATTCCAAATACTTCAAATTTGTTTTTCATGGGAAAAATACAAGAATCGCGGGAATAATCATCGACCAACAAAACATAATAACGAAAATCTTCAATTGACATAACTGGTGAACCACATCAGAATGTAAAAGTTCCAAAGGAAATTAACATAGACTTTGACATGCTAAAAGGAAGTTTGGTACTCTTGCCCAAAGGACAAGAATCACAAAACATTACATTGGTAGTACCATGACTTGGTACTTGATTATTTGAAATTAAAAACTTAATAATTGAAGATGTAGGGTGACCAAGACGAGAGTGCCATTTTTGGGCTGAGACTCTAACGCCTAAGAACGTTGAAATAGGATACTTGGATAATCCACCGCGAAATGGGTATAACCTATTCTCACATCTCCCTCGGAAAAGCGTCTTCCGGGTCTTGAGGTCCTTGACAAGGAAAAAAATAAGGAAATATTAGTAGATAGCAGTGGTTATCAAGAGGGAATTTATGGGCAGAGATAATGCTAGTGGAGGCGGATGGACAATGGAGTATATTGTTTAGTTCAAATTAGCAAGACTTGGTACTAATTTTGTTTGAACCAGAATGTGAAATTGAAAGGCCAATATCATTACCTACACCACCGATATTTTCATTACCATTGTACTATTTTGGATTTACCAGATTTTGAATATCAGGAGTGACATGGGCGTTGGCTCCTGTGTCCAGTAACCAGTTTCCATTTTGTTGTCGATTCAAGGTAATTGGTGAAAAGGCCAGTAAGACGTTTGGTTGGAATACGTCCTTCATAAACACAATTCATGCGCTGGTAACAATCTAAAACAGGATGTCCAGGCTTACCACAAATTTGACAAGTAATTCTTTCTCCACTTGAATTGAAGCGTTCCCCATTGATCATAGGATTGCGCTGATTATTGTTATGAAGGAGGTGACATCGCTGGTTGATATTAGAAGCACCACCACGATTGGACGGAAAGCCACCATGTCTATTTCCACAAGAACGTCCACCACGTCCTCTTGCAGCTATAAAGGCATTGACATGAGCAGCTTCCACCACAGGTACAATTTGTTCCATCATTCACCTCTCAGCTGTCAAAATGAGGGCTTCAAGGGTTGGGTACGTGATCGGAGTATCACGTGCTTGAGCTGCATTGATAGTAATCTCGAATGTAAGACCAATGTTATTAAGATCAAGGTTATCGGAAATAACATGTACTCGATCCAAGTAATCAGTTACTGAAAGATCACCTTTTTTTTGTTAGGAGCAATTCATTTCGTAGAAAGAGGATGTGATTTTGAGAAGTGGATGCATAACGCTACTTAAGAGCTTCCCATGTCGCACGAGACGTGTGTTTGCTGGTTACAGTCGCTAGAACGGAGGCAGTTAGCGAGCCATTGATCCAACTAAGGACCATTTGGTCATGTTGCACCCATGTAGCATATGCCAGATTAACATTAGTATTTCCAGCCAAGTGTTTCGGAGGACAGACAAGAGAGCCGTTGACGTAACCTATCAGGTCACGACTCTTCAGTATTAGCAAGATTTGCGCCAATCATAGAGGATAGTTGGCACGATCAAGCTTAATATTCACCACAGTAGTCATGGAAGA
This sequence comes from Malus sylvestris, assembly GCF_916048215.2. Lineage (NCBI taxonomy): Eukaryota > Viridiplantae > Streptophyta > Magnoliopsida > Rosales > Rosaceae > Malus > Malus sylvestris. The sequence continues at coordinate 26,156,839 of NC_062261.1, forward strand.
GGAGAAGGGATTGACGGATGAAGTTGCAGGGGGAGAATAGGGTTGACATTATTAGTTTCAGCCATGTAAAAAGTGATGGGGTAAGGAAAAAAATGAAGGATATTTTGTTGTTAGGCAGAAAGGCTCAATACCATGTAAGACTTTAGAACTCTTAGGTTTCCAGCTCAGAATGTGCATACCCATCAACTGATGGGTTGCGTGTATTTATAATAATTTTGAGATTACACCAGGGGTTTATCAACCCTATTTACACGGCAATATTTGAATTTGAATAATACAACATCTGTGAAATCAAACTTTCAAACATTTAAAAATATCTAGACCTATCAGAGTTATCCTTGGATAAGGACTGCATTCCTGAATAACAGACTATAGAGTTTAAACATGGGCTGGATTCTTGATAACTCTAACTTGGTCTAACAGTTGATTGTTTTGCAGGTGCACATAGGACAGCGAAAATTTGCATTGACAAGTTCTCAACCGTTTATGGCCACTTCTGGTGACAACAGATGCCACCACCACCAAAACGTAACCTATCACCCCAAGGGAAAATATCCCCAAAACCTAAGTCATCATATCCCATCGTAGGTGGCATATCAACCCGCAAAGCATTAGCCTACCTACAATTTCTTCGTCATTTTCCAACAAGAATTTGATCATGTGTAAAAATAATGTCAAAATGTTCCAACTAAATGCCCTTTTGAAATTAGAAATTTGGCCGTCGAACCACAACTACCGCTGTGGGTAGAGGCATATGGCGGCCTGTGAGGCTCATTGTGGGGCCTTGCATCCAAGGAAGTGTGTTGCTATAGTGAGTGAACCTAGTTCTAAGATTGTTCTGCAAAAGGGTTCACGATATGGTTTCACAAGAACGGGCACAAGCATACACCTTGAGTTAAAGCTGTGAGCATTGATTTTGTTAGGATAATGTCTTGATCTCAAATCTCACGGCGGCCGACCATAGGAAAGAAAACTTAAATGATAAAAAATACATAAGCAATTTAACATATGGTGCACTGCAAAATTTGTTCTAGTGACATATTATTTAACAAGTTGATAACAACATAATTCCCCTGCATGATTTTGTTTGAGCTTATGGCACATTCACACTATCTAAAAATACAGAAGCAATTTGACATTCTCAAAGACATCAAGAATTCACACTCTTTTTACATGGAGAAGAATACCATGTTCAAGTACAGTAACCAAGTTATACACAGGGGAGTGCTGATACGCAGGTGATAGGGAAAAGCAAAACTTAGATAGACGTAATGCAAGAATCACCTTGACTTCTGTCATAGCTAAGTATTGGCCAACACATATATTAGGACCCATTCCAAATGGCATGTAGGCTTGCGGAGGCTGGCAAGCTTCGAGAATACCATTGGAAAATCTTTCTGGGTTGAACTTGTGCGCATCCGGTCCCCATATGTCAGGGTTCTGATGTAGATAGGTGATTGGTATTTGAAGGTGACAACCTTTCGGAATCACAATGTTTTTGAATTTGATAGTCTCAAAGGCCTCTCTTGATGCAAAGAGTACTAATGGATAGAGACGCAATACCTCATGGATCACCATTTTTAACTACAACAAATGCAAATGAAAAGGTGGTAAATTGGTAATTAACATTTAATCTTAGATAGGTATGTTTCTGTTGACCCTAGAAACTACCAAGCCTACGTGGCGCGCAGGCCGAGTAATCTATAAGCTAACTACGTCCTTCGGTGAATGCGGGTGTGCCAACTCGTCGGCCAAGCTCGGCCGAGGAGTAAATTTGTTGATGTTGCGTTGGGTGCGCGGCTGACTTCTACATCTTGCGATTGCGACCGAGGAAGGAACGCGTCTCGGCCTCTTGGGTTCTCGAACCTGGAGACAAGGTTACTATTCTTTACGAAGTTCACGAATCGTCGTCGTCGGATTCGGTCATAGTGATGTTATTCGTCAGAGTAAACTCTCGCCGAATCGACACCAAAGTGTAAGGGCACAAACACTCAAAACAGATATAAGTCTTGATGATGAACGTGGTTTGGCCGTCCGAATGCCGAACTCTAAATCCTACTTGGGAGTATCCAATCATAAAACAACTCGGCGTGCAATGCGTCGAGCTCGATATACCGTAACACCTCACTTCGCCGAGAAGGCTAATGAGATGACCTCAATCAATAAGGACCCGGAGATCCTCCTCGACCGAGACTTGGATAGGTAACCAACCGTTCTCGCTGCAGTGCTGTTGATGCCAACGGAAGATACTGCGAGACCGACTGATTCTACGGTGACAGAGCTATCTATACCGACTTAAGATATCACCGGTTGCTTCCACAGTGCTGTTGATGCCAACGGAAGATGTGTCAGCGAAAAAGAAGGAAAAATCTCAAGTTGTTGAGAGCTTGCGCAGGGCAGTTTTGTATTGATTTGCAGGGGCCTCGAATGATGCACAACCTCTTCTATTTATAGCAACGGCTCCCCCCAAGGTTGAGTTAAAACCCTACTCGGACTAGGTCTTCTTCTCCTGATCAGCACCAACTCGACCAGTCCTATTTTCACTAGGATTGTGAACCTAGTCCTTAACCGAGCCGGATTCGCTTCCGGGTTATTAATCCTACCGAGACTCCCTATTACACTAGGACTCGACTTGTCTTGTGTTGTGACCTAGCCGACCTAGGTTTAGAGGCCCACGTGCTGAACGATCCATGGCATTCTTATCGTGCGGCCTTCCGGGCATAGAATGATTCTATACTCGGCCCAAACTATTATTTTTGGCCCAAACAGTTTCTTATAACTATCTTAAAGCTTAATATATCATACTCCTAGACCATGTTTTTCTGCCTAATACAATTTGATCATATTGATTTCTTAGGTTTCTTTGCATAAAATCCTTGAACATTATCTAGCAGCATAAGTCTGGCAATGGAAAATTACGCAAGCAATGAAAATCGTCTTAATTACCATTTGAACTTGCAATAATGATATCTTTTATGGATTGGTAATTAACATTATCATGAAGCATAGTGCATACCACTTTCATGCTTTAGAGCATATATGCGTCTAGAGGCTTATTCCCACAGATTTCGAGCACCTCAGCCTGAACACGAGCTTGCCAATCTGGATGTGCTGCTAGTAACATCAAGCACCATGATGTTGCAAGGGCAATAGTCTCATGGCCAGCAAAGAACATGTTCTTGCAGTTATCAACAATGAAATACTTGTGTGATAGGGCATTGTAATCAGTATAATTTTTGGCGCCCTCAAGAGTCATTTGCAGTAAATCTTTCTCATATGCAGCTTTAACATGTTGTTTTACCACCTTTAATATCATTGAATCAATTTCTTTCTCTAATCTCCATATATCTCTGTTATCTTTCGTAGGCAAGAGTCCATGGTGCAAGGAAAAAAAAAGTCGGAATAATTTTATAAAGAAAAATTTGGAGAAGAAAAAAAATGCAAGAATTATGTATTTTCATCATATGAAATGTATGTTGTTATTCCGATTCAGTTGTTGTGGTTCATGAGATGTAAACCTATGGCCTCTTCTAATAAAATTGAGATTGGTACCATTCGACTGGATGGTCATTGTAAAAAAATAAATTTTCTAAAAAAATTAATATTTTTTTAAGTGGAGGAATTAGTGTTTCTTATACCAAAGCATTCTAGTATCTACTTGAACTTTTATTTTTTATTTTTTGTTTTTCTTATTGTATAACAAAAATATTGAGGAAAACAGTAACTGGTCAGCCTTAATTAGGTATTGAACGTACCATTTATGATTGTTGAACATGAAATCTCTCATTTAAAAGTGGAGAAAAACTAATACCACTAGACTATAATATTATATGTAACATCTCACATCACCCAGGGGAGTGGATCCTGTAAGCTTTATATGTATATTCTCATCTTTACCTAGCGCGAGGCCTTTTGGGAGCTCACTGGATTCGGGTTCCATCGGAACTGCGAAGTTAAGTGAGTTTGGGCGAGAGCAATCCCATGATGGGTGACCTACTGGGAAGTTCTCATATGAGTTCCCAGAAACAAAACCGTGAGGGTGTGGTTGGGGCCCAAAGTGGACAATATCATGCTACGGTGGAGTTGAGTCCGGACGTGGTGGGGGCCTGGGTCGGGATGTGACAATTTGGTATCAGAGCCAATCCCTGGCCGGAAGTGTACCGACGAGGGTGTCAAGCCCTTAAGGGGGTGGATTGTAACATCCCACATCGCCCATGGGAGGGGATCCTGTAAGCCTTATATGTATATTCCCATCTTTACCTAGAACAAGGCGTTTTGGGATCTGACTGGCTTCGAGTTCCATCGGAACTCTGAAGTTAAACTAGTTCGTGTGAGAGCAATCTTATGGTGGGTGACCCACTGGGAAGTTCTTGTGTGAGTTTGTTGACCCTAAAAACTACCAAGCCTACGTGGCGTGCATGCTGAGTAATCTATAAGCTAACTACGTCATTCGGTTGAATACGGGGCGTGCCAACTCGTCGGCCGAGCTCAGCCAAGGAGTAAAATTTGCTGATGTTGCATTGGGTGCGTAACTGACTTCTGCGTCTCGCGATTGCAATCAAGGAAGGAACACGTCTCGGCCTCTTGGGTTCTCAAACCTGAAGACAAGGCTACTATTCTTACGAAGTTCACAAATCGTCACCGTCAGATTCGGTCACAGTGATGGTATTTGTCAGAGTAAACTCAGGTCGGATCGACACCAAAGTGTAAGGGCACAAATACTCAAAGCGGATATATGTCTTAACAATAAACGTGGTTCGACCGTTAGAATGCCGAACTTTGAATCCCACTTAAGAGTATCCAATCATAAACTAACTCGGCATGCAATGTGCCTAGCCTAATAAACTGTAACACCTCACTTCGTCGAGAAAGCTAATGAGATGACCTCGACCAATAAGGATTTGGAAATCCTTCTCGACCGAGACTTGGATAGATAACCAGTCGGCCCTGTCGCAGTGCTGTTTATCCAAACTGAAAGTGCTTTATGGTCGGTTGATTCTACGGCAACAGTGCTGTTTATCCAAACTGAAGATGTTCACCGGTTGCCTTCACACTGCTGTTTATCCAAACTGAAGGTGTGTCGGCGAAAAGAAAAAAGGAAAAATCTCAAAGTTGTTGAGAGAATTTGTGCAGGGCAGTTGTGTGTTGAATTGGAGGTGCTTTGAATGTTGTTTGTGGCTTTGTATTTATAATAATGAACTGCCTCATCCTCAAGTTGTAGCCACGGTATATGATTCTTGGAATATTACTTCATGTAGAATAATCATTCCCTAATCTCGTTGATTATCCCATGTGTTGCATTAGGATAATTATCCCTTCATCACTCGTCAGCCAATTGGAAATCGTCATATGCATCTGTAGAATCCTAAATTATATGGAACCATAGATGTCATCACCTCTCTATGTTAACCCGAGACAGAATCCTAACAGGACTCATATTCACTCGTCGCATGCAAAATCAAAGGCTGCCACCTAGTCATCCAATGCTAATGATAATCCACATGCACATCAGGTTTGTTGGTCTCTGACTAATCCCAAAAGCTATCCTGACCACATCACCATCTTAACTTCATCTTTATCGCATACAAGCATGTCCAGCAAAACAAACCAACCTGATTCAAAGCTCACGTCCCCATCACAAATCTACTCGTCTCCATCCCATTTATTTTGCATAAAAAACCGAGATAACTTATTAAAAGATAATTATTATGATTAAAAATAATAATATTATCTCTTAGCAATAATATCTTAACTTTCTTATCCAACGATTGAGAACCATGCTTACTCAACGACATCGACCGCTTAGGCCGATGGTGTAAAATCAGATCGAAACAGAGTTCACAGAAACAAAACAGTGAGGGTGTGGTCGGGACCCAAAGTGGACAATATCGTGCAACGGCAGAGTCGAGTCCGGGATGCGGTGGGGGCCCGGGCCGGGATGTGACATTATATGAATTAAGAAAGAGAATGTTATATTATATGAATTAGATCATATGTGATTATATCGTACCTTAAGCCTAGAATCCCTGTAATGAGTTCCTTGCACAAAAGGTGTCTTAAAGTCCTATGTTTTAGGAATATTTCTTCTCTTTGATGATAGTTCCTCTGAAAACAAGCTCTTGAGATTATATCTACAGATAAGTTACTCATATACTCATAAACTCTAATTTCTGCAATTCCTCCATGGCTTTAGATTTTACTTTCCCAAGTTCTCAGCATTGAGGTTGTAGACTCCACCATTATGTTCACCATGCCCTTGGGAAAAAAAAAAAATTGCCGTATGATTTATAATAGAAAAAAATTAGTATCTAGTCCCTATTTACTAATGTATATTGACTGAGACCTTATTAGTTTTCCGATTTTAATCGAAGTCCGTAGCATTAATATAATATGAATTTACATGTTTGTCACAAAAAAATTTTAAATGAAAATTAGTAATTGATTTAAGGTTTTAATATTCACAACTTTATTAAACTCCTAATTAATTATCAATTCAAAATATTTCCAAAATAAAAAAAATAGAATAAGTTTGTGCCCATTAGTTTTTTTATAAAAACATTTTCAATATTGTAATATTAAATGTACCCATTCTTAAATATACTAATTTATTATATATAAAATGTGACACACCCCGACCAAAGATCAAGGCGTGCTGGCCGTCACGTGAGGGTGACGTAGCCATGTGCACAATGCGGAAGCGATAAGGATAAGAAATATACGAATAAATAAAAAAAACCAAAAGCTAATTAATGTGCACTAATAAACAGGAAGTGTTAGAAGTGAGATACAAGTGAAAATACTTCTAATCAGAGCATAGAAAGTCTAGGTGCAGTTCAGTAGCACAAGTACTAGTTATACAGTACTAGAAGATATCCTACGAATATTTTATTTTGTAAGAACTGCCGAGATCCTCAATGCCACCAACAACAAGTCTACCTAAAACCTGGAGGGGCGCAAAACAGAAAATGTGAGTAGGCAAAAACAAAGGTTTTCAAAATCATTTCATTTATCAAACGCTCTAACCCTTCGCAGTAAAACATGTATAATTTTCTCAGAAATAGAATATAAACTTATGCATAAATATATATATATATGTATATATGTATACATATATATATATATATGTATATATCAATTCATAATCATAAGTATGTCATGCCAAAATATAAACAGGATAAGTAACCCAGGTGAAAATAAAGTTCATGGAAAATAACACATTAGCCGGAACCCCTGTAGAAGTTTGTACATCTGAATTCATGGCTCATTAGTCAATCCAGCTGGAGTCACTACTAATGACCTATAAGGCACTACACTGCACACAAGTCAGAACCACTGAAAGGTCTGTACGACAAGACTGGGTGTAATATAGTCATGCTCATCACTACGCTCTCATAATAGCTGTGCGATAAATTGCCAGTCACCTACGAGTCGGAACCACCTATAATGGTTTGTACAATAAGACTGTGCACCTAAATTTGATCCAATGTGAGCATATGGCGCGGGAGGTGACATTACATAGAGGCCTGTGCCATATCTCTGGCTAATCACTAACACCGGAGTAGAGGTTTATGAGCTCAAGGTTTATGAGGCCTGTGCCATTCAATACACATTCACAATTCATAAACTCACCTGGAACTTACCTGAGCACCCACAGCACCAAGTCACATTTATGCATACAATTCTAACTCATGGTTTAAGCATAAATCAATAGGCATGGCATTTTCAAAGCATAACTCATTTCAATGCATTTTCTGGGAAAATATCAAGCATGTAAGTATATACTAAAAACCAAAAGCCCACTCACTGGTATGTCGAAGGGTCGTAGCCCCCGAGTCACCCTTGACTACGCTCGTCTTCGGGATAAGTCTCCCCTATATGCGAAACAACTATAAAAACGTTAATTTAAAGCACATAACCAATACTAACTAATAACTTTTCATACATTGCTCAAATGAGATGTTTGAATATACCAACGTGATCTACCTAACCTCACGAACATCCCCATATTTTTAGAAAATTTTTTTGACCCCTTATATGCTGCCAAGCGCTGGCCAAGGCACGGCCAAATGCATCGCCCATGCGCAGGAACGTGCCTGGCACACTGACGGCGGCAATTAATGCCGTCAGGAATATTCCATTAAAATCTAGGATATTCCGTCTAAAAACCAACGGCGTTACCTTACGTCGTTAGCATATCCCGACGAATCACAGGACGTCAGCGACTATTCTCCGGTTTCTGGAAAAGTTTCTAACCCTAATTTCTCTCTCATTTTAAGACCAAACTTCAAGAAACTTGAACCATTTTGAAGATCTCACAACAAAAACATACCTGAGTCGAGCCTTGAAACCACCAGAAACCCGTCAAAAAAAGCCTCGATATTCCGGCAAATCTTAAAACCCGTCGTTCTTGATGATTTGACGTCCAATTTCTTCCAACGAACCACTCCAAGATTTGTGAGAACCTCCTAAAGTTTCCTGTGAGCTTGAAATCCCCAAAAACATACGATTTTATGATTACATAAATAGTGACAAAAATTGGGTTAGGGTTTTCATGAGTTTTCGAAGAAGTTCTTACCTAAAAATGATACCATTCAATTCGTATGAACCTCATGAACACAATGGTGCCCTTTGAACCTTCGATCTGTGCGTGTAATGTGAGTTTGGCGTTCGTCCGTGCAAAGTTGACGGAAACAGAAGAAAATCGAAAGGGAGGAGAGAGAGAGTGCACAGGAAAGAGAAAGACAATGAGTTGGAATGTGTGTGTGGTCCAAAATTGTCCACTCCAACCAACCAAAACAACAAAACAACTTAATTCCAATTAGTTCCACATACTTAGGAAAATAACTTGGACCTAAACCTAAGTCATGTATGCACATCATCTACCCACCTTATAAAATTTTATCCTCGAAATTTATAGAATCATACAATCCACTAATATGAAGGAAATTTTGTGAAAAACATGTTCATTTGAGCAACATCTATAGCATGCAATTAACATTTAAAGGCGGAATCGTGCTTGTATGCATTCAAAACAAAGCATTACCCATGAAATTTAAAGCCTAGTAGAAAGGTGAACCAAAACTCAACTCAAGAACAAAGTGAGTTGAGATATTTTATACCTTTGTTGATTCCTCTTTGCATAAGCAAAGGCTAATCACCCAAGGAGAGGGCCTTCATTCCTTGCTTCTTAGTTCCATCGATTTCTTAGACGAGGATGGTAGAAAGGATTCTCCAACTTCCCAAAATTGAGAACCTCTAATTTTTCCACACCAAGGAGGGACTTGAAGAAGAGATGAGTGACCTTGGAGGATGAGAGATTGCTAGCTAATCTCATCCAAGGGGGCCGACCTCTTAGAGAGAAAAGGAGAGCATTGTGTTCCCATCCTTTCCCCAAAAGAAAACCCTAAGGATGAAATGGCTATAAAGTTGCCTTTATACCACCTCACAATGGAGTGGCAAACTTGCAATTAAAGAAGTTCACTAGCCTCCTCTATTTGGCCGGCCTTAAGGGTTTATTGGGCTTTCAAGCCCTTTGTTTATTCAAGTTGTCATACAACTTGAGTTAATGGGCTTGACATTCAAAACCCATTGGGCCTTGTGGCCCAAAACTAACCCTAGGTCTATAACGAACTTATTTGTTTGATTAATTAACATATTAATTAATCCTAGCGATAAATAATTAAACCATTTAATTATCCTTACTCATCTCCGTTGTTTCTTCAATCTCTACCTTACACGGTGTACGATCCATTAGGTTCCTTTTAGCGAGGTAGTGGAAGATTGTTACTCTTAACGATCGATTGTGAATTGAAACTTACTTTCAATTCTCCCTTTAGTGATTATACACGTTTAGGGCTTCCACAAACCATGAGTGACACCTAGCAGTATGTCATGGTTACCCAAGCTAATCAGAAGAGGTGCAGAACCTATTCAGTTTAGGATTACAATGCAATACGGTCTTTCTCTAATACAATACTCTTGACCACATTGTTTGGTTTGATAGTTTAATCATGTCTACTATCCAATGTGATTCATTTACTTATATGATTACCTTGAATGTGATTTGGAACGACTTCCTAAATCTCATTCATACTCTGGCCAGAGATTCTTAATCATATCATAGAGTATTCTCCCTCAAACGGTTTGAAGGTTAGAGATCCCTTGTTATGCATTCACTTGCCTTTATGGCTAAGTGACTTAACCTCAACTATGCTGTGGACACCCTCTGACATAGTGACTTTGACATAGTCAAAGATCAAGGACCTAACCACAAGACAACTATGATGCCTCAAGTCAAATGACTACTTTGCATTATCCCAACCATGAATTCTCATGTGACATGAGTATGAGAACTCCTCGTTGATCATGTTCAGTGGACTCATTCTCTATTGAGCACCTACATGCTTGTCTTGGTGTCAATCACACCAATGACTCAAGACCAGTCACTCTCCTTGAGAGAAGACATAACACGTAACGGACTGTCAATGCCCAATTGGCAATCCTATGATCAGGAACGTTTAGGATATGTATACCAAAGAGAATGGTCTCATGAATCTAACTTCTTTAAATTACATTCTCCTAATTACATATTCCTTGGACTTATCGTTTAAGCATATAACATTTATATGAGATGACTTAAAACAATAATCTTTGCCCTTGATATTGAACTAGATTTGTTTAACATGTGAAATGTTCGTAAAGTATCATCATATAATTGGTTTTAGGGCACATTTCCAACAAAATAATCATAAAATAGGCGTGGATACATCTCTCTCATCCGATCCTCTATCTCCTAAGTAGCCTCTTCCATTGAGTGATTTCTCCATAATACTTTCACCAAACGCACTGTCATATTCCTAAGCTCCTTATCTTTCCAATCTAAAATAGTCACTGGCTCCTCGTCGTAAGTCAAATCCGGATTAATTTCTAGAGGTTGAGGAGGAATCACATGTGAAGGATCTACAACATAATGATGAAGCATCAAAACATGAAACACATCATGCACTTTGGACAACTCTGGAGGTAACTCAAGCCTGTAAGTAACCTTACCAACTTGCTCGGTGATCATATATGGTCTAATGTACCTAGGACTTAGCTTGCCTTTCTTTCCAAACTGCACAACACCTTTCCATAGTGATAGCTTAAGAAATACCCAATCATCTACATTATACCTCCGGTCAGTGGCATGCTTGTTTGCTAAGCTCTTTTGTCGATCCTGGGCCGTTTTTAGGTTAGACTTAATTACCTGAATATTCTAGGTAGTTTCATCCACAATCTCCGGGCCCACCAAAACTCTTTCACCCACTTCTGACTAGCATAATGGCGTTCGACAAGACTTGCCATAGAGTGCCTCAAAATGTACCATACCAATACTCGAATGGTAACTGTTGTTGTAGGCGAACTCCATCAAATCGAAACAATCATGCCAACCATCGCCAAACTGCAGCACTGAAGATCTTAACATATCCTTTACCGTTTGAATGGTTCTCTCAGATTTCCCATCAGTTTGAGGATGATATACTGTACTATAAAGTAATCTCGTACCAAGAGCTTCCTGGAATGCTACCTAGAACTTGGAAGTAAATCTAGGATCCCAATCCAAGATAATATCAACTGGAACACCATGGTACTTCAAAATCTTTGATATGAATAACTTAGCTAATCGGCTTAATGGATATTTTTCCCTCACTGGAATAAAGTGTGCTGACTTAGTAAGCCAATCAATTATCACCCAAATGCCGTCATAACCATTCTGTGTACGAGGAAGCTTGTACAAAAAATCCATGGTAATATTTTCCCATTTCCACTGTGGAATGGGAAGTGGCTGCATCAACCCAAACGGCTTCTTCCTTTCAGCTTTAACCTGTTGGCAAATGGCATACTTAATCACATATTCGGCAATTTCCCTTTTCATACCCAACCAATAATAAAATGGGTGAATGGTATGATACATCTTGGTAACTCCTGGATGCATTACATATGCCGAAATATGCGCTTCATCAAGGATTTCTTTCTTTAGCTCTGCATTATTCAGCACATACATTCTGCTCTCTTGCATAAGCATACCATATGTTTCTCGAATTCTGAAATCTTTCTTCTTCCCCTGATTCCTTGCTTGAATTATTTCCTGGGTCTCTTCATCATTCATCTGGGCCTCGAGCACACGATCAATTAAGATTGACCTAACTTGAAATTAGCAAGTAAGGCTTCCTCTCTATCTTCCATTCCTAACTCCATTTTAGTGGACCTCAAATCTGCAAGAAGAGAAACATGACAATCATAGATGGCATTAACTCTAGCTGGAGTCTTCCTACTAAGTGCATTTACCACTGCATTTTCACGACCAGGGTGATACTCGATCTTGCAATCGTAATCACTAAGTAACTTAATCTACCTCTGCTGTCGTAGATTTAGATCTCTCTGAGTAAAAAGATACTGAAGACTTTTATGATATGTGAAGATCTTATATTTCTCACCATAAAGATAATGTCTCCAAATCTTCAAAACAAAGATGATAGCCGTTAACTCCAGATCATGAGTAGGGTAATTCTTCTCATGAGGTTTCAACTGTCTCGAAGCATAAGCAATCACCCTACCATGTTGCATCAATACACAAACCAAACCATTCAAAGAAGCAGTAGACCTCAAAATTACCACTATCATCCGGAAATGCTAAAAGAGGTGCATGAGTGAGATAATACTTCAACTGCTGAAAACTTTGCTCACAATTATCATCCCACTCAAACTTAACATCCTTCCTGGTCAACCTCGTCAATGGTAAAGCAATCATTGAAAAATCCTTAACAAACCGTCTATAATAACCTTTAAGGCCAAGATAACTCCGTACTTCTGTGACTATTCGAGGTTGCTCCCAATTCTCCACAGCTGCCACTTTTTGAGAATCCACTCTGATACCTTAAGTTGATATAACATGTCCTAAAAATGCCACTTGATCTATCCAGAATTGGCATTTGCTAAACTTAGCATATAACTGGTGTTCCCTCAAACTTTTCAACACCAATTTAAGATGTCTAGCATGCTTAGCTCTAGACTTAGAGTATAATAGAATATCATCAATGAAGATAATGATGAACCTGTTCAAATATGGCTGGAATACTTGATTCATTAAATCCATAAAAGCTGCTGGTCCATTAGTTAACTCGAATGGCATCACAAGAAACTCATAATGACCATATCGAGTCCTGAATGTGGTCTTAGTGACATCGTCACTTCTAATCTTCAACTGGTAGTAACCAGACCTCAAGTCAATCTTAGAGAACACACAAGCACCTTGAAGTTGATCAAACAAATCATCTATACGAGGGAATGGATAACGGTTCTTAATTGTTACCCGATTCAATTGCCTGTAATCAATGCATAGCCTCAAGGTTTCGTCTTTCTTCCTCACAAATAAGACTGGAGCTCCCCAGGTTGAAATACTAGGCTGAATAAATCCTTTATCACCAATTCCTGCAACTGAACTTTCAATTCCCTTAATTCAGCAGGAGCCATTCTATAAAGAGTCAAAGATATAGAGTCCGTACCTGGAAGCAGATCAAAAACGAATTCCACATCTCTGCCTAGTGGCAATCCAGGTAAATCATCAGGGAACACATCCAGAAAATGCCTGACCACATGAACATCCTTCACACTACTAGGAGCATTATCATTCAACACCACATGAGCCAAATATCTTTGACAACCTTTCAACAACAATCTTTTGGCTTTCATGGCAGAAATAACACCATGCCTCACCCCGCTAGGCTCTCCTACAAATGTAACTTTAGGTAATCCAGGACGATGAAATGTGACTGTCTTTTCATAACAATCTATCTTAGCACGATTGTAGTGTAACCAATTAGTGCCCAAAATCACATCAAAATCAACAATGTCTAATAGAATAAGGTTAGCTGGCAAAACAAAATCCTCCACCATCATTGGACATCTTGTATATACTCGATCAACATAACACCTCTCTCCTCTAGGCATAGAAAACTCTAAATCACATCTTAAAGGTGTAGGATGAGGTTGCGTCACTTGAGCAAATGTATGAGAAATAATAGAATACGTAGCACCACAATCAATCAATACTCTAGCAAAATGACCAAGAATATTTAACGTACCCATGATTAAATCAGGATTGTTCTGAGCATCTTGTAGTGTCATGTTATGGATACGTCATTGATTCTGTTGTCGTCCACCACGACCTCTGCTAGCATGAATACCTCGACCTTGTCTTGGCTGCCCAGACTACTTCGAAGATCCTACACTGCTAGCAGCAATCTCTACCTGTTAGGGCTGTCCCCTTTGGTACCACTAGGATCAACCTGCTGAATGTGGCTGATATGGCATAAAACCTCCCTGATACTAAGGGTAACCACCCTGATAATGAAGATCCTGTGAGTACTGATATTGCCCTGTAGCATAAGGAGCGGTGTCGCCCTGATAATGATAAGCACCACCATGACCAGTCTAAGCATAACCACTAACTCCTGAAGCTTGTTGGGTCGGCACATGTGGTGGTAAGAAAGGCTGTTGGGGCCTCTGCTGATTCTGAGGGCAATGTGCAGCCCTATGCCCTATCTATCCACAAGTATAGCATGCACTGCTGGCTCTCCTACACTCTCTAAAATGCGTATTATTACACCTGCGGCATAAAGGAACACCTGAACCACCAAAGTCCCTCTGCCTCTGAAATCTCGGGCCTCCAGAAAATCTACCACCTCTCCTTTGCACATTAGAGCTCAAACCTCCACTAAAAGAGTTAGAACTGACACCACTTCTCTTAAAACTCTGGATCTTACAAGGTCCCTGAGATGATTGACCTTTACCTTTATCATCTCGCCTCTGGTTCACATTCTTTTCTTCTTTATCTTCACTTTCACTGGGCATGTTCTTTGAGTCCTCAATCTGCAATAAAACCTCATAAAAATTATGGTAAGTGGCACAGGGATTCGATGTCGCTATAGAACGCGATTTCTTCTTAGTACTCAACCTGAAGCGACGGAACATCTCGATCGGATTAGTAGCAACCTTAGGACCATATTGAGACAAATCAGTGAACCTCCTGTAATACTCATTCACTAACATCTTTCCTTGTTTCAGATGTGTAAAGTCTTGTTTCTTGCGATCAATGTACTCATGAGGAATAAACTTTTTTCTGAAACAACTGTTTAAAAACCTCCCAATCTGCTACAACCTTTGGTGGCATCTGATATGACTCATGTCTCTACCAAGATGCAGGCTCCTGGCTCTGCATCATAAGGTAAGTCTTCTCGACATGATTAAGCCACTTTTCTGCTCCCTCATGTCCTTCAATTCCCATGAAATGATTCAGCTTCAGATTATACACAGTTTCAAGAGGTGTCATTTGAGGAGGACGGAGTGAAGGGCATTAGCTATAGCTTCCCCTAATTGAGCAATATCAGGAAAACTAGGCTCAGCTAAGTGACGTGGCTCTTTACGAGGTGACATAGTTCTGACATAAGACATCATAATGATTAGATCATTCACAAGATATGCAGGACTGCTAAACCTAGGCTCTGATACCAAACTGACACACCTCGACCAAAGATCGAGGCGTGCTGGCCCTCACGTGAGGGTGACGTAACCATGTGCACAGTACGGAAACAATAAGGATAAGATATATACGAATAAATAAAAAAAAAACCAAAAGCTAATTAATGTGCACTAATAAATAGGAAGTGCTAGGAGTGAGATACAAGTGTAAATACTCCTAATCAGAGCATAGAAAGTCTAGGTGCAGTCCAGTAGAACAAGTACTAGTTATACAATACCAGAAGATATCCTACGAATATTTTATTCTGTCAGAACCGTCGAGATCCTCAATGCGACCAACAACAAGTTTACCTAAAACCTAGAGGGGCGCAAAATAGAAAATGTGAGTAGGCAAAAACAAAGGTTTTCAAAATCATTTCATTTATCAAACGCTTTAACCCCTCGCCGTAAAACATGTATAATTTTCCCAGAAATAGAATATAAACATATGCATATATAAATATATATATATATATATATATATGTATATATCAATTCAAATCATGCTTCACATATTCATAATCATAAGTATGTCATGCCAAAATATAAACAGGATAAGTAATACAGGTGAAAATAAAGTTCATGGAAAATAACACATTAGCCGGAACCCTTGCAGAAGTTTGTACGGCTGAATTCATGGCTCATTAGTCAATTCAGATGGAGTTAGTACTAATGACCTATACGGCACTACACTGCACATAAGTCGGAACCACTGAAAGGTCTGTACGACAAGACTGGGTGTAATATAGTCATGCTCATCACTACGCTCTCATAATAGCTGTGCAATAAATCGCCAGTCACCTACGAGTTGGAACCACCTATAATGGTCTGTACGACAAGTCTGTGCACCTAAATTTGATCCAATATGAGCATATGGTGCGGGAGGTGACATTACATACAGGCCTGTGCCATATCTCTGGCTAATCACTAACACCGGGGTGCTGGTTTATGAGCTCAATGTTTCTCAATTAATCATAACCATTTAATACACATTCAAAATTCATAAACTCACCTGGAACTTACCTGAGCACCTACAGCACCAAGTCACATTTATGCATACAATTCTAACTCATGGTTTAAGCATAAATAATAGGCATGACATTTTCAAAGCATAACTCATTTGAATGCATTTTCTGGGAAAATATCAAGGATATAAGTATACAATAAAAACCAAAAGCCCACTCACTGGTATGTTGAAAGGTCGTAGCCCCCGAGTCACCCTTGACTGCGCTCGTCTTTGGGATAAGTCTCCCCTATATGCGAAACAACTATAAAAATGTTAATTTAAAGCACATAACCAATACTAGCTAATAACTTATCATACATTCCTCAAATGGGATGTTTGAATATACCAACGTGATCTACCCAACCTCACGAACATCCGCATATTTTTAGAAAAAATTTCCGACCCCTCACGCACTGGCCAAGGCACGGCCAAACGTGCTGCCCACGCGCGGGCACATGCCTGGCACACTGACGTTGACGGTTAATGCCGTCAGGAATATTCCGTTAAAATCTAGGATATTCCGTCTAAAAACTAGTGGCGTTACCTTACACCATTAGTATATTTCATGAAAACTGACGGAATATGCTTCTTTTTCCCCGACGAGTCACCGGACACCGGCGACTGTTCGTCGGTTTTTGGAAAAATTTCCAACCCTAATATCTCTCTCATTTTAACACCAAACTTCAAGAAACTTGAACCATTTTGAAGATCTCACCAAGACGAACAAAACCATACCTGAGTCGAACCTTGAAACCACCAGAAACCCGCCGAAAAAATCCTCGATATTTCGGCAAATCTTAAAACCTGTCGTTCTTGATGATTTGACGTTCAATTTCTTCCAACGAACCACTCCGAGCTTCGTGAGAACCTCCTAAAGCTACCTGTGACCTTGAAATCCCTAAAACAAACGATTTTACGATTGCATGAATAGTGACAAAAATTGGGTTAGGGTTTTCACGAGTTTTCGAAGAAGTTCTTACCGAAAAATGGTACCATTCAACTCGTATGAACCTCAGGAACACAATGGTGCCCTTTGAACCCTCGATCTGTGCGTGTAATGTGAGTTTGACGTTCGTCCGTACAAAGTTGACGGAAACAGAAGTAAATCGAGAGGGAAGAGATAGAGAGAGTGCACGGGAGAGAGAGAGGGAGTTGGAGTGTGTGTGTGGTCAAAAATTGTCCACTCCAACCAACCAAAACAACAAAACAACTTAATTCCAATTAGTTCCACATACTTAGGAAAAAAACATGGACCTAAACCTAAGTCATGTACGCACACCACTACTTGCGTTTAAGGGTAAAACCATCCTTTCACACCATCGATAAAATTATCCCAGGACGGGCTGTGACAAAATGTACCTTTTTTTTTATATAAAATCTGTTCATTTGTTTTTAATCCAATTTTAAACTTATATGGGTACATTCTTTTTCATTGATTTAAGAATGTATCCATGTCAAGTTTAACAGAAGAAATTTACGAATGTTATTAAACTTGATATCTATTTTTTTTTTTTTTTTGTGGTTTTGAAGAATGTACCCATGTTTTGGTACAATAATTTTTTTGTTAATTTTGAGTATTGTAACCATGTTTATATATATATATATATATATATATATATATACACACACAGACAAAATATATTGGAGAGTATAAAATTTTAATATTTTTAATCTCACAAATATTGGGTTTTATTTTAAATCTCATTAATATAAACAACTAAAAACTTAATTTTTAATTTAAAAAAATATAGTAACCTAAGTACAAATAGATCATTACATTAATGTAGCCAATAAGATTTCAGCTAAAGAACATTGATAGCTACCTAGGGATCGCATCCAAAGTCTATTTGATCAAAATAATATTGGAATTACATTATAATGCTTGATTTCTTCCAGTTATAACTTATAATTTATTAATGTTAATATTCATCTATTAGACAAGTTCACATATTAAGTTTTCAAACTCTCAAGCGGAAATTTGACTTCTTTATTTGAGTTGCAATTATATCATGTGCGACATTTTTTCTCTCTCTATTATATAGCTAGGGTTAGTTAAATCTTTTCACATGTAAAAAAGAAAATATTTTAAGAAATTTACAAATGGGGACAATGTTTACATGTATTAATCATCTAAAGGTGTGACATCCTGTCTTGAAACATTAATTATTTTGTCCTCGTTAGTGTGGAATGATGACTTTACCCTTAGCGTTGGGTCATAATTGGATATTTGGTCTAAGGAAAAAGAAGTGAGTTAAAATAATTGGACCAATCATTTTAAGTCCTAATTATTTGGATTCAATTAGGACTTAGATTTTCTTTCTTTTTGGTTGGTGGCCCAAGCTGGACACACACACACACACACCCATACCAAACTCCCGTTGACTCTCTCTCCCCTTTTCTCTCGGCTTTCATCCATTTTCCGTACAATTGTACGGACAACTCCTCTACCAACCATGTCATGCACGGATTGAGTTTGTGGACATGATTTTTGGGTTCCTTGCAAGCTCAGGATCACAATCGTACCTTTGGTTGGACGTGAGGACTTCGAAAAACCCAAGAACTCATAACCTCCGACGAGGGCTTTGTTGCTCAGTGGTGATTGTGTATTTTCACGACATTTTGAGGCTTGAAAAAGTCTTAGAACTACTCTATGAAGCTCTGGGAGCAATTTTGGAAAGTTTTGAACGTTGGATTACACGGGTTTGGGAAGTTGCAGGTTTAGCCGGAATAGTGAAAGAATTTCCCACCACTTCTTGTGGTTTTTAGGATATTTGAAAGGTAAGAATGTGTTCTACTCGTTTAGAGCTTCATTTTGAGAAAATTTCATGAAGTTTGGCTGAAAATTTGATGAGATATTAACATTTGAAAATTTTCTAGTTTCCGATGACACACACAGCGACGTGAAGGAAATTTTGTGAAAAACATGTTCATTTGAGCAACATCTATGGCATGCAATTAAAAATTAAAGGTGGAATCATGCTTGTATGCACTCAAAAACAAAACATTACCCATGAAACTCAAAGCCTAGTAGAAGGGTGAACCAAGACTCAACTCAAGAACAAAGTGAGTTGAGAAATCTTATACCTTTGTTGATTCCTCTTTGCATAAGCAAAGGCTAATCACCCAAGGAGAGGGCCTTCATTCCTTGCTTCTTAGCTCCATGGATTACTTGGATGATGATGGTTGAAAGGATTCTCCAAGTTCCCAAAGTTGAGAACCTCTAATTTTTCCACACCAAGGAGAGACTCGAAGAAGAAATGAGTGACCTTGGAGGAGGGAAGATTGCTAGCTAATCTCCTCCAAGGGGGCCGGCCTCCTAGAAAGAAAGGGAGAGACATTGTGTTCTCATTTTTCTCCAAAAGAAACCCTAATGAAGAAAAGGCTATAAAGTCACATTTATACCTACCTTTATTGGAGTGGCAAACTTATAATAAGTCTAAAACCCACTCCCTTATCAATATGGCTGGCCATAGCGTTTTATTGGGCTGTTTGGGCCTTTGTGAATTATTAGTCATTAAGTTGTTATACAACTTAAGTCAATGGGCTTGACATTCGAAGCCAATTGGGCCTTGAGGCCCAAAACTAACCCGAGGTCTTTAACGAACTTTATTCGTTTGATTGATTAACATATTAATTAATCCTTGCCATAAATAATTAAACCATTTAATTATCCTTACTCATCTTTGTTGTTTCTTCAATCTCTACCTTACACAGTGTACGAACCATTAGGTTCATTTTAGCGAGGCAGTGGGCGATTAAACTCTTTCAAATCGATTGTGAATTGAAACTTACTTTCAATTCTCCCTTTAGTGATTATACACGTTTAGGGCTTCCACAAACCATGAGTGACACCTAGCAGTCTGTCATGGTTACCCAAGCTAATCAGAAGAGGTGGAGAACCTATTCAGTTTAGGATTACAATGCAATACGGTCTTTCTCTAATACAATACTCTTGACCACATTGTTTGGTTTAATAGTTTATTCATGTCTACTATCCAATATGATTCATTTACTTATGTGATTACCTTGAATGTGATTTGAAACGACTTCCTAAACCTCATTCATAATCTGGCCAGAGATTCTTAATCATATCATAGAGTATTCTCCCTCAAATAGTTTGAAGGTTAGAGATCCCTTGTTGTGCATTCACTTGCCTCCATGGCTAAGTAGCTTCACCCCAATTATGTCATGGACACCCTTGGATTGAGTGACTTTGACATAGTCAAAGATCAAGGACTTAACTACAAGACAACTATGATGCCTAAGGTCAAAGGACTACTTTGCATTATCCCAACCATGAGTTCTCATGTGACATGAGTATGAGAACTCCTTGTTGATCGCGTTCAGCAAACTCATTCTTTATTGAGCACCTACATGCTTGTCTTGGTGTTAGTCACACCAATGACTTGAGAGCAGTCACTCTCCCTAAGAGAAGACATAGCAAGTACTGATCTTAACGGACTGTCAATGCCCAATTGCAAATCCTATGATCAGGAATGTTTAGGATATGTATACGAAAGAGAATGGTCTCATGAATGTAACTTCTTTAGATTGCATTCTCCCAATTACATATTCCTTGGACTTATCGTTTAAGCATATAACATTTATATGAGACGGCTTCAAACAATAATCTTTGCCCTTTATATTAAACTATATTAGTTTAACATGTGAAATGTCCGTAAAGTATCATCATATGATTGGTTTTAGGGCACATTTCCAACAATCTCCCACTTGCACTAGAGCCAATCAGCTTGGTCATCAGTGATGATACCTCTTCTGTAGTCATTTCAAAAATGGCTGAGTAGTAGGCCTAGACAATGGATATCTATCTGTTAACCATAGAAGCAACCTTGAGAATAACAACGTCACCATTATACATGATTCTTAATCATGTGGTTTAGTCTCTCATTTAAGTTTGGATCTTGATGAGACCTTAATTCCCTTGCTTGAGCTATCGCCCCATTAGTGTCATAGTGTCGGTACACTGGAGGCACTTTCTGGTTAGAACCAAATAGAGAGTTCATAAATGAACTTTCCCATCCAAACAACATTGTTGTAAGCTTCTGTATGGCAATATATTTTGCATTCACAATGGAACACACTAAAGTCATTACTTTTAATGATTCCATCCAAATATCTCTTTAGTCATAATAAAAAGATATCTGATTATCTCTTCATTCATAATGAAGAAACATCCAATGATGGATTAGATTCATAATCTAATACATTTACGCTTCCATTACGTTACTCTAATTCTTCCTCATTCTTTGAGGAATATATCCTTTAGTATTTCTTAAATACTTAAGGACTCACTTGACAGTTGCCATGGTTCTGATTTTGGGCTTGCATTGATATCGTCTTGTACCGTTCTAGGTACAACTCATATCAATGTTTTTCATACAATATGAAATACGTAAATCACCTTTCTGCGTATGCATAAAGGATTCTATTTATGCATTATGTTTCTTTAGGAGTCAAAAGGGTACGTTCCCTTTGAGAATAGCAACTTCTTAGTCTCACTAAAGTTGTCTTTTTGATTGAAGTTTATCATCATATGAGAAACTTCCTAGCATCTTTTGTCTATCATCAGGGCTTGATATAATCCAATTATATCCTGAAATCTATCATTATAGATTTCCATCCCATGTTTATAGACTATGTCTCCTATATACATTATATCGTTATAGAATGTTTAAAGTCATAACTTTAACGAAGAAGTATTCTTTTCATTTCCAAAATTAATATATCATATATGTGTGTGTATATATGTATATGTATATATATATATATATATATATATATATATATATATATATATATATATTCAAATTTAGGAACATGATTAACTCCCACTAATCTTTTGTAAACCTAGTCTACAAAAGATTCATTTACATCTTTATGAGAAATCAAACGATTTGATCTTTCTCTCATAAGACGCTTATAGCTCCCACTAGCTTGCTAAGATTCATGATGGATGGATCTCTACAACTTACATGTCTTGTGATTCATAGTTTCAGACATATATTATCAAGACTATCTTAATAATGGTTTCGGAAACCCATATTATGTCCAAACATTGAATCACCATTTAGTTGTAGCTAGCAATCTTTGAATTAATTGAAACCAAGACTATGTCAAAGATGGTTTCTTCCAAGTCAACCATTCTCTTTGATTGTAGTCACCTTAAGCTACCAATTAGCTATGAAGGTTTCATTATTTTGGGTCAAATGGTACTTTACCATTTCCTTGAGTATATGTCATATATACACTCAATGTAGTCATAAGGATTTTCATTCTTATTTCTTTCGAATTAAGAGGTGTAACTCTATGACATAGTCATAAAGTTCAAACCATTCAACTGAGACAGTTTATAAATCCTTCTTTACTACCTTGGAGCTTGTGGTGTAGGAACTAGGTTGTTATATTTGTTGATTATCATCTTGTCTCTCAAAGAACCCATTCTTTGAGTTCTATCTCTCGTTCATTTGCGCTTAGGCAAATCATATTGTAGGATTACAATGAACTACCCAACAAAACAACATTTGTTAGTTGGTTTATAGAAGTGATATCCAAAGGTTAATTTAAGGATATCCACAAGATAATTCTCAAACAAATATTGCTTATTAGCATACAACCCCAAATCTTAACACGATTAAGACTTATCTTTCTTTCCAACTACATCCTATGGAGTCATGAAAATTTTGGAAGATCTTCTAATTGACAATCATATTGTCTTAGAAGTATATATCCTATATATGGGTAATTGATAACATCCAACAAACTAAATCTTATTCAAGTTCGTTCTTCTGCTAATGGAGAAATCCATTATCTTATGATGCTTCTTTCCTTGATATCTTTCAAGGAAACTGTTCTAAAGTGTTACCTTTCCTTGGATCAAATCTAAGGAGGTAAATACTTTAGACGTTTTACTCATCAACTTACATTCTTGAATTCTTTGAAACCTTTTGCAAAGTATTCAGACTTATGTTTATTCAAAATAAACGATAGTCCAACCGAGAGCGATCTTCGGTGAATGTCATACAACATGAGTAGTATTATATTGTGGACAAGTGCCACTAACATTTAAGTGAATTAACCTCAACAACTTTGTGATTCTTTCTTCCTTTCCAAAAGAATAAAGATTCAAACATTTTGCCTCTATACAATTTTAAGAAGAAGGCATTGGATTCGGATCTAACGATCCAAAGCATCAATCTATGACCAACTCGTAATTTATGTTTTAGAGGTATCACAACTCAGTTGGGATTAGTCACTACCTTGCAACCTTTTGGGTTTTAAGCATCGTTATATTCTAAACAGTTAACACTACCATATCATCTCCATTATAGAGATAATCAATTAGATTACAATAATCTAATCATTCATTTATAAAGAACAATGTTTTGTCAAACAAAACATTTATCCATTTCTCATACGGAATTAAGTTCCTTTATTCAATTGGAATGTAAAGACAATCTTTGTTTTTCCATTTTCTTTGGTAGTTCATATGAGGAAGTAAGTACTACCTGCTTTCGCAGAGATCTAGATTTGATTCACGTTCCGAATGTGAAGTACTTTCTCTTCTCTCATTTATCTTCTACTTCTTATTAGCCACACTTTTACAACGATTGTAAAACATAGTTACTAATACGGAATCAAGCATTCAAGTAGAAGAACCAACTGTTTTGAACTATTCAAGAACAATTTACAACACCTTTGAAAGGTGTGTTCTTGACACTTGCAAGACATTTCTTGCAAATACCCCTTCCAATGTCCATCATTTCATAAAGAAAGTTTGTTCCCTTAGAGTTATTTCGCCTTCTTCATTTGACTTCTCCTTTAACTACAATAGTCATGGTCCCTAAACTCCCACTATCTCTCTTGAAACTCATTTCAATTGTGTTTATACACATCAAACAATTTGGAGAGCGTGTGGTTATTGTTTACTATATAGTTTACAATAAACTTAGTGAACCATTTGGATAGGGACACAAAAGTGAAGTCCTTGCCTAGTTTCCATCTCGTGAAGTGGTTTAACACTTCAACACTCAATGATTCAAAATCATCATAAGTCCATGTTGATGGACTATTTTTGCCAACCAACCATTATGTTCTAAACATAATTACAAACTTTCAAGAGTTGTTCAAGGCAACTCTCATTTCTTTATACAACAATTTGTAAGTGAAGAATCATGGCACATAAAGTGTCCATGCCCTTGTGCTTACTTCTCAAGTTCTTTGTTCATTTAACAAAGAAACAAGCACTAGTGTTTGCATTAACTAAGGGTTGTTCAAAGCAACTCTTATTTCTTCATACAACGATTTGTAAGTAAAGAACTATGACACTAAAAATGTCCTTGTCTTTATGCTAATCTTCATAAGTTCCTTTGTTCATATAACGAAGGAATAAGCATTGGTTGTTTGTGTTGTCCTCTTTATGATAGACTTATCTAACATGTTCTTCAAATGATACATTATCAATAGGAAGATTGTGAGGATGAGACTACTTAGGTACATATACAATCCATTTAAGACAGTCTATGGGATTATGGTACCAAGTCCGGAAACTAAAGCATTCGGCTTTTCTTTATCAAGTTTTGGATAGCGTTTGCAAATATATTGGTAAAAAAATACATAACGAATATAAATTGATTGATTTTAAGCCATTTGATCTGGGTCTTTAAATCAAATAGCACCACCCACTATTTTTGGCAAATTCCATATCCCTCATCAAGATTCGAGAGTTTTGGAGGAAACTCTTAGTAGGGTATGGGAGACTCACCATTACCAAGCCCACCTCACAATGATATGATGTTGGCTAGCATCAATAATAATGAGAGCGTACACTTACTCATTTGCATCTCTTGCAAGTACCCATCTTGTTTGGCCTCTAGAGAATGAAGCCTCACAATGATATGATGTTGGCTCCATTGCACTTAGTTAAGTCATTCCCACCATGCAAGTTCGAGTAGGGGTTCAAGAACAACCTCACAATGATATGATGTTGATCATTCCCATTGCCTACCTTCACAACATCATGTATGCATATAGAACTCCTCTTGAGTGTAAGCACGTACTTTGTACTCCCCCATGATAGGGTGAAGTCGGTGTACGAGTCACAAACAATCGGAGCCTATCACGGTGGAAGGCCACGAAAGAGTGTTCAAAGCACGTTTGGTTGAGGGTTTTAAGTCTCATCACATATAAGCATGCATTTTAATCTTATTAAAACAATTTGGTCCTATTACAACTATTGGTCCATTTGATTGATTTAGTTGTATATGATACTCCCACTATGCTTGTAAAACGATTTTTAAAGCAAGAGTATATGGTACTACTAACATAAGGTTTGCATTCATTGATGGACTATATAGGTGCCTTAGGGCCTTAGGATGACTATGAACCTTTGATTCGATCCAACACGAGCCTAGTGTTAAATCTCGGTCTAGGGATGGTGATTGATTTTAGTTACGCGTTTAATCACATTAAGGCATGTTTTCTTATTGGGCGTTGGACCCTCTACTTCATTTTCATGCATATCAAATATAGCAAGAAAGAAGTACTTCAAAGTAAAGAAGAGCTTATGCTCTTTTACAACATTTGATCAAAACAAATTACTTTAAAGTAAAGAAGAGCTTATGCTCTTTTAGAATATTTGATCATATCAAATTACAACCAAAATCTAATCTACACATTCCCATGGTTCAAACAAATTTGAGACGGCTTTTCACATAGCTCAATTATCGTAGGCTTAGGTTCATAATCACCCTTTCTTTAATTAATTAACGCTTTAACTAATTAAACTTGAATGCAACATTTTCATTTGGTTTTTGTTTCCATAGAATTGATTTAAATGGAGCTAAATGAAATGAAAATCCAATTCTCATTTAAAGATACAAAACTATTTTGTTTTCAACTAATTTGGGCAGAATAGCAATAACCTCAACCATTGGGCTATATTGCAAAACATAAACTTTTGAGGTCCCTTTGTAAAAACACAAAAGTCCACTACTTCATGTAATTACAACTAGAACCCAAAAATTTCAACAAATGCAAAAACTTCATTAAAGGAGCAAAACAATTTGTCCTTTAGTGATTTTGGGCCTTTATGTAAAAACGTAAACTTTCGGGTCAAAGTACAAATACACAAAAGTATCAAAACTTTATGTAATTGCATAAAAGCCCCAAAAGTACTCTATTTAATAGGGTGGCCGGTTTTGGATGAGAGATGGTGTCATAAAATTTTTGAATTTTTCAACAAAAGTGAAAGGTGATGGGTAGGTTTGAAAAAGTGATTTCCATAAAACATGGTTCCTCGAAACAAGGAAAAGGTGTAAGTAATTGGTATGGTGTTGATTGAAAAAGGACAAATCATGTTATACCATTTATTACAATAAAGTCACATCAACCACCAAAAACAAAATTTTATGAAAAACATCAAACACTTTGAATCAAAACACCAAACCTTTTTGTTCTTGGTTAGAACATAACAAGAACAATGAAGAACATCCATGAAAACCTATAAGAGCTCCATGAACATTTTCTACCCAAACACACCCCAAAAACTCTCAAACTTCAGGGAAAAAACATATTACCATACTAGGGTACTTAGGGGTTCCTAATGTCACTTTAAAACACTTTTAACAAGACAAACAAGAACCCAAAAATCCACCCTTTGGATTTGACAGACTTTCCCCAAAAACATGGCATCAAATTTTAGCTCCAAAATTCATGCTCATATGAACTACATCTACAACATTTAAGATGGCAACTTTTCTAACAAAATTTACATTCAAAGAAGAAAGAATAAAGCTTGTAACAATTACAACATTCAAATCATAAACTATGAAAATACAAAACCCAAAAGGATTCACCAACTACTAGACCTAGGCTCTTCATACCACTTGAAGGAAATTTTGTGAAAAACATGTTCATTTGAGCAATAACTATGGCACGTAATTAACAATTAAAGGCGGAATCATGCTTGTATGCACTCAAAACAAAACATTACCCATGAAATTCAAAGCCTAGTAGTTATGTGAACCAAGACTCAACTCAAGAACAAAGTGAGTTGAGAAATTTTATACCTTTGTTGATTCCTTTTTGCATAAGCAAAGGCCTAATCACCCAAGGAGAGGGCCTTCATTCCTTGCTTCTTAGCTCCATGGATTTCTTGGATGAGGATGGTTGAAAGGATTCTCCAAGTTCCCAAACTTGATAACCTCTAAGTCTCCACACCAAGGTAGGACTTGAAAAAGATATGAGTGACCTAGAGGAAGTAAGATTGCTAGCTAAAATCCTCTAGGGTGGCTGGCCTCTTAGAGAGAAAAGGGAGCTTGTGTTCTCATCTTTTCTCCAAAAGAAACCCTAAGGATGAAATGGCTATAAAGTTGCCTTTATACCACCTCACAATGGAGTGGCAAACTTGCAATTAAGCCAAGTTCACTACCCCTCTCTATATGGCCGGTTTTCCCAAGCCTTTGGGCTGTTTTGGGCTTCTTGAATTTTGTTTGTTAAGTTGTCATACAACTTAAGCTAATGGGCTTGACGATTCGAAGCCCAATTTAGGCTTTAAGGCCCAAAACTAACTCAAGGTTTAAAACGAACTTATTCGTTTGATTAATTAACATATTAATTAATTTTTTCCATAAACAATTAAACCATTTAATTGTCCTAACTCATTTCCGTCAAATCCTTCAAGCATTACCTTACACAGTGTGAGATCCATTAGGTTCCTTTTAGCGAGGCAGTAGGCGATTATAACTCTTTCAAATCGATTGTGAATTGAAACTTACTTTCAATTCTCCCTTTAGTGATTATACACGTTTAGGACTTCCACAAACCATGAGTGACACCTAGCACTATGTCATGGTTACCCAAGCTAATTAGAAGAGGTGGAGAACCTATTCAGTTTAGGATTACAATGCAATACGGTCTTTCTCTAATACAATACTCTTGACCACATTGTTTGGTTTGATAGTTTATTCATGTCTACTATCCAATGTGATTCATTTACTTATATGATTACCTTGAATGTGATTTGGAGTGACTTCCTAAATCTCATTCATACTCTGGCCAGAGATTCTTAATCATATCATAGAGTATTCTCCCTCAAACAATTTGAAGGTTAGAGATCCCTTGTTATGCATTCACTTGCCTCCATGGCTAAGTGGCTTAACCCCAACTATGTCGTGGACACCCTCGGATGGAGTGACTTTGACATAGTCAAAGATTAAGGACCTAACCACAAGACAACTATGATGCCTAAGGTCAAATGACTACTTTACATTATCCCAACCATGAGTTCTCATGTGACATGAGTATGAGAACTCCTTGTTGATCGTGTTCAGTGAACTCATTCTCTATTGAGCACCTATGTACTTGTCTTGGTGTCAGTCACACTAATGACTTGAGACCAGTCACTCTCCCTAAGAGAAGACATAGCACGTACTGATCTTAACGGACTATCAATGCCCAATTGGCAATCCTATGATCAGGAACGTTTAGGATATGTATACGAAAGAGAATGGTCTCATGAATCTAACTTTTTTAGATCGCATTCTCCCAATTACATATTCCTTGGACTTATTGTTTAAGCGTATAACATTTATATGAGACGGCTTCAAACAATAATCTTTGCCTTTTAAATTAAACTATATTAGTTTAACATGTGAAATGTCCGTAAAGTATCATCATATGATTGGTTTTAGGGCACATTTCCAACACAATGGTATGAGGAAAAGTTTACTGTTTTTTTTAACAAAGTAATTTAGGGATTTTGGAGAAGACAAATGAAGGGATCTGGAGATATTTAAAAATGATATTTGTTAATCATCTCACCATTGAATACAGATCGTCACGCCTAAAGAATAGGAAGTCTGATGGCTAAATCTAACGGGAGAAAGTAACGGACATAGCCTCGTTTTTTATGCACACGTAACTGAGACAATCCCTATCATTATGAGATTAATGATACGACTTACATGGTAATGCACCCGAATATGGAATGATTCGAGTGTGCCACAACATTCATAAGGTTCAAAGCCAAGGCGCCACACATCAGAAGAATTAAACCGACTTATTTCGAAAGAGCATGGTTTTTGGATAATTATACATCCTTAAGGAGAACAAGTCCTTTCAGATATGTAGTTCGGGGCAATTTTGGGAACATGATTTTCAAGGGCCAGAGTAAGGCGGGTTGGAATACGCATACATCATAAATCTGGCCTTGGACTCGACAGCCTCCGATGCAGAGCTAAATAAATGAAGCAATGATGCCACCATCAGACTTCGCTGAGTTTAACCATGCTTGTTTGCCAAGATACAAAAACCTAATCCAGTAAGGAATCAACAAGCATCCTATAATCTTAGAGCTCTTATAGTCTAAGAATTAGCGTGCACCGCAAGTAATTACACTCCTAAGAGAATGCAATATCTACTTCCTAGATATCCTCTGGGATTCTCCCAGTTTAATAAGGATTCTACTATCCTAAAAGGTTTTCTCCTCGATTGCTATAAATACGCCCTTCTAGGGGGTTCATCTTAAGTAACGCAATTATCGTATCACATACTTATTCTCTTCCTTACTGCATGAGTCTTATATAGCTTACTTACTTCACTGTTTGAAAGCCTTTAATCAGCACAATTCCCCCTTGGTCTTGGGCTTGCTCACGGTTATTTGTTCTTTTACGGGCTACTTGGATTTGTGCATCTCCACCTCCTACCCCGGTGCGCCGAATTTGGTTCCAACAATGAGTCAATATTTAGGATTGATATTGTGTTTCAATCCCATACAAACTGGGACAACTCAACCTTTTTCTATAAAACCTTTTATGCACTAATTTGTATCACAATTGTCAACTATGACAATCCATTTCATACTTAGATTCTAACATTTTCCCACTTGAGTAGGAACAATGTTATTAGCAAAAATTCAAACTATAACAAAAGTGTTCACTAAGTCTTATCAAATAGTTTTGGGTAAATTACATTAAACAACCTTAACTTTGTGACTCATAATAATAGCATACCTTATCTTTTAGACTTTTCAATGTTATTTATCAGCTTACGAATTCGTTCCAATGTCATGCCTATTGATTATATCAACTTACGAAGGAAGTGACGATTATCATTTTATCTATTGATTTTAAGCCATAAGCTAATCCCTAAATTAATTTTCCATGTACCAGAAGAAGATGGTGAAGAAGACAAAAAAACGATGAATCATGTACCAATACTAATTGTATTTTAAGTGAAGTTTATGATTTTTGACATTTGTAAATAATTCATTTTTTTAATTCATTAATATTAAATTAATTTTTTAATCCAATTTAGTAAGGGGTGGGCCTTGCGCTTGCCATATCAGCATTGAACAAAAACAGGAGTATGACATTGCAATGAATTCATAAGTTGATGTATGACATTACAATAGTTTTACATCATATACAATTTGCCTACACATTTCAAAACAAAGAATAACATACCTTTGATGCAATCCATAATACATAACTGATTTAGACTACATGTTTTTTATTATTTAAAATGTACTATTATTAAGGGGAGAATGAAGAGTTTGAAAGTATTACAATAATTTAGAAGAGGGAGAGTTTTGAATCCAAGACTCATGGGTAGAAACCAAACATCGTACCCACTAGAATATTAAACCACATGCAAGGACTTCATATATTCAGTTTGCAATTTGTAAATATTATCTTATATATATACTAAAAGAGAAAACGTGCTACTGTTCATTCGACAATGTTATTCCTTTTTTGCCCGTCAGTTACTCTGTAAGTTTAGCTTTTTGTGTGTATTATACAGTAAAATGACATTTTTGTCCCTACTGTGCAATAGAAATCTCTCGATTTCTTCAGGATCCCGAGAAATCTAAACACTCAGCTTCACCATCTTTCTTCCATCTCTGCTCTCTTCAATCTTTGCTTCATGATCTCTTCCATCTCGACTTCCTCCGTGATTTCTTCTTTTCTAGTCGACTTCTCTTCCCCAAATTTCACTAGCAACTTTGCTCCAGATCTTTCCAATTGAAAAAACCCACATCATCATCATCTATTCCTCATCACCACAGGTACCTTCTACACCTATTACATGTCAAAATCTGCTTCAAATTTGTGATTTTATATAATTGGACTTTAGAAAAAACTTGATGATTTTGAGGGATCCAATTTAACGGTTAGAAAAAATTTCACTAATTTTCAGGGTTCGTGTGTTGGGGGGAATATTAGAAAATTTGTCATTATTTTTCTAGATTTGTGGTTTTATTTAGGGATTAGAAAAATTTTCATTAGAGCTTTCTCACTTTCTTGCTTAAACGACGAAATGATTTTGGGGATTTTGTTTGTAGCTTCGGATTCCTCATCATCTGGGCCCTTCTAGAGACTTCTTTCTTTCTTTCAGTTGAAAATAGTCTTGAATATACCCATAACTTGGCTGTTTAATTCCTATTTGAACTTTCTCTGGCTGAACGCAAGAACCACGACTGCCACTCAAATACGTTTTTCTATTTGTGTAAGCCTTTTCACCTTTTCTGAAATCAAATTTCTTTTTATGTAATTTGCATGTTTGGTGTGAGACATGTCTCTGAAAAATTTATGTTTTCCAATTGTGTTTCTTGCTAGAATTTGAATGCCGATATGGTTATTCGTAAAGGTTTTTTTTCGTATTTATAGGATACTGATTGTATTATGCATTGCATGGTAGGTGGGAGGTAATATTTGGGTGTTTTGGCACCGGGTGTTTCCAACAATGGGGATAAGATACAGGAAAACTATATGTTTTCAATCTTTGGCCGAACTTATCTACTAGGTGGGAGACCAGATGTTTGACTAAACACAACTTTTTTGTAATAATGCTTTTACATGTTTTTAACTGCACTTTTTTAAGCAGTACGAGAAACGTGGGAAGAATTGAAAGAACATATTAGTGATCCTCAATTCTTCCAAGCTAAAGACAATTAGGATGCCTACGAGGATAGCAAGTCTTAATTTTGTTGTTCCCTTTTTATTGATGATTTTATGTTTGCCTCCCGATAAAATTTGCCAAGGAACTAATGCATCATCTCTTCTGTTTGAATTAGAGCAACTATTTAATGCATCATCTAGCTCTTTAAAAGATCATAATTTGCCTATTCCCGTTGAAAGAAAAATGTCAGAAATTAAGAACAAATTGTTGAGGAAAGAATTAAATTACAATTGTGATGATTTATGTCACATCCCGGCCCAGGCCCCCACCATATCCCGGGCTCGACTCCATCGTGGCACGATATTATCCACTTTAGGCCTCGACCACGCCCTCATGATTTTGTTTATGAGAACTCACATGAGAACTTCCCAGTGGGTCACCCATCATGGGATTC
This sequence comes from Malus sylvestris, assembly GCF_916048215.2. Classification (NCBI taxonomy): domain Eukaryota; kingdom Viridiplantae; phylum Streptophyta; class Magnoliopsida; order Rosales; family Rosaceae; genus Malus; species Malus sylvestris. The sequence continues at coordinate 26,189,775 of NC_062261.1, forward strand.
CTCTGGCACGAACTCGCTTAACTTCGGAGTTCCGATATAACCCAAAGCCAGTGAGCTCCCAAAAGGCCTTATGCTAGGTAGAGATGGGAATATACATATAAGGCTTACAGGATCCACTCCCCTGGGCGATGTGGAATGTTACAATCCACCCCCTTTAGGGGCCCGACATCCTTGTCGGCACACATCGGCCCAAGGATTGGCTCTGATACCAAATTGTCACATCCCGCCCTAGGCCCCTACCACATCCGGGCTCGACTCCGTCGTAGCACGATATTGTCCGCTTTGGGCCCTAACCACGCCCTCACGGTTTTGTTTCTGGGAACTCACACGAGAACTTCCCAGTAGGTCACCCATTATGAGATTGCTCTCGCGTGAACTCGCTTAACTTCGGAGCTCTGATGGAACCCGAAGCCAGTTAGCTCCCAAAAGGCCTCGTGCTAGGTAGAGATGGGAATATACATATAAGGCTTATAGGATCCACTCCTTTGGGCGATGTGGGATGTTACAATTTAAGTCGAGAACAATCTGTTTTGGTAACATAGCTTAATGAAACCCAAAAATTTGTCTATGATTGTGTTATTAGTACTATTAATGAAAAAAAGTCAGGTCTCTTTTTTGTTTATGGCCATGGAGGAACTGGAAAAACATTTTTATGTCATATAATAATAAGTAAAATTAGGTTTGAGGGTCAAATTATTTTAACAGTTGCTTCATTTGGAATAGCTTCATTACTTTTACTAGGTGGTAGAACTGCTTACTCCAGATTCAAAATTCCTCTCATAGTTATAGGTTGCTCAACATGTCAAATTAAGAAAGGGACTCATCTTATTAAATTAATTGAAAAAGCAGGTCTTATTATTTAGGATGAAGCTCCTATGAATCATAAACATTGTTTTAAATCATTAGACAAGTCACCTTTTGATATTTAATCACATTCAAATGATTCTAATAAAAGTGCTCCGTTTGGTGGCAAACCCTTTTTATTAGGCGGTGACTTTAGGCAAATTTTACCAGTTATTCCTAGTGGAACAAAAGAAGAGATAATAGATGCCTCTTTAAATAACTATTATTTATGGCCTTTTTTTTTCAAAGTATTTCAGTTGAAGGAAAATATAAGGCTTTCACAAAAGGGATTAAACAATGACCAAAAGAAAAAACTTGCTGATTTTGGATTATACAGATAGGTGATGGCCAAATTAAGGATTGGATTGAAATTCCAGATGATTTACTCATTCATTCATACTCTGATCCTACTCATTCTATTTTTTCAGCAACTTATCTAGACTTTGAAAATAATTTTGCCAGTTTTGAATATTTACGAGAGCGAGCTATTGTTACGCCAAAAAATAATATTGTAACGGAGATAAATGATTATGCAATAGATTTGTTACCTGGTCAAAAACGCATTTATTTAAGCTCTGATTCTTTATACTCATCTTCTGGAAATTTTGAGAGTCTTAGTATAATGTATCCTACAAAATTTCTCAACACACTTGATTTCAATGGCCTTCCTTCCCACAAGTTAATTTTAAATATTGGAATGCCCATTATGTTGCTCCAAAACTTAAACCAATTTTTAGGTTTGTGTAATGGAACAAGATTGGTTGTGAATCAATTATTTGATAGAATTATTGAAGCTAGAATACTTGCTAGCAACAACATTAATTACAAAGTTTTCATTCCTAGAATAACCTTGACAACAACTGAAAACAAATGGCTTTTGGTATTTAAAAGACTTCAATTTCCAATAAGACCATGTCATGCAATGACAATTAACAAAAGTCAGGGACGATCATTGAAACAAGCGGGACTCTGTTTACCACAACCCGTCTTCACTCATGGTCAATTATATGTTGTATTATCTAGAGTCACGTCAAGAGAGGGTCTCAAAGTTTTAATTGCTAACAACAATGAAATGCCAAATACATTTACAAAAAATATAGTTTACAAATATGTTTTGCAAAATTGAACAACAGGTTGAAGCTTGCATACATCTACAATTAAAAACTTATATATTATACATTCGATATATAGACACTTTTTTCCTAACAATATGTATATTTTGCTTGCAGATTTACAAGACAATGAGCATCATGCCAATTCGTGAGTTAAAGCCTCTTTTGAACCAATTCAAAGGCTTACAATGGATAACTGAACTAGTGAGAAAACTATTTTATTACAATGAATTATAGTTCAAATAGCTTATTAATGAATAAAATTTTGAGCATAATTAAATTTCAATTAACATTTATAGGAACCAAGTTTGCAATCACTTTTGGACTTCCAGCTCTGAACGCAATTGAACAAGGAAATCTAAAACTCAAATTTGGAGGTAATTAAAATAATTTTACCAGTTTTTAGCATTTGAGGTTTTAATACCATTTTTTGTAGTTTAACAAACACAATATGCAATTTGTAAAACTTACAAAAATATCATTGTCCTGATCCTAGAAATCAGTGCTCTTCATTCCCTTTAAATAATATGTTACAGGAACAAATAAATCAAGTCATGAAGAATCAATCACATTGCCCACTCATTTTTCAAATGCAATGCACAACTTTTTAATATCAGAAAAATTGTTGATATTATTGGACAACTTTCCAAAGGTTTGTTTTTGCCCTTCAGTTGCTCTTCAAATGTAGCTTTTTTTGGGTGTTACACAATAATATGATGGTTTTGACCCTGGTGTGCAATAGAAATCTCTCGACTTCTTCCTCAGACACCGCTAGAAAAATCGGCTGCTTTGCTATGCAATTGACCATTTCGATCATGCTTCCTTCGCTCCGCTTCATGACCTCTTCGATCCCTGCTTCATGATCTTTTCTGACACACCCCGACCAAGATCAAGGCATGCGGAAGCAATTAAGATAAGAAATATACGAATATTTAAAAACTGAAACTACTAGAGTGCACTAGAAAACAGGAAGTGTTAGGAGTCAATTACAAAAGTAAATACTCCTAATCAGAGCATAATAAGTCTAGGTGCAGTCCAGTAGGACAAGTACTAGTTATACAGTACCAGGAATGTCCTACTATTATTTAGATATGTCAGGACCGCCAAAATCATCATGACCATCGATAGCAAGCTTACCTAAAACCTGGAGGGGAGCAAAATAGGAAACGAGAGTGCGCAAAAACAAATGTTTTAAAAAACCATTTCATTTACCAACATATCTAACTCCTCGCAATAAAACATGTATAATTTTTTCCAAAATCAAGATATATGCATATACATAAATATATATGTAATTATATCAATTCAAATCATGCTTCACATAATCATATTCATATGTATGCCATGGCAAGATATAACAGAGTAAGCAATTCAGGTAAGAATAATTTCATATAAATATAACATGTTAGCCAGAACCCCTGTGGTAGTCTAAAAGGATAAATTCATAGCTCAAAAGTCAATCTAGTTGGAGTCACTACAATGACCTATACAACACTATTGCACAAGAGTCGGAACGAAATGAAAAGGTTTGTACGACAATAATGGGTGTGATATAATCATGCTCAATACTACTCACACATAATAGCTGGGCGATAAATTGCTAGCCAGTCTGTACGACAATAATAGGTGTGATATAATCATGCTCAATACTACTACTCACACATAATAGATGGGCGATAAATCGCTAGTCACCTACGAGTCAGAGCCACCTAAGATGGTCTATACGATAGGACTATACACCTAAATTGGATCCAATATGAGCATATGGTGCGGGAGGTGACATAATAAACAGGCTTGTGCCATATCCCTAGCAAAATCACAATCACCCTAGGTGCAGTTTTATGAGCTCAACATTATTCAATCACATATCGCACCATTGATAATTCACATAACCAAACATAACTCACCAAAGCTTACCTGAGCGTCCACAACACCACAATTATATATATAATGCATCATATATCAATTCATACACGAATTGTAAATTTATATGCATGGCATTCAAGGCATATTTTCATTTAAACATATTTTCTAGGAAAATTTTAAGTAAATAAATATATACTGAAAACCAAAAGCTCACCACTCACTGGTATGTCGAAGGGTCATAGCCCCCGAGTCGCACTTGAACGCACTCGTCATCGGGATAAGTATCACCTATATGCGAATTAACTATAAAAACGTTATTTAAAGCACATAGGAAAAACTAGCTAATAACTTGTCATACATAACTCAAATTGGGTATATGAATATAGCATAGTGACCTATACAATCTCAGGATGGTCCCCAAATTTTTAAAATAATTTTTCATCGACCCACGTGCCGGTGAGTGCACGGCAAGACGCGCGGCCACACGCAAGAAACCCTAACGGAAACAGTAACGGCAGTTAGGGAATATTTTGCTAAATCCTAACAGATTTTGTCAAACTTAACTGACGGCGTTAGAATATTCCGTCATCTGTCGTCTTCAATCTCAGACTCTGACGACCGTTGCCGTTGCCAAAAAACAGAGAATTTTTCAAATCGCTACATCTCACTCATTTTTCATCCATTTCCTACGAAATTTGCACCAAAATGAAGCTTACAACTTGAAGAACATTTCCTTACCAATTTGAAGCTCCAAAAGTTAAATTTTTGGGTTTTTTTTTAAGAGTGATTTTATATGAAATTTAATAATTTTTGAGGTTTTGCAAAATTCTTCTATTAAATATGGGACATCAGCTGGAGTAAATAACAGAGCAAGTAATCTTTGAAAGAGATAATTTATGTTCAATTATACATAATTAGAATTTGTGTTTGTACTTTTTGTGTTGTTGAAATGAATTGTAATTGTTACCTCAGGAGGTTGTTAAACATTTGAAATGGATTCTTAATTGGTTTTCGTTATACGAATTCGACGTGCAATTTGTTGATGGATGGCAGGTATAAATGAATCTTTGTAGAAAAAAAGGTGCAGCGCTAGGAAATCGGGGGCTGTTAGTGTTTGTGTGTGTTTTCTATATGTATTTCAATGGAAGTTATCTTCAATGGTGGAGAGAGTTTCAGAGAGAAGAAGCTGCAAAGAACATGTCTCTTCAAATTTCATCCACACTTTTACAAAATACATTCCAACCGTTATATGAAGAAAGGAAGGAAGATCCTTCACTCTCTAACATACAATACAATCTTAGCCATTCATTGCTATCATCCTATGAGATGATGCCACATGACTTATTCTATTACTTAGACTAGAAACATGATTAAAATGCCATGTGGACTATGATCCAATGGCTCACATTCATGCTGAAACAAAACATAAAACATGATCCTTGCTGCCAAGCTTCAGCTAAAAGGTTACACACCAACACTCCCTTCTCACCCTTTGGCTGATTTAACTCCAAGTAGCTCCCTTAGATACACAAATCGATCTTTAGGCAAAGCCTTAGTAAGGATATCTGCAATCTGCTCCTCTGTCCTGCAGTACACCAACTCAATTTCTTTGGCTTGAATTGCTTCTCGGATGAAGTGGAACTTCCTGTTGATGTGTCTTGTCTTTTGATGAAAGACTGGATTCTTTGCCATAGCAATGATTGATGTATTATCACACAAGATCTGAGTTCCTTCCACTTGTTCTTCTCCAAAGTCTTCTAGAACAAATCTCAGCCGCTTTGCTTGTGATGTAGCTTCTGCTGCACTAACATATTCTGCTTCTGCAGTAGACAGTGCCACAGTGTTTTGTTTGATTGAAGCCCATGAGAACATACCAGATCCTAGTGTGAATGCATACCCTGAAGTACTTCTCATATCATCCTCACTTCCAACCTAATCACTATCACAATAGCCAATTAGGGTTGTAGCTTTTCCCCTTTCAAAGACAATACCAAAATCGATTGTTCCCTGGATGTATCTCAGTACCCTCTTAGTTGTTCCCATATGTTTCTTAATGGGATTATGCATGAACCTTGCCAATAGACTTGCTGCAAACATCACATCAGGTCTAGTTGCAGTTAAATAGAGCAGACTTCCAACAAGCTACCTATACTCCCCTTCATCCGCAGCTTCACTTCCATCAACTTTGCTCAACCTCTCATTCATTGCAAGTGGAGTAGCAACTAATTTGCACTCTTTCAGACCAAACTTCTCAATTAATTTCTGTGCATATTTCTTTTGGTGTATAAAAATGCTGTTCTTAGTTTGCAACACACCCATTCCAAGAAAATGATGTAATAAGCCCAAATCAGTCATCTCATAGTGTTTCATCATGTCATTTCTAAATTCTTCAAGCATTTATGGACTGCTACCAGTATATACAATGTCATCTACATATAGAGAGACAATAATGATACCTAAGTCATTACTTGTCTTAACATACAAAGTTGCCTCACTTGAACTCTTCTCAAACCTTGCACTATTGAAATATGCATTAATCTTATCATACCAGGCTCTTGGTGCCTGTTTCAAGCCATATAGAGCCTTGTTCAACTTGTACACCTTTGTTTCTTCACTTTCCTTCACAAAGCCTTGAGGTTGCTCAACATACACTTCTTCTTTCAGTACCCCATTGAGAAATGCAGACTTTACATCTAATTGATACAAGTTCCATTTCTTCTGTGCAGCAAGCGCAATCAAGGTTCTAATCGTATCCAACCGTGCCACAGGGGCAAAAGTTTCATTATAGTCGATTCCGGGCTTTTGTGAATAGCCTTTAGCCACCAGCCGAGCCTTATTCTTCTGCACAGTACCATCCAGATTAAGTTTTGTCTTATAGACCCATTTAACACCAATAACAGGCTTGTCATATGGTCTCTCAACAAGCTGCCATGTGTTGTTCTTCTCAATCATGTCCAATTCAGTTTTCATTACACTCCTCCATGAATCATCCTTAGCTGCATCCTCATAACTTTCTGGTTCAATAACACACATGTTGCATTGAGCCATGATTTCATTGATACTTCTCCATTTCTTAGGTGTATCATCATAAGTTGGAGATCTCTCAAACACATTCTCACTTTGAGAAACATTATATTCTTCAAACTGAGAATTTTCATCAATCTCACAGATTTCATTAGCATTCTTATGTTCAGTGATAACTGGAAATGTCACACCAGTATTTATATTGCAGTTCCAATCCCAAGAGTTATTCTCATCAAATGTGACATCCCTTGAGAGAACAATCTTTCTTGAAATGGGATCAAACAATCTGTAGCCCTTCTTACTTGAACCATAGCCTACAAAGATACACTTGTGACTGTTTTCTTCCAATTTATGTCTGAGATTGGAAGGTATATGCACATAGCACAATGAGCCAAATATCTTCAAATGAGCTATTCTAGGTTTTCTGCCATTGTAAGCTTCAAATGGGGTTGACTTCTTCAAAGCTTTGGTAGGACACCTATTGATCAAATAGACTGCAGTATTCACTGCTTCTGCCCAAAATGCATATGGAAGGTTTTTCTCATGTAGCATTGACTTTGCCATCTCCACCACAGTCCTATTCTTTCTTTCTGACACTCCATTTTGTTGAGGAGTGTAGGCCATAGTCAATTGTCTCTGAATTCCTTGTCCATTACAGTATCTGTCAAACTCTACAGAAAGGAATTCTCCCCCTCGATCACTCATGAGACATTTAACCTTATATCCACATTGTAACTCAGTCATTGCCTTGAACTTTTTGAAACATTCAAACACATCAGACTTGTTTCTCAAAAAATACACCCATGACATCCTTGTGCAGTCATCTGTAAACAACAAGAAGTATTTGTTTCCAGAGTGAGACTCTACTTGCATTAGACCACAGATATCTGTATGAATCAACTCCAGTGGATCTCTAGCTCTCCAAGACGATTGAGAAGGGAATGAGTCCCTGTGTTGTTTACCCAACATGTAGCCTTCACACACACTTTGAGACATTTCTAATTTAGGCAATCCATGCACCAGCCCCTGTTCTTCAAGTACCTTGAGACTTCTCTCATTCAAATGACCCAATCTCTTATGCCATATCTGAGAGCAATGTGTGACACCTACTCTTAGTGCATATTGTGTTGCAGGCAACATTTTCAAAGGGAAATATCTATTGTTGGTCATATGCACCCTCACTACTAAATTATCCAGTGACCAACCATAAAAAATATTAACTATATCACCTCCAAACAACAAATAATAACCATTTTCCATCATTTGTCCTACACTGAGAAGATTTTCTTCAAGTCCATGAACAAGCATTACTTTTTGTATATGTTTTCTTCCCAATTTAGTTTCAATCACCAAAGTTCCCTTTCCTACCACTTGACAAATTTCTCCAGTTCCCATCTTTACTTTGGAGGTCAAATCTTTCTGAACATTGACCAATAATCTCTCATCTCCTGTCATGTGGTTACTGCAACCACTATCAATGTACCATGAGTTATTGACTTTCACATCAGTCACTACATTGCAGGCATAAAACAATGATCATGTTTCTCCCATCTGCTTTACATAATTAACTTTCTGCACTCCTTTATTCTCATGACAGTCTCTTATAGAATGGCCTAGCTTACCACAGCCTGTGCACTTTGGTTTACCTTTATACTAACATTTCCCATAGTGCAACCTGTCACACCACTTACAATCACCCTGAACGTTGTTTTGCTTCTGAGCATAATTAGGCCTATGATCCCAGTTCATTTGAGTATTATTCTGTCTCTAAGAATAATTGGGTTTGTGATCCCAACTCATTTGAGTGTTACACTGCTTCTGAACAAAGTTTGGTTTATGATCCCAACTTTTTCCCATTGACTTCCAACTCTCTTGAGACCTCTGATTCCCAGAAAATCCACCACTTTTGACACCCTTAGATGCTACATTTAAACTTGCAAATGCCCTCTCAGTCGAAGACTTAGTATGTAAATCAAGCCTCTGTTCGAATCCTTTTAGAGAAGCTACAACTTCTTGAACCTCAATAGTTTCAAGATCTCTAGAATGCTCAATTACAAAACAAATTGCATCATATGTTTTCGGAAGACTAATAAGTAATTTCTGCACAATTCTCTCCCTAGATAGTTCTTCTCCATAACTTTTCATTTGATTAATGATATCAAACAATCGAGAGAGATATACAGATAATGATTCACTATCCTTCATACGAGTATATTCAAAATCTCTACGTAAACCTTGCAATTTTACATTTCTTACTTGTTTATCTCCTCGGAATTCACCCTTCAGAACATCCCAAGCTCCTTTGGATGTCTCTTCATTCACGATTCTGGGAAAGATTTGATCCGAGACTGCACCTTGTATCATTCCAAGCACACGAGCATCCTTCATCATAATCTCACTGAATGACACTGCATCCGTCGTCTCCTTCTTCGTCTCGTCGACCACAGCTTTCTCAGACTTCGGATTTGGAGGTTCAAAGCCATTTTCTACCAGCTCCCACAAACCATACGATTTCAGTATAGTTGTCATACGAATCCTCCAAAATTCATAGTTCTCTCCATTGAAGACCGGAGCTCTAAGCTCGACATTGCCGGACCCAGCCATATTAGACTTGGATACAAGAAATCACAATTTCCAGATTCGATTGAAGCTTAAAGATGTAGCTCAATCGCACATATTTCACGCCCAGATTAGACGATGAAACTAGGCTCTGAGGCCATGTTAGTGTTTGTGTGTGTTTTCTATATGTATTTCAATGGAAGTTATCTTCAATGGTGGAGAGAGTTTCAGAGAGAAGCTGCAAAGAACATGTCTCTTCAAATTTCATCCACACTTTTACAAAATACATTCTAACCGTTATATGAAGAAAGGAAGGGAGATCCTTCACTCTCTAACATACAATACAATCTTAGCCATTCATTGCTATCCTCCTATGAGATGATGCCACATGACTTATTACTTAGACTAGAAACATGATTAAAATGCCATGTGGACTATGATCCAATGGCTCACATTCAAGCTGAAACAAAACATAAAACATGACCCTTGCTGCCAAGCTTCAGCTAAAGGGTTACACACCAACAGGGGCCAGACGCCTTGCCTCTTCAACTCGCCTCTCCCTATTCCGTTTGTTTTTGCTGCTGCCTATCTGTGGGTAGCCTTCAATTTCCATATAAAGTTTGCATTCTTCTTGGTTTCTAGAATTTGGGTTTTTTTTATTCTTTCTCAATTTTACCAGAGTTGGTTACTCTTGGTAATATTTGGAATTGTGTTCTTAATATGTTTTTACCACTAATTGGAGCAGCTTAATTTGGCAAACTACTTGTATATACAGTTTGGGATTCTGCTCTCACAATCCTACTTTGTATACAAATTATGTTTCCATCAATACTTTCTTCTGTATTTCAAGATTTAGGTCTGATCCAATATTATCCGTTTTTATTTTATTTTTCCTTTGAAGTATTAGTGGGGTTTAATGTTATTTATGATTATTGTTAGCAGCTAATAATGAGTTCAGTTTAAGTTTGCAATTTTATATTAGTATATTGTTTAAAATTGTTACTATTTTCATGGAAGATTATGTTAATGGAGAATCCAGTTTATAATTTTCACACATGGTCTCTAATGTCTACTCACAATACTGTAAGCCATAATCATGACTTCTAAAAATTGGAATCAATCTAATCATTCTCAAAGTACCCCTTATCTTAATGTAATAGATTGTGAAATATATACTTCTATCAGTAGATGGTGACTCAAACAATTCACTAATGAAGCGCACAAGATAACTATTTCAAAGTACGTTTAACAACTCCAGTTCATTTGGAACTTGATTAGTTCACTAAATGTATTCATATCGTCATTTATAGAATCTTAGCCTTCACTAATGTCATTGCATATAATTAAATGACGTAATTCAGCATTTCAACAATATAAAATTTTAGTTTCCACTTATATGTGTTAATGGATACAGGAGTTTAGCTTGGCCAATTAATTCATATGATTCCATGGTGAGGAATAGCTTGACTTACTATCTCAACTTGCGGCATTGGTTAGGTGACACTCAACAATTGTATTTTCTTCCTACATTTGCTTATGGTGGATTGTCCTGGTCCTGGTGGATACACCTGCCGTTTTCCTTTTCACCATGACCTCTACTACAATCCCATCACCTCCCTTTTCCTTTGCTTTTGACATCGTTCTTTTTCTATGTAAGCTCTGAAACCTTCGTAGAACTCATGCATGTTGTGGTGATTTCATGGTTTGGCTATCAATCCCTTTCAATTTTTATTTACATATTATTCATTCCATTGTCAGTGGATCCCATCCCAATTAGGGCTCACCCACCTCACCCTCACCCTCACCCTCACCCACGACCTCATCCCCCATTTCATACTTTTAGATTTCCATTCCTTTTTCACTCAGCCGAGTCGCCGCCCACCTCACTCACGGCCTTTCATCCAAAAATTTCGTTCTCCCTAGTATGGCCATTATAAATGTACTAGTATTTGTTTGAACTGAATCATCAAGCACGGTCCAACTTATTTTTGCTTTCTTAATGCTGATTTACATAGTTGTAATTTAGTTTTGGATTCGGCATGATGCATCCACTGAATTTATGAGATCTTATTTGGTAATTTCTATTGTAGACTTCTAAAATGCTATTAGCATTTTGATGATTAGTATTAGTAGCGTCTGCTTTTCAGCTTTTACTTGATACCAGTTAACTTGATATATCTTGTTCCTTGCCAGGTTCAGCTTCTGGATTAAGAACTTCCCAGAAACCTCTGTTCGAGATGAGGTAATGATTAATTTGATGTGTTAATGGAATTTCTTGGAGGTCGCACTTGGTGCGATGGCAAGTGCCTTCGCCCATGAGTGGTAGGTCTCGGGTTCGAGACTTGAGAGCAGCCTCTCCATAAATGGGGGTAAGGCTAGCCGACATTTACCTCTCCCAGACCCTGCGTAAAGCGGGAGCCTTGTGCACTGGGTACAACCTTTTTTTAATGGAATTTCTTCTTAGCCTTTATTTAATGAAGTACTAATAAGTTTTCCTCTTTCTTTGGTTTTGTGTTTATCTCTATTTCTCTTCACAGCCGACCAATGTAGGAAGATGTAAGTTACACTGCTTTTGAGCTTATCTTTGTTATGGCTCTCTTTGGTATTTTCTCTATCTTTTCTCATATTTGAGATTGGGAATATGGTTGAGTTCTACTGGTTTTCCATTCTCTCCTCACCCCAAAACCCTAGAAGAAAAATAAACAAGAGATGGCATGTGTTTGACATCTACCTGATATTGCCATCCTGATTCTAAGATTGTTATGTCTTTGTAATTTTACAGCAATCTCTGGTTTCTCTGTCACAATTACATTGAGAGGAACAGACTTTAATTGCTTGGCATCACTTGCTTGCTAATCACCTCGTAAACTTTCATACCTATAGCAGAGTTAACTGCATTACTTGATTACAACTTTCGATTTGGACTTATTGTATAAACACAGTTGCAGAGGCACGATAAAGAACAAAACCAATAACAAAAGTCAAGAATACTTGGAGTAGACATGGAACTGGAAAATATAGAGGTTGCAGGGGTCATCTATCCGCATTTCTGGTCAATCAACTAGAAGAAAGCCTTTAGGTTGCACTTTCAATTGGATGTGTGCTTTATTCAATCATTTACATACTCAACACCCCAATACACGTATAAAGGGGCATAACCACTTGCATTTGTTTACGGACATTTACTATACTTAGTACTTGAGTCTCTTGAGTCTTTTGAGTCCATCAAATGAGTTTTTGGTGAAATCACTTGCCATTAATCAAGGCAGGTCATATGCCAGAGTAAAGACTAGAGTCTGTATTACTGCTTTGTGTTTTTATGCATATTTCTTTTAATTTTCCTTTTGTTGACTTGGTGCCACTAACCAAAGACATTTGCGTTAAAAAGAATATGTGTTATATGCAACTTTATATAATCAATTTTAGAAGATTTATTTGAATGAATGATGATTTGGTGTTCAAATAATTTAGTATTCGGAACCGTAAACTGGCAAGAACCGAATTGGAACCGGTGTAGACCGAACTGTAAAGTTTTAGTAATAAATTTAAATGAAACCGCACCAAACCGAACCGTTGATATTTTCCAATTCCAGTTCTGGTTTAAGGGTGGAACCGCACAGTGCCCATCCCTAGCATCAACCGTGACACTAGATGGAAGTGTGACAAGGATGGCAATGATGTCTAACATAGTCGGGCTTATTGGGCCAAAAGAAAGAATCATCATATTGGTGGTCGGGTGATGAGTATATTTTATATTATATATTTTACCCTAATCTTAGTATATTTTGGTTAATATATTGGAAGAAATTTGATACTTTGAATTGTATTTTTAATATAGGACTTTCTACTTCCTCTGGAGCAAAACAGGATTAAATGGACGAATTTTGGAGTAATTCCAGTTGAAGGACGTTCGTGAGTCACTTAGCTTGATCGTATCAAAAATTGGGATTTTTCCACCAAGCGGTTATTTTCTGACGATGAAATAAAGAAGTAGTGCGCAGTGCTGGAAAATGACGTTTTTGGACTTAAATTGCGTTTTTGGAGCCCAAGATGACCTCGGATAGGTTCGTGGCCTTCTGGAGAAGTGTTCAGAATATTCCAAACATTAAATCCAGCTATATTGGGCCAGTTTTGGAGCAGCTTATGGGTCCAAAACGTGGCTGTTCAGATTTTAGGCGAATTTTACTATTTAATTTAGGGTTATGTTTCCTATTTTATTGGATTATTAATTTTAGTTTTTAGGGTTTGTGTGGAGGCTTGGCAGATATATTGCTTGGCCCTCTACAGTTTTTCTCTACGCTTTCTTTTATGCAATTTTGGAGACAGAGAGAAGTGCTAGGGTTTTGGAGATTTTCTACTTGAATGTGTTTTCAATCCTTTTCTTAATAATATTTTCTACGATTCCAATTATGAATATGCGGAACTAATTTCTTTTGCTAGGGCGAAGCCTTGAGCCTTAGCATGAATATGTGATTTTTATTTAATTGCTTATGATTGATTGCATGCGTACTTTGAATTGTTAATCACCGAAATAAAAACTATCTAATTGTTTTAATGCTTGATCACCATTAGGATTTTTAGAAAAGTAATTTGATGCAATTTTGGTCGGAAGGTTCCCTGAAATTGACACTGGCTTCTTGTGATTAATAATTGTAATTTCTCTTAGGATGAATATCACGTCTTAAGGATTGCATGGTTTTTCAAAGGATTTTCATAAAGCATAATGAGTCTTTCATGTTTAGATTTGATCCGAACGTCCGGACGGGTTGCATGTTAGATATATGTTCTATGTTGGAGGTTCCAAGTAGAATATGAATTAGGAAAATCTAACCTTCAAAGTGGCATGTGTAGATCATAAGTAATTGGTAAAAATTCATAGGATTGCTAGGTGATGGTGGAACCCTAGTGCTTTCTTAATTTTATTCTCCTAAAACTATTTTCTTTCTCTCTAGCTCTAATATTGCAGATTGTTTATTTTAATTCATTAATTTCGTTTTCAATTTAATTAGGTTATAAAATCAATCACTTCAATTTCTACTTTACAATAATTAAATGGAGTCTGATTAGTTCGAATTATTTAATAATCCCTGTGGAGACGACCTTGCGAGATCCGTTTATACTACAATAACCTTGTGATTCTTGCAAGTAAAATAGGAGATTTAAGCCATTTCACATGAGTTGTAAAAATCCTATCAAGAAAATGGCGCCGTTGCCGGGCACCAAAGGCCGCCATCAGGAGTTCTTAGTCCATGTTGATCTCAATGCTAAAGATCTTAATGGCGTCGAATATGCCCAGACTCTTCCATGAGTCGTTGAAAAAGGATTCCATTTGGTTGACCCACGTGGCCCAAGCAGTTGAGGCCAAAGGCTAGGCCACCTAACGCTTGGTAAACTCTTACTTAGCCTAGTCGCCGCCTTAGAAAAGAAGTTCTATCATATTTTTCTTCATCAGTGAGGTAATGGAGTTCAGGATATAATCCTTGAACAGAGGGCCAAAGACTTGGTGGCTAGCATCATATTCATCACAATGACTAAATAGTTTTGTGGTTTAGTGATCGACGGAGCTTTTGATTATTTGAAGCTCATCGGAGATCTTTTGGCAATAAGAATAGGAGGTTCGAGTTTGAGTCGTTTGGAAAGGTTTAAAGGTTGGATGAATTATGGAAAATAGGTTAGATTTCTGGGAATTTGAAAGGTTGAATTCAAGTACGCAGAGTTTTTGGAGGCTTTTATACACAAAACCTTGGGGAGTTTAGGGTTCTAATTTTTTATAACCGAGAAAATCTAGAGTGAACATAGGATTTAACGATGCGTTTGAGCTGCTTCACGCTGCCCAAGTGAACACGGGGCTGATGTGTCTCGATTTTCAAAGCATGTCCATCAAGGATGGACGTTTCGGTGGCCAGGCTGTCTCGAGAGTGCAGTGTGTGGAATGGACAAAGATAGAGAGACCCTGTAAGCAAGGTTCTAAAAAACGCTAGGCGCTAGTCAGGCGATGGGCTAAAGCCCAACGCTTAGGCAGCTAGGTAGGGTCTAGGCAGACGCCTAGGCGAACTAGGCGGATTTATGTTAATCTATTATATTTTGTGTAAATAAGTGTCTATTTATACTTAAAATATATATAATTTAATCATAAACTACAAAATAAAGTGACATATGGATTATGAAGTATTAGAACATAATGAAAACATGGGGTACAAGCATATAATATGTGCTCATTTAAGTATTCAACAAGTTTCTTACAATTTATTGAAAGTTATGTACTTTCTGTCTAAATAAGTCATAACCTAGGCGGGTCTGGACGGGTTAGGCAGGTGCTTAAGAGGTCTATGCAGGCGTCTCAGCAGGTCTAACGCCCTTTCTTAATTTTCAAATGTCTAGGCATTAATTGGGGTGGTAACTAGCTGCCTAGCGCCTAAACGAGATTTAGGTAGGGCTAGGCAGAGATTTTTAGAACAGTGCCCATAAGAATTCGACACATGGCAACATTGTGTCAGTTGAGGCAAAGTGGCGTGAACATAGAAATCAATGCAATAAATGCTAATTAGAGGTTGGTTGAGAAGCATCTGCTTCTTCAATCTCTGGCCAGGTGTTCATGGGCGAGGATTTGAGAAGCGAAGGAATAATGTTTTCAACCTGAAATATTAGGTTTGGGCCAAATAAGGATAACCTAGCTTGAGTAACTCTTGGCACAATAATAGATTTCTCAGGCTAAATGATAGTCAACCCAAGTAATGATTTGGTCAAATCTCGGTAGAAGTAGAAACCATAGAGGATTGGATCTAGGAATGATTCGGTTGAGTCCTGATTGAATTGAAACTCCTAATTGACACACAAATTAACCCTATTGTTAACAATTGTAGCAAAGATGTAAGTAGGGATCGTTCTAGATCGGGGATTAACTAGGGCTGCTAATCTACACAAAAATTGACTCAAAAACACAAAACTAGGCTTGAAAACACTTAACTAGACTCAAGGAACTCAAAACAAACTCAAAAGACTCAAAACAGCACAAAACAATCAAATAGACTCAAATTAGACACTAGAGGGTGAATTGGACGAAAATTGATTTTAACTTACTCAAAACACTTAAAAACACAAATTGGATAGATTCTAACTAACTTGACACATCAAAGTAAAGGGGATTGGGTTTTTGACGAATTTAAAGTTAAACTAAATAGATTTAAGACTCTAAATAACTTTGGACGAAATTGGTGATTTAATGGGTGAATGGCTAGCTAGAGGGTTCTTCTCTACACATGACACACTTGCATACAAATCGATTTCTTATTGCTTTTCCAATAAACCATGAACCTCAACGCCCTAGATTAACCGTCAACAACACTAATTAACCCTCAGATTTTCCTTAACTCATTGAATTGGATAGACAACTCATCGGCAACCAAATTATTCTTCAATAGTTCCCTACATGAACAACATAATAGAGATGCAATCAAAGATCATTAAACTTTGTGAAAATCATAAGCATTGACAAGGCATTCGTAACTATGACAGCATGATACTCCTGCCAGGAATTCACTTAACACGATTGTGACTAGCAACCTCCATTACTTGTGAATATAAGTTTATAACTATTAGGTGAAATTCCCTTATATTCTAACATCAAATCCCTGCATGCAAACTAAGTGTGCACCCTTAATCAACCAACAAGAATAAGCTATGAATCAAACATTTAAGTAAATTGCATTCACGATTCATGAAATCATAATTGGAAGTAATCAATTCATATTGCAAATATGTTCATGGCTTTGAATTTCCCCCTAGTTAAAACAAGTTTAGCTCCTCATGTTTGCAATTAAACAAAGACAATTAAATTTAAACATTAAAGCAACGGATAGAATACACCTAGAAACGCTCCAATAATCCAACGTCTTGAATGGCAAGCATGGCTCCAGGGGTCTCCTCTCCTATCTCCTTGCAAAGTTGCAACACAATGGGATGAATGTGTATGAGTGATGTACGGGACGAATTTATGATGGAAGGTGGGTTATTTCTGAGTGCTACAACACTTTATATTTATAGGGAGAATGTAAGGCACGGCTAGGGTGAGTAGGAAGAGAATTAGGACTCCAAATCATCAAGGAATAAGGATACTTCTAATCAGATTCCAGGGAGGAAAAAAATTAATGTGTTTAGATGGATTAGGACTCCTAAATTCAGATGGAAAGGATTTAGAATAGGATAAGGACTCCTTTTGCAGCTGGAGATAAGGTAGGATAAGATTATGATAGGATAAGATAAGATAAAGTTAGTTTGGATAAGATAAGGTTGGATAAGGTTTTGGATAATGTTTCCTTCTTTTGAGCTGATTCCTTATCTTATTTGTCTTGAATTGATTTTCTTCATCTCCTTAGCATATTCCTAGCCTTTTGAACTTCAAAAACGTCCATCCACCTTGCTTCATACATGTGCTATCCATTCTTGGCTAAAAAAATGCTCCAAAATGCACTTTCTTGCCTACTTTATCATTTGGACCTACAAACACACGAAAATAGTTTAAAACACTATAATAAGTAAGAACTAACAACATAAATGCAAGAAAACAAGCTAACTAAATTGCATAAATATGCTCCTATCACTAATGATTAGGATGGTTTTGATAGGACTCGAATCATTCCAAGAATCAAAACATGACTGATCAAATAAGGGAAGTGAATTGAACACATAAGAGGACTAGGTTCAGAATCCTGGTTCAAGTTAAAGTGTTCGAGACAATGACCAAACTAGTTTTGGTTAATGATGGGATAATATCAAGAATATACAAGTATATGCCGAATAGTCATAGTCCTGTTGAAACTTTACTTCGGTATATGTGGTCATCATGAAATTCACCCCTATAAATAGAAGTTGTTTGGTAATATGGAGAAGACCTTCAACTCACCTGTTGAAACTTTACTTCGGTATACGTGGTCATCATGAAATTCACCCCTATAAATAGAAGTTGTTTGGTAATATGGAGAAGACCTTCAACTCAACACATAAACACTCTGCACAAAACCTTTCTACACAGATCTTTGTCACACTCTGAGAAATTACTAATTACCCTAACCACTTCGTCAACACATCTTCAATTTAGAGTAACAACTCTGTGTTGACAATCGGAGACATCTTTAGTTTGGATTAAGAACATTGGAGCCATAGAATTCGACGGTCAAGAAGTTTCTTCAGTTTGGATTAACAACACTACTTCAAGTTCGGCTAATTACTTATCCAAGTCTCTGTGAGTAAGGAGTCTTTGTTCTTGAAGGAAAAAATTTTGTCCTAGCTAAGAATATGTGAGAACATTTGAACACATAAGCAAACTAATAACACTTTAAACTAGGCATGCATTAAAAAACAATTCTAAAACCCATGACTTTCAAAGCCTAGTGAATGGTGAACCACAAGACTCTTTAACAACATTAAAGAGAAGAAAGGATTTTGAGATTCATTACCCTAGAAGCTCATCCTTGTTTACACAAGGGATTCACCCAAGTGGAGGGCCTTCAAGTCACCTCCTAGCTCGTTAGATCTTCCTTGTGTTTTTCTTCCTTTTGATACTCCTTTGCTCCTTGAGGATGTGAGGAAAAGATCTCCAAGAACACCAAAGCTTTAGTGTCTCTAAGTCTCCACACCAAGGATGATGTGTGAAGATGAAATGGATGACTTAGAGGAAGAAAGATTGCTAGCTATCCTTCCCCTAAATGGCCGGCCTGTATGGAGAAAAAGAGAGAAAAAGTTTCTCTTCTTTTCCTCAAGAAAACTGTAGTGAGAGAATGGCTATAAAGTTGCCTTTATACCTCCTCACATGTGAGTGGCAAACTTGCAATTAACCCAAGTTTGCTACCACTCACCCTTGGCCGGTTTTGACTTTGTTTTTGGGTTAATTTTCATTTAGTTTTAGCTGTCACACAACCTAAACTCAATAGGCATTGTGGACCACAAACCCTTTTGGGCCCCGAAACTCAAAACCAACTTAAAAGCCCAATACAAACCTTTCGTAAGATTAATTAACTAATTAATTAATCTTGACCATTCTCAATTAAACTATTTAATTGCTTTTCCATCTCATATATATTTCTTCATATTCATCCTTACTCGGTGTACGATCCATTAGGTTGTTACTCTTAACGATCAATTGTGAATTGAAACTACATTTCAATTCTCCCTTTGATGAAGATTAGTGTTTGCTAATCCTTAGGGCTTCCACAAACCATGAGTGACACCTAGCAATATGTCATGGCTACCCAAGCTAAGTAGAAGTGGTTGGAGAACCTATCCAGTTACAAGTACAACGCAATACCGTCTTTCTCTAATACAATACTCTTAATCATATTGTTTGAGTGATAGTTTGTTTCATGTCTACTATCCAATGTGATACTTCTCTATATGATTCAATTGAATATGATTTGGAACAAAATTCCTAAGTCATATTCGTATGCTTTGATCAAAGACTCCCGAATCATATCTTAGAGTATTCTCCCTCCACCATGGAAGGTTAGAGATCCCTTGTTGTGCATTCATATGCCTACATGACTAGATAGCTTGACCCCAACAATGCCGTGGACACTCTCAATGGAATGCCTTTAACATGATCAAAGATCAAGGATCCAACCATTAGACAAGTATGATGCCTCAGGTCAAAGGACTACTTTGCATATTGCAACTTAAGAGTTCTTACATGACATGTATGTTCGAACTCCTTTTTTATCGTTGTTCAGTGTACTCAATTACTTTCGAGCACCTATGTGTTTGTCTCAGTGTCCAACACTAAATGACTTGAGACTAGTTATACTCACCCTTGAGTTAACATAATACATACTAACCTTAGCGGATTGTCAATGCCCAATTGGCAATCCTATGGCTAGGAACGTTTTAGGAATGAACATAAGAGAAAGGTCTCGTTAATCTAACTTACTTAGATCACTTTGTTGGAAGTATGCCCACAAAGCCACTCATTTGATGTAATAGCTTTTGAAATACTTATTGTATTAAACTTTTATATGTTTAATGAAGGGCAAAGCTTATTGTTAATCACTATTTATTGTATCATGTGTTTAAGCAATAAGGGAATCCAAGGAATGTATTTGTTCTAAGAGATAAGTGATCTAATGAGTTAGATTATCGAGACCTTTCTCTTATGTTCATTCCTAAAACGTTCCTAGCCATAGGATTGCCAATTGGGCATTGACAATCCGCTAAGGTTAGTATGTGTTATGTTGACTCAAACGTGAGTATGAACTAGTCTCAAGTCATTTGGTGTTGGACACTGAGACAAACACATAGGTGCTCGAAAAGGTAATCGAGTACACTGAACGTCGATCAAAAGAGAGTTCGAACATACATGTCATGTATGAACTATAAAGTTGCAATATGCAAAGTAGTCCTTTGACCTGAGGCATCATAGATGTCTAATGGTTAGGTTCTTGATATTTGATCATGTCAACGGCATTCCTTCGGATTGTCCACGGCATTGTTGGGGTCAAGCTATCTAGTCATGTAGGCATATGAATGCACAACAAGGGATCTCTAACCTTCCATGGTGGAAGGAGAATACTCTAAAATATGATTCTAAAGTCTTTGGCCAAAGCATATGAATATGACTTAGGAAGTTTGTTCCAAATCATATTCAAAGGAATCATATAGGAAAGTATCACATTGGATAGTAGACATGAAACAAACTATCACTTAAACAATGTGATTAAGAGTATTGTATTAGAGAAGGACCGTATTGCATTGTAGTTGTAACTGGATAGGTTCTCCAACCAATTCTACTTAGCTTGGGTAACCATGATATGCTGCTAGGTGTCACTCATGGTTTGTGGAAGCCCTGAAGATTAGCAAACACTAATCTTAAGGGAGAATTGAAATGTGGTTTCAATTCACAATCGATCGTTAAGAGTAACATCGCCCACTGCCTCGCTAATTGGAAC
This sequence comes from Malus sylvestris, assembly GCF_916048215.2. Classification (NCBI taxonomy): domain Eukaryota; kingdom Viridiplantae; phylum Streptophyta; class Magnoliopsida; order Rosales; family Rosaceae; genus Malus; species Malus sylvestris. The sequence goes on from NC_062261.1 coordinate 26,211,112, forward strand.
CTAATGGATCGCACACCACATAAGGATGTTAGTGAAGAAATTATATGAAATGGATAAGCAATTAAATGGTTTAATTGAAGAATGGTCAAGATTAATTAATTAGTTAATTAATTATACGAAAGGTTCGTATTGGGCTTATATGTTGGTTTTGGGTTTCGGGGCCCAAAAGTGTTTTGGTCCACAAGACCCATTATGTTTAAGTTGTATGACAACTAAAACAAAATGGGCAAATTAGCCCAATAACAAGGAGAGGCCGGCCATTAGGGTGAATGGGCAAGCTTGCTTAATTACAAGTTTGCCACTCACCAAAGAAAATGTTATAAAAGTAACTTTATAGCAATTTTCTCATTAGGGTTTTCTAATAGAAATTGGGTGAAACATTTTTCTCTCATTTTCTACATAGAGGCCGGCCACTTAGAGGATTTTTACTAGCATCTAAAATCTCTCTAAGTCATCCATATCATCTTCACAATATACAACCTTGGTGAAGAGACTTAGAGACATCAAGCTTTTGATGTTTTTGGAGAACAAATCCTTTTTCCTCAAATCATCAAAGGAGCACTAAAGGGAGGAAAACACAAGGAGGATTCAAGGAGCTTGGAGGTGACTTGAAGGCCCTCCACTTGGGTGAATCCCTTGTGTAATCAAGGATGAGCTTCAAGGGTAAAGAATCACTAAATCTTTACTTCTCTTTAATGTTGTTAAAGAGTTTATTTTGGTTCACCATATACTAGGCTTTGAAAGTCATGGGTTTTATGAATTGTTTTTGGATGCATGCCTACTTTAAAGTGTTGATAGCTTGCATGTGTATTCAAATGTTCATACTTGTTCTTAGCTAGGACTAAATTTTTCCTTCACACTTATCTCTTACATTAAATACATTCCTTGGATTTCCTTATTGCTTAAACACATAATACAATAAATAGTGATTAACAATAAGATTTGCCCTTCATTAAACATATAATAGTTTAACACAATAAGTATTCCAAAAGCTATTACATCAAATGAGTGGCTTTGTGGGCATACTTCCAACAGTTCTTTCATTGAAGAGGTCATCTCAATAACCTCTTGGCGAAGTGACGTGTTATCAAGTTACTCAGTGTTCCGCACATTGAAAGTCGAACCTTATTTGAACTTCATAGTAAATTAGCAACCTTGGCTTTAGGTTCTAGAACCCAAATCGAGACGTGTTGCTTCCTCGGTCGTGATCGCTCCAGCACAGAAGTTTGTAGTTCATTCCACACCACCACCATGTTTGTCTTACTCGCCGACCAAGCTCAATCACGAGTTAGCATGCCCGCATTTACCAGAAGGATGTAGTTAGCTCTTAGTTGCTCTTGCACCACGTAGGCGACATTCCAACAAAAGCATTAACCATTGCAAGTGACATTCCAACATAAATTGTTTATGATTACTTGTCTAAACATTCTAATGATAGCTAAGGATTAAGACATATAATTAGTTTAAATAGAGTGATTGAAAATTCATAGCAAGCATGCATATATAACATCATAAGTAATTGAAAAGAATAAGTAAGCATGCTTTGAAAATTCAAAACAAGCAGGCTAAGGCTCATAGCCTCGCCCTAGCAAATGACAATTAATTTCGCATCATCATAATTGAATATCAAAATATTATTAAGATGCGGGTTAGGAAAAACCCTTTTAGAACAGAGTACACCCCCAAAGCTCCATAAACCGCAAAGCAAAAGTTGCGTGAGAGCCCTAAATCCTCAAACTCGGCTATAAATACGAAATTAATTAAACTATCATTACGTATCATTACTCTATTGTAAAATCGAACATCCACAACATATCAGTACATCTCTACGAAAACACAACTAGTCACACTCTCCTCATATGGAGACTAACTCCATGTTCGGGTTCCATAATAACCAACGTATAAGCCGGGGAGTGTTGGTATTCTGGTGAGAGTGAGAAGGAAAACTTGGACAGAATAAGTGACAGAATCACCTTCAGCTCTGTCATGGCTAAGTGTTGGCCAGTACAGATACGGGCACCAACTCCAAATGGCATATAAGCCTGAGGAAACTTGCAAGCCCCAGCAATTCCATGCTCGAATCTTTTTGGATTGAATTCATGGCCGTCGGGACCCCAGATATCAGGAAGTCGATGCACTATAGGAATTGGAATCTGAATGTTCGTTCCTTTGGGAATTAGAATGCCTTTCAGCTCAATATCTTCCAAGGCTTCTCTTGCAACAACCGTTGATGGTGAGTACAGGCGCAGTGTCTCTTGAATCACCATATTCAACTGCCATCATTTGTACAATTAGTTATGAATAAATTGCGTATCATTTTCATAGAAAGAGTATCAATTCGTATAATACAAAAATGTGTAGGGTAACATAATACTTCCAGTACCACTGGTACTGTATATCAGCTTCATTTGTACACTCTGGTACTGTACCAGAGTGCGTAGAACTTGTGTGCCTATGGGAGTGCTGATATACATTTTTTTTTTTTGTCAAAGGAGTGCAGATATACATTTCATTCACACACACATATTTAAATGTAGGTATGTTAACGTATATGGTAAGTGACGTACTATTTTCATGTTTCGAAGCAAATCAGCATCTGGAATGCCATCCCTACAAAATTCAAGCACCTCAGCACGGGCACAAGTTTGCCAGTCTTGATGTGCAGCTAATAACATCAAGCTCCAAGACACTGCTGTGGCAGTGGTTTCGTGGCCAGCAAAGTATATACTCTTGCAATTATCCACTATAAAACTATCCTGGGATATACCTGAAAATAGGCTATTAGCGTCTTCATAATTTTTGGCTCCCTCGAGTATTATTTGCAGAAGATCCTTGTCACAAGTAGCCTCAGTACTGCGTTCCTTCGCAACCCTTAAAATCATAGCACTGATCTCTTTCTCTAATCTCCATATCAGTCTGTTGTTTTTCGTTGGTAAGTCTCTGGCATTCATACATTTAACAAACCTTTAGTATGATACCAAGGAGGTATTTACTGACACCATTGTAAGCTTTTATGGAGCATATGTATACAGAAAACTCTTTGTACCATATATATATATAACCGGTTACAGCAATTTTTTCCATTTGTGGTATATGTATTATTAAATGCTTAAAGTATGATGAACATGAGCTTTCTTATATTGTTATACATATATACCTCGCACCCGGTACACCAGTATTTCCCTGGGACATGATCTTCTGAAGAGTTCTGAGCTTTAAGAATATTTCTTTCCCTTGTGAATAATTACTTCCAAAGGACGTTCTTGATATAATATCGGCCGACAAGCTTCTCAAATCCTTATCAACTTCAAAGACTGCACTTCCTCCTTCGTTTTCGATTTTACTCTCCCAAGATCTCAACATGGTGGTTGTGGAGTCCACCATCAAATCCACCATACCCTTAAAATTAAGCAGTCAATTTGGTAATTGCCAAATTAAACTTTGAAAGAGTAAATTTAATAATTCTAGTCTGAGGTTTAGTTGTCATTTACCTTAACCTTTTCAAAGTAGAACTCTGGACCAATAATTTTTTTTTGGTGCAACCAAATTGGACCATTTGACGCTATAATTCCTTGGCCGAATAGTGGCTTACGATCCTTAGATACAAAAGTAGGCCTCCCTAAGTTCAAAGATCTACACAAACAAACTTCCTTCACCATTTCTAAATCAGTTATGCTTAATTGCTGTATGCTTCCAGTTAAATATGTGAAGTTTGGCCCTGCCACCATTATATACTAAATAAGCATACCGAAGATAGCTGGAAGAGAGCTAAAACAAAAGGAAAATCTGGTCACCTCCTTTCTGTTACTATTTAAAAAATAATAATAATATGGAAGAGCTGAGATTACCATGTTAAACAAAACCATCTACAGGTCTGCTTATATAGCAAACAATTGAAGGGTAACTACAAGACTGCTTATGTTACTTTTCGACCACTATGTTATTGTAAAATAAAGTATATAAACAGATTATGATGACAGAAATGGTCTACCAAAGTGGTTTCGCCATTGCACGAGATGAGGGAAAAGGGTTGAAGGCCAATCATGATCAATCAAAACATGCCGGTCTTTTGAGACACTGGTACTACTTGTTTCCGTAGCAGTTGACTTCTCCCTCATCACCTTGAGTTTGATGCTGTTCATGTCCGGGATATTGCCGAAGAGAATTGATGAAGGGGGAGGCCCTCTAATCCCTTGCTTTTCAAGCTTTGATCTTAGCCTCTTTGGCTTTAAGACCAAAGATTCATAGACATATAATACGAATAACACAAAGCCTCCCAGCAGTGCTGATACTGTCATCTTAGCTGCTGCCATTGTTGCTTCTGGTTTCAATTATTTTGGCTCCTCTTCTTTCTTTCTTTCTTTCTTTCTTTCTTCCTTCCTTCTTTCCTTATTTGTTTTCTTTTTAGCAATGGTATAGCATATTCTCTATTTCTTCCTTCTTCCCTTATTAGTTTCGACACCCCCATCCAAATCCGGCAGGCACCTATTTCTTTCGTAAGGTTTGGAAAGGACAAATAAATACTTGTTTGAAGGCCGGCAACCGTTAGCATCTTCTCTATTTCTTCCTTCTTCCCTTTTTCGACAGCCCTCTTTTCACTAACTAAATACTTGTTTATATAATCGGACCATTTTAGGTTGATAAAATTCACATATTTTAAATTGGGAGTGTTGTAGGCCTATTTGATTGAACGATCTACGGTTTAGAGAGAGAGAGGCGGCCGGCAATATTAAGGGAGAAGAGAGATTAATTTAATTGTGAGGTGTGTTTAATTCACCCCATTGTGCCTTTATTTCTAGTAGTAGGAGAGGTAAACACATTTCCCTTTAGGATTACAACATTTAATAGGTAATCTACTCTAAATAAGAATATAAGATACATTCTCATATCTACTAGGATTTACACAATCACATTCTTATTCTAAATATGATTGCAACACTCCCCCTTAAGTGTGTAAATACTTAACAAACCATAGCATCAGATCTTCAGCAGATAAGGTAGAATAGTTGATGAAGTCATCGGCACAACGGGTGATCGCGAGTCTCAAATTTAAGTGAAGTATGAATTTGTAGTAAAACTTACAAAAACCTCACTATGGTAAAACCCAAGGCATGGGGAAAACCCATAGACTAAGGAGAAAAATGAGAAGAATGCATAATGTCTAAAACAAATCTCAAACAGGACGAAAGTAGTAAACTCAACGGAGTATGATCATCCCAGGATGAGTGCCTCATTAAAACCTCGTTAGGTAGCAAAAACTCAGTGGGAAAAATGCTCATAATCGTAGGAAAAAGCGTACATTAAAATCATGTGAGTATGCTTCTAGATACTCCCCCTGATGTAAAATATTCCAACACTTAAATTAAAACCCTATGATTGTAGTATATGTAAGTAGGGATCATTTAAGGCCGGGGATCAGAAGGGATGCTAATCTACTAGACTCAAAAAACAGAAAACTAGACTCTTATGACTCAAAACTGACCAAATTGACTCAAAACAACTACTAAAGAGTGATTTGGACAAATTCTAAACTAACTTGACTCCACATTCGCCCGGATTGTTTCAATCCGTAGAGTAACCTCCTCAACCTAATTGAGAGAGTGTTCCGTGGTCTAGAACTATTTGAACCAGTAAATGGAAGTCATTCTGGAACTTTCATGTAAATTTCCGTATCTAGATCCCCATAGAGATACGCAGTTACCATGTCCATAAACTGCATATTCGGTTTTTTGAAAACTACCAAACTGATTAGGTAGCGGAACGTTATAACGTCCATTACGGGGGAATACGTCTCCTCGTAATCAATCCCAGGGCGCTAAGAGAAGCCTTGCGCTGCGAGGCGTGCTTGTATCGCACTATTTCATCCTTCTCATTACGCTTCATCACAAAAACCCACTTGTAGCCAACGGGCTTCACTCGTGGTGGTGTAGGAACGATAGGTCCAAACACCATACGTTTTGCGAGCGAATCGAGTTCAACCTTGATTGCTTGTTTCTAGTTTGACCAATCGGTTCTACGTCAGCATTCATCAACAGAACGTGGTTCAATGTCATCGCTAAGCATGATGTCAATAACTACTGAGTAAGCGAATGCATCGTCAACGATCATCTCATTCGTATTCCAAACCTCATCCAATACTGTGTAATGGACCGAAATCTCACGATTCTCGGGAGGCCGCATGTTTCGTCTGAAACATCACCGTAATCTAGAATAACCTCATGCGTTGGAACGGATGAGTGAACGATGGTTGGATTCAAACTAGGGTCACTAGTTAATGCCATCTTCCTCTTCCGAGGTTGTGAATCCTTTGAACCAAGGGGTCTGCCACACTTCAGGGTCTGAGCAGATGACGGTCCGGCCTTCCCAGGCGGGTTGTGGATGTACGCTAGGTACATTTATCCTTGCAAGTGCGTTTGCAATGGGTATATGTGATCTTGTCACCTTTGCTAGATCATTAAAAGCATCTGACATGCTTTGAGCAATGCTCTTAAGATCTATAATTCGTTTCACCTCAATTTCAGACTGGGCAGTGCAGGGATCTAAATGAGACATAGTGAAAGCATATCACGACAATTCACGATATTCTACGAGAACGTTAGCATGCTTATTTTTCCTTAATGACAGGAAGATTGTCTCATCAAAGTGACAATTCGTAAAACGTTCGGTAAAGAGATCTCCTGTCAAGGGTTCTAAGTAGCGAACAATTGATGGCAAATCATAACCGACATAGATTCCCATTTTAGTACGTAGCGGCGGCACTATTAGCACAAAAATGGTGCACCCAAACACCCGTAAATGTGGTTGAGTAGTGGTGGGCCTTAGGATGACCAACATAGCTGCATGCAATATTGCATAGCCCTAGACAAATACCGGTAGTTTAGTTCTCATAACCAAAGTTTGAGCTATCAATTGAAGGCGCTTTATGAAAGCTTATGCCAGGCCATTTTGGGTGTGAACATGGGGTACAAGATGTTCCACATCAATCCCTACTGACATGCAATAATCGTCAAAAGTTTGTGACGTAAACTCTCCAACATTATCCAGTCAAATCGACTTAATCGGATAATCAGGGTGGTGAGCCCTTAGCTTAATGATTTGAGCTAGGAGTTTAGCAAACGCGGTGTTGCTTGTGAACAATAAGCAAACATGTGACCATCTTGTTGATGCATGAACCAACACCATAAAGTACCTAAATGGTTCGCAGGTTGGTTGGATAGGTCCACAAATGTCCCTTTGAATCCTTTGAAGAAATTTAAGGGGCTCGTGAATAATCGTTGTGTAGGAGGGTTGAGTATTCAACTTCCCTAAAGAGCACACTTTACATGGCGGGAGTCTAACATAGGGACGTAACTTATGCCCGTGTGAAGATTTGAGGATACGGCACATCATGTCACGTCCAGGATGTCCCAAATGGTCATGCCAAAGCAACAAAGTGTCCTAGAACTAAGGCATAGGGCTGGCCACATTGTGGGCTTCTATGCCGCGAATGGTTGTGATGTACAACCCACTCGACAGACGTTCCAGCTTCTCATGAATATGCTTCTAGGCATATTCGTATGAAGTGATACAAAGAAATTCAAAACCATTATCGTCAGTGGTTTCAAATGATATTTATTTCAAATAAATAAGAAAAAGTACATACAACGGGGGGAAATTTTAAAAATTCGAAAAAAAGTATAAAAACTACAAATCAAAATTATGCAAGTTAACTCCGTCGATCGGCTATGTATGTGCTGGATTGAGGGGCTGAGAGGTCGAAGGTGTATGAGGAGGAGGTGCAAGCTCTGGGAACTGGAAGTCAGACAACTGAAGTGTTGGAAGTATGCCCACAAAGCCACTCATTTGATGTAATAGCTTTTTGGAATACTTATTATGTTAAACTTTTATATGTTTAATGGAGGGCAAATCTTATTGTTAATCACTGTTTATTGTATCATGTGTTTAAGCAATAAGTGAATCCAAGGAATGTATTTGTTCTAAGAGATAAGTGATCTAAGTGAGTTAGATTATCGAGACCTTTCTCTTATGTTCATTCCTAAAACGTTCCTAGCCATAGGATTGCCAATTGGGCATTGACAATCCGCTAAGGTTAGTATGTGTTATGTTGACTCAAGTGTGAGTATGACTAGTCTCAAGTGATTTGGTGTTGGACACTAAGACAGACACATAGGTGCTCGAAATAGTAATCGAGTACACTGAACTACGATCAAATCAGAGTTTGAACATACATGTCATGTAAGAACTCTAAGGTTGCAATATGCAAAGTAGTCATTTGACCTGAGGCATCATAGATGTCTAATGGTTAGGTCCTTGATCTTTGATCATGTCAACGGCATTCCCTCGGAGTGTCCACGGCATTGTTGGGGTCAAGCTATCTAGTCATGTAGGCATATGAATGTACAACAAGGGATCTCTAACCTTCCATGGTGGAGGGAGAATACTCTAAGATATGATTCTAAAGTCTTTGGCCAAAGCAAATGAATATGACTAAAGGAAGGTTGTTCCAAATCATATTCAAGGGAATCATATAAGAAAGAATCACATTGGATAGTAGACATGAAACAAACTATCACTTAAACAATGTGATTAAGAGTATTGTATTAGAGAAGGACCGTATTGCATTGTAGTTGTAACTGGATAGGTTCTCCAACCAATTCTACTTAGCTTGGGTAACCATGACATGCTGCTAGGCGTCAACCATGGTTTGTGGAAGCCCTAATGGTTAGCAAACACTAATCAATGAAAGGGAGAATTGAAATGTGGTTTCAATTCATAATCGATAGTTAAAAGTAACATCGCCCACTGCCTCGCTAATTAGAACCTAATGGATCGTACACCGAGTAAGGATGTATGTGAAGAAATCAAATGAAATGGATAAGCAATTAAATGGTTTAATTGAAGAATGGTCAAGATTAATTAATTAGTTAATTAATTATACGAAAGGTTCGTATTGGGCTTATATGTTGGTTTTGGGTTTCGGGGCCCAAAAGCGTTTTGGTCCAAAAGGCCCATTATGTTTAAGTTGTATGACAACTAAAACAAAATGGGCAAATAGCCCAATAACACCAAGGAGGCCGGCCATTAGGGTTGGATGGGCAAAGTTTGCTTAATTGCAAGTTTGCCACTCACCAAAGAAATGAAGTATAAATTCAACTTTATAGCTTTAGGGTTTGGTAAGTTGAAATTTGATGAGACATTTTCTCTCTATTTCTTCTAAGAGGCCGGCCATTAAAGGAAGAAATATCTAGCAATCTCTTCTTCTTTTAATCATCCATATCATCTTCACAAGATACAACCTTGGTGAAGAGACTTAGAGACATCAAGCTTTTGGTGTTTTGGAGAACAAATCCTTTTTCCTCAAATCATCAAAGGAGCACTAAAGGGAAGAAAACACAAGAAGGATTCAAGGAGCTTGGAGGTGACTTGAAGGCCCTCCACTTGGGTGAATCCCTTGTGTAAACAAGGATGAGCTTCAAGGGTAAAGAATCACTAAATTCTTCTTTCTCTTTAATGTTGTTAAAGAGTTCATTTTGGTTCACCATATACTAGGCTTTGAAAGTCATGGGTTTTATTGAATTGTTTTTGGATGCATGCCTATATTAATGAGTTAATAGTATGCATATGTATTCAAATGTTCATACTTGTTCTTAGCTAGGACAAAATTTTTCCTTCAAGTGGTATCAGAGCCTAGGCCTAGTTTATGGTGAATCCTTTTGGGTTTTGTGACTTTCATATTTTGTGATTTAAATGTTGTAAATGTTACAAGCTTTGTTCTTGCTTTTGAATTTATAAATTTTGCTAGAAAATTTAGCATCTCAAATGTTGTAGATGTATTTCATTTAAGCATGAATATTGGAACTAAAATTTGGTGCCATGTGTTTTGGGAAATTCGGCCAAATCCAAAGGGTGATTTTTTGGGTTCATGTTTGTCTTGTTAAAATGGTTTTAAAGTGACTTTTGGAACCCCTAAGTACCCTAGGATGTTAGCTCTCTTTTGAGTGTTGAAAAAATGAGTTTTGGTAAGTGAAAACATTCATGGAGCTATTATGAGTTTTCATGAGTGTTCTTCAATGTTCTTGAAGTTCTTGCCAAGAACATAAAGTTTTGAAGTTTTTGATTCAAAAGTTTTATGTTTTTCATAAAGTTTTGGTTTAAATTTTGATGATTGAGGTTATTGGTGAGATGTGATGGAATGGTTTTAATATTTGTCATAATTAGTCATAGACTTTATTTTTCAAACAAATCATCACTTTCACCCTTTTCCTCACCCACCAAAAACAACTTTCAAAATTTTTTAGATTTTTTTTTCAAAACATCATTAAATGGCCGGCCACCCCAAGTGTGGATGTTTTTGGGGCCTTTTGTGCAATTACATAAAGTTTTAGATACTTTTGTGTATTTGCATTTTGGCCCAAAAGTTTAGGTTTTTACAAAGTGACCCCAAAAGAATGAGAACAAAATTGTTTTGTCTCTTTAATGAGAATTGGATTTTCATTTCATTTAGTTCCATTTAAATCAATTCTATGGATCCAAAAACCAATTGTTTAAAATTGTTTTATTAGTTAATGTGATTGATTAAGAAAAGGGTGATTATGAACCATAGGCCTCAATAATTGAGCTATGTGATTGGCCGATATACATTATGAATGTTTGGGTTTTAGTAGTATAGATTTGAATGTAATTTGATTAATTCAAGTTGTTGTAAATGGACATAAGTCCATCATTTGATTTGTGTTGTAAAAGGGCATAAGCCCTTCTTATTATTTCATGTATTCCTTTTGTTTATATGTATGCAAAATGGAATAGTTGGGTCCAAAGCCCAATAGGAAATAACGGTTTAATTGGATTAAACACGTAACTAAAATCAACAACTACCTACCTTAGACCCAAGGTCCAACACAAGGCTCGTGTTGGATCAAATTGAACGGTTCATAATCATCCTAAGACCTAATATGACTATATAGTCCATATGAGGATGCAATGCATTCGTTAGTAGTTCCATATAGTCTCACTTATTTCTTCGAAATAGTGGGAGTATTATATGCTACTAATTCATATTAACTTGGACCAATAGTTTTGATAGGCCCAAGTTCTTTTAATATGATTAAAATGTTTTGATGTAGCCCAAAACTACTCCCTCAAAATGAAGATTTAAGTTGATAAGCGAGAGATGTTTAGAATATCTCTTCGTAGGCCTTCCACCGTGGTGGGCTCCAAGCGTTTGTGACTCATACACCGGCTTCACCCTATCATGGGGGAGTACAAAGTATGTGCTTACATCCAGGAGGAGTCCATAAACATATGATGAGGTTAGTGTAGGCAACGAGGGTAGCCAAACATCGTATCATCGTGAGGCTATTCTTGAACCCCTTCACAAACTAAGCATGGTGGGAATAACTTAAACTAAGTGCAATGGTGCCAACATCGTATCATCGTGAGGCAACATTCTCTAGAGGCCAAACGGATGGGTAATTACAAAAGTTGTAAATGAATAATGCGTTATTCTCTCATCATTATTTTTGCTAGCCAAACATCGTATCATCGTGAGGTGGGCTTGGTAATGGTGAGTCTCCCATAACCCGCTAAGAGTTCAATATAACTCTCGAATTCTATTGAGGGATGTGGAATTTGCCAAAAATAGTGGGTGGTACTATTTGATTCAAAGACCCAATCAAATAGTTTTAAACAAACAATCTAATACGATTTCTGTTATGTTATGTAGTGATCGACATGCCTAAAATTATACCCACCATTATACTTGACAAAAGTGGCCTTAAGGGCCAACGTTTCCTTGCTTGGTATCGCCATATTGAGAATGTCTCAAAGGTGAAAGACATATTGTATGTGCTTAAGCAATCCCCTCCTCATGTACCTCTTACGAAACTAGCTTCAAAGGAGGAGTGTCAAAATTATGTTAGACACTATGAGGATGACTTACAAGCCAAATGCTTAATCCTTACTTCACTTAGTGAGGAGCTTATGAAGCTACATAAGCACATGGACACTTCTTGTGCCATGGTTGAGAGTTTGCATAAGATGCATGACATTGAGACTAGTAATGTACGATTCTCAAATGTTTGTAGTCTAATGAATGCCAAGATGGCAAAGGGGGCATCGGTTCATAAACATGGACAAAAGATGGAAAAGATATTTAAAGATCTTAAAAGTTTAGGAATTTCCATCGATGGGAAAATGGCCCAAGACTTTTTCCTTGCATCTCTCTCGGATGATTTCACTAAGTTTATTGTAAACTATAAAGTGAATAGATTCGATCATTCTTTGAAAGAGATGATTGACATGTGCTGTAGATTTGAAAAAGGTTTCAAAATGGACAGTGGGAGTGAGAATGCAAACATAAGGAAAATGTTGCATAAGAAGAAGGCAAAGAAATCCAAAGGAACATGCTTTCATTGTGGAAATGATGAACGTTGGAAGAAGAAATACAGGATGCGCATTGCGAGCCTTATGACACGAACTTTTGAAGAGACTATTTATGTCATAGAGAGTGCTTTTACAGTGAGCTCCAATTCCTGGATATTTGATTCAGACGCTAGTCAACATATCTGTAATACGATGCAGGGACTAGTAGGAAGCAAGTCACTGAGCAATGGGGAGATGATTGTGCGAGTTGGGAACGGCACTAAAATCTCAGCAAAAGCAATAGGCACCTACATGCTTAACCTACCCTCTGGGGAAGTCTTGGAACTTAAAAATTGTTTATATTTTCCTTCATGTATAAAGAATTTGATTTCCATCTCTAAGCTTTTACGAGATGGGCACTCAGTATTGTTTGACAAAATGAGTTGCACTTTATACTTGAACGGTCGTATTATCTCTCATGGTAATATGATAGAGGGACTTTTTCACCTAGAGACGAATAGTGGGTTGCACTGTATTGAAAGCGGGAATACCTCAAAACCCAAAAGGGCTAGAGAAGATGTTAACCAAGAAAAGACGTGGCATCTTAAACTTGGACATGTGAACCTTGATAAGATTCGCAAGATGTCGAAAGACGGATATATCCACCCATTGGGTAATGACCAGATGGGTACTTGTGAATGTTGCTTGAAAGGGAAAATGACCAAATCTCCATTTACTGGAAAAGGAGAGCGTACCACTGAAATTCTAGGGTTAATCCACACTGACGTATGTGGACCTATGTCTACTACGTCGAGAGGAGGCTTCTCCTACTATATCACATTCACCGACGATCACTCTCGGTTTGGCTATGTGTATCTTATGAAGTACAAGTCAGAATCCTTTGAAAAGTTCAAAGAATTCAAGAATGAAGTTGAGAAGCAAACTGGGAAACAGATAAAGATTCTAAGATCAGATCGAGGGGGTGAATATCTGAGTAATGAGTTCCTAGATTATCTCAAAGAGTGTGGAATAATATCACAGTGGACTCCACCGGGAACTCCACAACTCAATGGAGTTTCTGAAAGGAGAAATCGAACCTTGATGAACATGGTTCGTTCTATGATGAGTTCTGCTGATCTACCAGTAACATTCTGGGGATACGCTCTATATACAGCAGCTTACTTGCTTAATAGAGTACCTTCCAAGTCAGTTCCAAAAACGCCCTATGAGATATGGCATGGAAGAAAGCCAAGTCTTAAACACATTAAGATTTGGGGTTGTGAAGCATATGTCAAGAAGCTTGAAGCTACTAAGCTTGAAGCGAGATCAGTAAGATGCTATTTTGTGGGATATCCTAAAGAAACTATGGGATATGAGTTCTACCATCCTGACGACCAGAAAGTCTTTGTCGCCAGAACTGCTAAGTTTCTAGAGGACGAATTCGTTCTCAAAGGGACTATAAGCAAACAGATGGAAATTAATGAGATTAATAATGAACCACAAACAAGCACTAGACATATTGACAACCCTGTTCCTGAACCCCAAGCTCCACGTAGATCTGAACGGGTTAGTAAGCCACCTAAGAGGTATGGCTTAGACAATGACTTTGATGAATTGTACCTTCTAGGTGACAATGAAACAAAGGAGGACCCTAGAGACTACACTGAAGCAATGTCCGACATTGATTCAAAGAGATGGCAAGAGGCCATGAAATCCGAGATGGATTCCATGTATCAAAATCAAGTCTGGACTCTTGTAGACCCTCCAGAAGGTATTGTACCTGTTGGAAACAAATGGGTCTTCAAGAGGAAGATAGGCGTTGATGGGAACGTGGAGACTTATAAGGCTAGACTAGTAGCCAAGGGTTACAGGCAAAGAGAAGGGATTGACTATGAAGAAACTTTCTCTCCTGTAGCCATGATTAAGTCCATTCGGATTTTGCTTGCGATAGCTGCGTACCATGATTATGAGATATGGCAAATGGACGTGAAGACGGCCTTTCTGAACGGCTACCTAGAGGAAGAGCTCTATATGACTCAACCCGAGGGTTTCGTGTCCAAGTCTGAAAAGACTAAGGTATGCAAGCTTCAAAGGTCCATTTATGGACTTAAGCAAGCCTCCAGGAGCTGGAACATTCGTTTCGACAATGAGATCAAAACGTTTGGTTTTACTCAAAACGAAGACGACAATTGTGTTTATCAAAAGGTCGTTGGGGATGCAGTTGTATTCCTAGTGTTATATGTAGATGACATATTACTATTCGGGAATGACACTGCAGTACTTTCTTCTGTAAAAGTGTGGTTGTCCAAAACCTTCCACATGAAAGATTTGGGAGATGCATCTTATGTACTTGGGATAAAGCTCTATCGTGATAGATCCAGAAAATTAATTGGATTATCCCAATCTATGTACATTGATAAGGTGCTAAGTAGGTTCCAAATGGAACAATCTAAGAAAGGTTTTCTTCCTGTTGGACATGGAATTCACCTTTCTAAATCCATGGAACCTAAAACTCCTGAAGAGATACGGCAAATGAGTTATATTCCTTATGCTTCTGCCATAGGGAGTCTCATGTATGCCATGATATGCACGAGGCCTGATATCGCATATGCTGTGAGCATTACTAGTCGATATCAATCTAACCCAGGATCAGAACACTGGATAGCTGTCAAGACGGTCCTTAAGTACTTAAGAAGAACAAAGGACATGTTCCTCGTATATGGAGGAGCATCAGAGTTGCGAGTGGAAGGCTATACAGACGCAGATTTCCAATCTGACGTCGATGATAGAAGTTCCAACTCCGGATATGTATTCACTCTGAATGGTGGGGCTGTCAGTTGGAAAAGCAAGAAGCAAAGTGTAATTGCTGATTCCACGACAGAGGCTGAATATGTCGCTGCAGCTGAAGCCGGCAAAGAAGCGTTCTGGATGATGAAGTTCATTACTGAACTTGGAGTGGTTCCAACCATTACATCACCAGTAACTTTGTACTGTGATAATAATGGGGCGATAGCTCAAGCCAAGGAACCCAGGGCACATCAAAAGAACAAGCATATTGACAGACGCTTTAATATCATTAGAAGATATGCTGCCGAGGGGAAAATAAACATCCTCAAAGTTGCTTCAGCCGATAACGTAGCAGATCCACTGACAAAGCCAATGTCTCAAATCCAGCTTGACCGTCATATGGAAAAGATGGGTATAAGATACATGGGAAGGTGGCTTTGAGTGCAAGTGGGAGATTGTTGGAAGTATGCCCACAAAGCCACTCATTTGATGTAATAGCTTTTTGGAATACTTATTATGTTAAACTTTTATATGTTTAATGGAGGGCAAATCTTATTGTTAATCACTGTTTATTGTATCATGTGTTTAAGCAATAAGTGAATCCAAGGAATGTATTTGTTCTAAGAGATAAGTGATCTAAGTGAGTTAGATTATCGAGACCTTTCTCTTATGTTCATTCCTAAAACGTTCCTAGCCATAGGATTGCCAATTGGGCATTGACAATCCGCTAAGGTTAGTATGTGTTATGTTGACTCAAGTGTGAGTATGACTAGTCTCAAGTGATTTGGTGTTGGACACTAAGACAGACACATAGGTGCTCGAAATAGTAATCGAGTACACTGAACTACGATCAAATCAGAGTTTGAACATACATGTCATGTAAGAACTCTAAGGTTGCAATATGCAAAGTAGTCATTTGACCTGAGGCATCATAGATGTCTAATGGTTAGGTCCTTGATCTTTGATCCTGTCAACGGCATTCCCTCGGAGTGTCCACGGCATTGTTGGGGTCAAGCTATCTAGTCATGTAGGCATATGAATGTACAACAAGGGATCTCTAACCTTCCATGGTGGAGGGAGAATACTCTAAGATATGATTCTAAAGTCTTTGGCCAAAGCAAATGAATATGACTAAAGGAAGGTTGTTCCAAATCATATTCAAGGGAATCATATAAGAAAGAATCACATTGGATAGTAGACATGAAACAAACTATCACTTAAACAATGTGATTAAGAGTATTGTATTAGAGAAGGACCGTATTGCATTGTAGTTGTAACTGGATAGGTTCTCCAACCAATTCTACTTAGCTTGGGTAACCATGACATGCTGCTAGGCGTCAACCATGGTTTGTGGAAGCCCTAATGGTTAGCAAACACTAATCAATGAAAGGGAGAATTGAAATGTGGTTTCAATTCATAATCGATAGTTAAAAGTAACATCGCCCACTGCCTCGCTAATTAGAACCTAATGGATCGTACACCGAGTAAGGATGTATGTGAAGAAATCAAATGAAATGGATAAGCAATTAAATGGTTTAATTGAAGAATGGTCAAGATTAATTAATTAGTTAATTAATTATACGAAAGGTTCGTATTGGGCTTATATGTTGGTTTTGGGTTTCGGGGCCCAAAAGCGTTTTGGTCCAAAAGGCCCATTATGTTTAAGTTGTATGACAACTAAAACAAAATGGGCAAATAGCCCAATAACACCAAGGAGGCCGGCCATTAGGGTTGGATGGGCAAAGTTTGCTTAATTGCAAGTTTGCCACTCACCAAAGAAATGAAGTATAAATTCAACTTTATAGCTTTAGGGTTTGGTAAGTTGAAATTTGATGAGACATTTTCTCTCTATTTCTTCTAAGAGGCCGGCCATTAAAGGAAGAAATATCTAGCAATCTCTTCTTCTTTTAATCATCCATATCATCTTCACAAGATACAACCTTGGTGAAGAGACTTAGAGACATCAAGCTTTTGGTGTTTTGGAGAACAAATCCTTTTTCCTCAAATCATCAAAGGAGCACTAAAGGGAAGAAAACACAAGAAGGATTCAAGGAGCTTGGAGGTGACTTGAAGGCCCTCCACTTGGGTGAATCCCTTGTGTAAACAAGGATGAGCTTCAAGGGTAAAGAATCACTAAATTCTTCTTTCTCTTTAATGTTGTTAAAGAGTTCATTTTGGTTCACCATATACTAGGCTTTGAAAGTCATGGGTTTTATTGAATTGTTTTTGGATGCATGCCTATATTAATGAGTTAATAGTATGCATATGTATTCAAATGTTCATACTTGTTCTTAGCTAGGACAAAATTTTTCCTTCATGAAGAGCGTGTATGATCTAGGTCATCCTAGTCTCCCAGGTCGTAAAGTGAGCATCATAGGCCTTAATGTGGGTAGTATAGACCTCTAGCTACTGCTCTAGGCTTGCAACTTGCATTGTCAACATTGCGACCCATCTCGCGCTAATGTTGGAAGAGGGCATTCCCCATGCCCCAGTACACCTTCCCTGGCTTACAACCGAGGCTCTGATCGAAGGTCTTCTTCATAATATGATGACCCGCATCCTAGGTTGGAACGACGTCATCTATCGGGGTGTCCATGAAAGCTATAAAGCTGTCTCTTACAAAACAATTTGGCTCTTCTACACCATAGTAGTCTATAATAATAAAAACATGCTAATTAATACTTATATAAAATATGATTAATATTAAAACTAATTATAAATCTACGAATTACAAAAACTTACATGGAGTTGCTCCGTCAGCTTATCACTGGGCTGCACATATAACTCCTTGAAAATGTCAATCTCAGGAAACTTCGACCCTGCCTAAAATAAAAATTATTAACAAATGAGTTATTAGTTGTGTAATAAAGATTAAAATGTATTAAAATTTAAAATAAATATATGTTTACCTGAAGTCGCTCCTCCATCTTATAGGAGAAGGGTCGTGAGCCGGAGTGGTGAAGAAGTTTCTTCTTCGACATATTTATCGCGTTGGCCTTCGCTCTTTTCTGTTAAACACACACAAAAAAACTTATTAGTGCGCATATTAATAAAAAAATTAAAATATTATTAATTCATCATAGGTTAACAGTTGTTTTAATAGGTAGCTTGAAACCCTAATCTTTCACAATCCAAGAACAAAACTGACTACCCACATCCCTTACCTCACCAGCATCTCAATCCATCTCACTATTCGAAACCACCACATCTGCTATGACGCATTGAATCAGTGCATAAACTGATTTTCCACTTGTTGTTGCTTTTATGGTCTTGTGTTATTTTGCATAGCCAGTCTAGAAAAGTAATAAAAACAAAAAACAAAAAAGGTTGAAAAAATGAAAAAAGATAAACAAAAAGGGGTTAGTTTCAGCTTGCTACCCTAAAGTTTCTTTATTTTCAACAATTCATACATCAAATTTTTTTCATCCCAGTATGGTAAGTCATAATTCTAGGACACTTTCATACATCCGTTAAGTTGTCTGTTAAAACAGTCGTTAACCTATGACGTGGTGCCCACATGGGAAGATGATTGGAAGCCATGTGTCAATATGTGCCCACTTGGATATTAAAAAAATTAAAACTCAACATGAGAATCAGTTAATAGACCAAGTGACAAGCCCATCATTTGTGTAAAGAGGTGTGCAACGCCAAACTTAATCTAGATGAGTAGGTACATAAAAACAAGGTAAGACTTGTTGCCAAAGGCAATTCACAGTAACTTGGTATTGGGTTCAAAGAGATTTTTGCCTCAGTTGCAAGATTGGATAAAATCATAACTTTGATTGCATTGGAAGCTCAAAAAGGTTGGAACTTGTTCCAATTGGATGTCAAATAATTTTTCAAAATGTAATGCTTAAGGAGGAAGTTTATGTAGAACATACTACAACATTTCTAGTTGAAAATGCAAAAAAGAAAGTCAATTCAAGAAATCCTTGTTTGGCTTAAAGCAAGCACTTTGGTATGGTTAAATTGATTCCTATTTCACTAAAAATGAATTTCAGATAAGTCAAAGTGAAGTTGTTTTGGGTTAATATTTGAATATTGGGCTAGATTGAAAGAAAGCCCAAAGAGATCAAAACAAGGTAAATCAGCCCGAAACCCAGCCACGAAATCTAAAGCAAATTAAAGCCTTTTCAGCCAAGGCATGAGCCATGTGTCTATAACTAAAGTGACAAGTGATGGAAACCAACCTACTATCAGCCAAAAAATTACTTTTTAGTGGCACTACATGTAAAAAGCTGATGACTCACTACCCTCAAAAAGCTTTCGGGCAAAGGCAAAGTTAAAGGCAGTCAGGCCAAATTGTCTATAAAAGGGAAGGCAGGCCCCAGATACAAGGACATTCAACCAATCAAACAAATAAACATACAAACTCTGCTCTCAAGCCACATTTGCATATAAAAAGCTGAACTCAACCTAGATTTAGTCCTTCTAGCAATAGTTTCCTTAGAAAAGCTATCTTTTGTCTAGTATAAAAGCTATGCTACCTCTCTTAGTATTGTTGTATCGATTCCCTTGTGTAAACCTGTTAACCATCCATCCCTTTTTAGCATACAACCCTTGTAAGCTCAAAGAGAAGTGGCTGCAAGAGGTTTAACCTTGCCAGACAAGGTGAAATCTTGCCCGAGTTTCTTTGTTTGTCCTCTAAATTAGTAGATATGTTGCTTAATGCATTTTTCAGCATGTATTCACGTTATTTCCATCTATTTTCTATTTAAGAAACCCATTTTTATATGGATTTGGTTAACTTAATAGATCTGCTTTCATTAAGAACACCTTAGAACCAATCAAATGATTTAAAGAACCATGGACTCCCTCCATTTGAGCATACAAGATCCTGAACTAAAAGTCCTTGTTTATGCAATAAAAATAACTTAATGCAAACTTAACCCATCTGTGACAATCCTTTGATAACAAGAAATTTGAGTAACTTGGGGCATAAATAATCGACTTAAAACACACTTGTTCTACATTTGCTATATTAAGATAGCAATGGCACGCCTAGCACTTTGTTAATTTTGATTGCAAGCCTCAAGGCCTATACCTAAGGCCCTACAAAGGCACCTTTCAAAATTAACTTTATACTCTTCTTGTAGCACACTAACAAGCAAAAGCCCGACTACCAAGCATCAAAATGCCAATCCCTTAGGAAGCTGTGTTGAGGTCCAGAGACCTTCTCTAAAGAAATCTTTGCCTAAACATAGTTTTGGCACGCCCAATAGGATCTCACAAGTCTTGTATGCCAAGAAGAAAGAGGAATGAGCGAACCTTCAGGTGGAACACAGAATAGAGGCCAACCCAGTGTTTACCAAGGTCGGACATGACTACTCACCCAGAAAATTTTCCCTCCCTACAAAGACCAGTTATTCTGAAAAGCCCGACGTCATTTGAGAAGTCATGAGGAAAAGTGACCAATGAAGACTTGCAAGTCACCATGGTGTAAGTGTTGAAAAGTATGGAGAATATCTCTTTTAAAACCAGAGGAAAAGTGAATAGACTCTGTTCTTTAATAGGAAGTTTGCAGAGAATACTAGATCTAGAGTACTCTACCCCAAAAGATAGCTATGCTAGAGAAATGATGAGAGAGCCAAGCCCTGAGAAGTAACCAGATATTCCTCTATTTTCTTTGCTTGAGGAGAGAAGAAAGTAGGGCCTGAAGCTAGTCAGCCAATATTAGTAGAGAACCTAGAAACAGATTTGCCCGACCCGCTACTATTTCTACTAGATAAGAGGGGCAAGATGGGTAAGACAAGAATAAGTACTGAATGAACCAACAAGTTGGAGAATCCAGTGGAAAAGCTGTGTCCATAACTACGGGCAAGCATCCTCCTTATAGGCCACCACCATTGGCTAATAAGGGATGAGGGGCCAGATAGAGATAGCCCGAACCAAAGAAGAAGACTTTATCAAGCAATAAACGTAGCTCAAAGTGGGAAACTCCTTACACCCTATATAATAATACAAGCAACCAGCAACTCAGAGATGAGTTATCCGAGTTAAGAAGGATAGTGGTCCAAAATGCTCAACCCTAAGCTCACCCACTATTCAGGATCACCTACCAGAAGCCTTACCCCAAGTATGTTGATGAGCAAAACCCATTTCCCCTTTACTTCAAGATGTCTGTGTTCCCAACATTAGTGGAGAAGATGGCAATGTGTCATCTAAAGATCATATCTTCAAGTTATCCAACCATTGCTTAGCATTTGTAGACAATCCTAGCTATAAGTTAAGATTGTATAGGAACTCGTTGATTAGCCTAGGGTCTCAATGGTGTTCCCTATTGCCCCCCTAATTCCATTGCTAACAAGGGGCAAATGAAGATGGTTTTCTATGAACAGTTATATAAGGTGGAGCCCAAGATGACTATCAATGATCTAGTTGAGGTGAAGTAAAATGAACATGAGTGTACGAAGAACTTCATGATGAGGTTTAGAAAGACAATGATGAGGTGCCAATTTCCTATCAACCATGCCCAACTTATATCCATTGCTCAAAAGGCATTGAGGCTACCTTTGAGAAAGAAGTTTTATGATGTACAGTTCAATGAGCTACAAAAACTGGTAATAGCTGCCACAAAGTATAAGTAGTTGTTGATTGAAGAACAACAAGTGAAACACTTATCCAAGGTGCCTCATTTTTACAAGAATAAAGTTGCAATTCATCAATTTAAGTTTGAAGGCGTAGAGCCAAAAGAAAGTAATGGTCATGGAGGAGAAGGAATTGAAATATGTGCAACAAAGATGACTACTCCCTTCAAACCTTTAATGGTAAAAGGGTTGGTCCATCCAGTCAAAGATAAAAAAGTAGTGATGAATAATGGTGGATTTGTCCCCATGAAGCCTCCTAGATACTAGAGTTATTCTTTTTATTTAACTAAAGCCTCGGAGATCTATGAAGAGTTAGTGTAAGCAAGAGTGATTGTGTTCGACAGCACCAAAAAGATGTCTAAACTCGAGGAGTTGAGAGGAAAGAAGTATTGAAAATTGCATTATACCTTCAACCATTCCATAACCAACTGTGTTCAGTTCAGAGACTGGATATAAGACCTCATAGTCAAGGGAAAGTTGTTGTTGGAGCCCCATGCCAACATGATGATTGACACAGATCCCTTCCCAGAGGCCCCAATAAACATGATCAACCTAACTTGGGCTGAAAGAGGGAAGAGAAAAGCCAGTTAGAAAGTGAAAATAGAGAGGAGGCAAGTTGACAAACCTATAGAATGAGTTATTAAGTTGCCCAAGAAACCCAAAGCAGCCATAGTCAAAGAGGTGGTGTTGTCTAGCGAGTGCCAATGTGAATGTGAGCTAGAAGTGCCAGCATCAAGAGCTATTATCAATCAAGAAATGATCAGGAAAAGAGAGACAGAAAAGCAGGAAGCTGGCGGGCAACTGAGAAGAAAACCTCTAAAAATGACTTCCAGAGGTTAGGAGATGACTCTAAACCAAAAGGTTTGTCCAAGGTATTCAGAAATTATGAAGCCTCAGAAGAAGTGGATGATAGAGAGACCAAAATGCCAAAATGGATGGATGTAAAGCATCCCCAACCAAGTTATAGTGATGTCAGAATGAAAGGAAGAACAAAGAACCTAATATCCCCAGTTACTAAGAAGGATTCTGCCCGACTCGAGCAGAAATGGTATGTAGTGGGGAATGATGGAAAACCAATAAAAGAAATGGGAGCTTTTATGATCAGGAGAGTCCAAAGGTAACATAAAGCCCATATGAAGTCATTAAAAATTTCTGCTACGTCAGCAACCTTTGAGAGTGTGAAGTTTGAAATTGTGCCTCATAGGGGAAGAAATCAACTTCAATGGAGAAGTAAAAATGAGGTATAAAGAGCTAATAGCAAGACTAAGGGACAGGGAGATCATGTGCCAGAAAACCCTTATCCTGGAAAGTACAGAATCTTAAGGAGATCTCAAGAAGATATGATAACGATGCCAACCCCAAGATAGAGTCCATAACCAATTTATTTTGGAACTATTTCACCTGAGAGAGGAATACCCTCACCTTTGTTGTTTGAAACCCTTTGTGAGATCCCAGGGCAAGTGCCAAACTTTGGTAGAACTAAGGAAGAAGAATTGCCTGAACTAATGTTACCAAAAGAAGCACAGGCTTGGTTATATGAGTTTACATACCATGTTAGAGGTATGAAGGATGATTTTCCTAGACCTAGCAACTTCCACGTAAACATGACATATGTACTATCTGCCATGTTTTGGGCCAAACCTGATTAGCCTACCAGAATGGAGGGTGATTACTTGGCAACAGAACTTATAATGGCACATGTTAGTGTTGAAGAAGCAGGAAAAAAATAAATCCAACCAGATAGGTTTGCTCAAACTCTCAAGGAAGAAGCTCGAGATAATGTATTCGAACATAATGGTCTTTAGTTAACCAAGTATAGCCTTAGCTAACCATGTCCAACCTATATATGTAACTGCTCATCTAGAGGGAGTACCCTTCAAGAGGGTTTTGATTGATGGAGGAGTTGTGGTCAATGTACTTCCAATGAAACAAATGAAGAGGTTAGGGAGAAGTGAAGATGATCTTATTCCTACTGGCCTAATAGTCTTTAGCTTTTATGGAGCCATTACTAGAACTCATGGGATATTTCCCTAGGAAGTTGACTTAGGGTCCAAGCAAATCATGCTAGCATTCTTTATGGTGGACAGTAGCTCTACTTATGAAGCCTTGCTTGGTAGAGATTGGATTCACCAAAGTCTCTATGTGCCCTTCACCCTACATCAACAAGTAGTTGTTTACCATGAGGTAGAGGCCATGGGACCGGGATTTTTGGAGATGGTAGAGGCTGAATCACAACCATTTCTCCCTACAGCCAATTTTACAGAAGCCAGCTTTTATAATCCCAGTGTTAGGATTCTAAAGTGCTTAAGAGATGATTAGAATGGCCACCTGACTAAGTTGATGGCCTAAAAGCTCTTGGAAAAAGGATTGTTTCTCACTAGGGAAGAATGGGATAAACCCCATATCGTCCCAGCTCCCCAATGCTAGTAATGTCAGAACAAAGAAGAAATGACCAAGTAGTTGCAGCTAGGTCCTTAATCAAGAAATTGTTGGTGTATGGGAGAGAAAGAAAGCAAGAAAGGGAGAGCTTAGCCAAGAAAGAAGTTTCAAGCAGCCATAACACATAAGGAGAATAGTTTTTTGAGAAAGAAATAGTGGCAGACATGGTTGAGTGTATATATGACTTAGATTGGCCCGATGACATGCTCGAAGGCCCAGAGTCAGTTGAATTTTTATGTACAAGACCCTTTAGAAACCATAGATTTGGGAACTAAGGATGATCTAAGGCCTATACCAATCAATGGCCTGTTGGAAACAGAAGATCGGGCAAAAATAGTTAGCCTTCTACACAAGTTTAAAGATTGTTTTGCTTGGCATTATATTGAAATACCAGGTTTAGATTCAACCTTAGTAGAACACAGGATGCCTATTAAGGAAGGATATAAACCTGTAAAGAAAGCACCACGAAGAATGTCAAAAGAGATAGAAGAAAAGGTCAAATAAGAGATTGAAGGGTTGGTGAAGGCTAAATTTATTAGGCCTGCCAAGTATGTTGAGTGGTTAGCCAACATTGTACTTGTATTAAAAGCTATAACTAGTGCAATTCGGTGTTGTATTGACTATAGAAACATTAATGGAGCCATGCCTTAAAAGGAATACTTCATGCCCATGGCTGACTTAACCATAGATGCAGTTGCAAAACACAAAGTTCTATTTTTCATGGATGGAAATGCTAGTTATAATCAGATAAAAATGGCTAAAGAAGTTATACATAAGATAGCTTTTAGATGCCCAAGACATGTTGAAGCCTATGAATACTTAGTAATGCCATTTGGACTAAAAAATGTTGGTGCAACTTATCAAAAAGCAATGAATGCCATTTTTCATGACTTAATCAGCCATAGCATGGAAGTATTCATTGATGACATTATGGTGAAGTCTAAAACTGAAGAACAACACTTAGTAAACCTTAGGCAAGCCTTGGTAAGAATAAGGACCCATAAGTTGAAAATGAATCCTAAGAAATGTGCTTTTGGGGTAAGATCGGCAACTTTTTGGGATTCCTTGTTCATCAAAGAGGGGTAAAGGTAGACAAAAATAAAGCTTAGGCAATTATGGAATCACCTCCTCCCACTAATAAAGTACAACTGCAAAGGCCGCTAGGAAAAATCAACTTCCTAAGGAGATTGATTGCTAACTTGGTAAACAAGATTCAGTCGTTGACTCTCCTGTTAAGATTGAAAGATAAAGAATAATTTGAGTGGGGCCCACCACACTAAGAGGCCTTTGATAGAATAAAGACTTACTTGGCCTCTCCACCAGTTCTCATGCCACCTTAAAGAGGAAAGCCTTTAAAGCTTTATATTTCTGCCTCTGAAAAGTCAATAGAAAGCTTGTTGGCCCAAAACAATGAAGGTGGGAAAGAGCAAGCAATATACTACCTTAGTAAAATCCTTACTGAGGTAGAAATAAGATATACCCCAGTGGAGAAGATGTGTTTGGCTCTGTACTTCACTGCCTGCAATATGTTGCCTTGCCATATCCACATTATTGCCAAGACAAATGTAATCAAATACATGCCATCAAAACTAATGCTAACTGGAAGGATTAGAAAGTGGATACTAGCACTATCCGAATTCAGTCTTCAATATGTGCCTTAAAGAGTAATAAAGGGGCATGCAATTGCAGACTTCTTGGCAAAGCACCAAGGATCCCAAGAAGAACTTATCAACATCCCAAGAGCTCTAGAAATGGCCAGCATTTAGATCCCACCAAGCAAAACCTCATCGAGCAAGGAGGAATGGATTCAACAAGAAGCAAAGAGAATAACCAGCCTCTGGATCACTCCTTTGAGGTTGTATTTTGATGGATCTTGTACTCAAAACGCTGCTGGAGCTAGGATCATCATTATTGATCCCAAGGGTGTTCACCACTGTTATTCCTTCCTCCTGGATTATTAAGATACTACCAACAATCAGACAGAGTATGAGGCACTGATAATTGGCCTGGAAATCTTGATAGAGTTGGGGGTAACTAAAGTTGAACTGTTTAGAGATTCAAAGCTGGTAATCAATCAGCTGAATAGGGAATACAAGTGCAAACACATCACCATGGCTGGTTATTATTTAGCAACAACACAGCTATTAAGCTATTGGGGTGCTGAAGTATCAGTCAACCAGATCCCCAGAGAATCAAATTCCATTGCCAATGAAATGGCATAGATAGCTTTTAGAGCACAGATCCAAGAAAAAAGGTTCGAGGTAGATGTGGAAGTACAAATGAGGAATCATTCTTCTATCTTTGAAAGAGGATTCAACCTAGATGTGATGACTAAAGAACCAGAGATAAAAGGTTAGAGAATGTCTATTACTCAGTACTTGAAAGATCCTTCTTTCCCCACAAGTAAGAAAAATACACAACAAGCAACTAATTATGAGATGTGTGATGAGTGTATGCTAAGGAAGACTTCAGATGGTATTTTGTTGAAGTGCATGGGCCAAGAAAAGTCAATAAAATTAATGTCGAGGTGCTGAAGGGATATGTGGAGCACATCAAGCTGGAACTAAGATGCAATGGTTGCTCAGAAGATATGGCTATTTCTGGCCCGAGATAGAGAAGGATTGCAAGGCTTATGCCCGAAGGTGTGAAGAATGTTAAAGGCACGGACTTCTCAAACATGTACCCATAGTACCCTTGAATCATGTGGTGAAGCCTTGGCCTTTCAGATGATGGGCAATGGACTTCATCGGGCAAATTTATCCAGCTTTTAGTAAGGGACAAACATTCATAATTGTGGCAACAGATTACTTTACCAAGTAGGTAGAAGCTTCAGCTGTAAAGACTATCACTTCAACTGCTGTCAAGAAGTTCATTAAAATCAAGATCTTACATAGATATGGGGTGCCTGAGACAATTGTTACAGACCGTGGGCCATCTTTTATTTCAAAAGAAGTAGAGGAATTTGCAAGTAAGTTCAAGATAAGGATGATCCAGTCCAGTCCCTACTACCCCCAATCAAATGGTTAAGTAGAGGCCAATAATAAGATCTTGGCAAATATTGTAAAAAAAATGGTAGCAGATAGTCCGAAGAAATGGCATGAGAAGTTAGGAGACACTTTGTAGGCTTACAAAACCTCCAAGAGGGCAGGAACTGGAATTATTCCTTGTGCCTTAACCTTCAGGTAAGATGTTGTACTACCTATGGAAAATAATGTGAGCTCTATTAGAATTCAAAACCAGTTTGGGATACACAGTGAAGAATACATTCAAGCTATATGCCAAGAAGTTAAAGATCTGGATGTATCCCGAATTGAAGCTTCAAACAAAATTCAAGAAGGGAAGAGAGCTTTTGCCTTAAACATACAATAAGAAGGTGATATTGAAAACCTTCAAGGAAGGAGAATTAGTATGGAAGGCAATTTTTCCTTTAGAAGCTCAAGTCAGAGGCTTTAAGAAGTGGAGTCCTACTTAGGAAGGCCCTTTCATTATCAACCAAGTATTAGATAGAGGGGGATATTACTTGGCAGATTTGGAAGGAAACTTGCAAAGGCATCCAGTCAATGTTAAGTTTTAAAAGAGATATCACCCAACTTTGTGGGATGTCAGATATTGTTATATCGAGGAAATTTGAGCATGTTAAAGAAAGTTAAAAGTCAGTTTACTACAGTTAAAGTTTCAAAAAGTAATAAGACAAGTAAAGATGAAGAAGAGATTCATTTCATTTCAGAAGAACATTACAAAGACCCTAACCTAACAGTTTTACATCTTTAGCCAAAGCAGCTATCTAGAATAGTAGGTTTGCATAATAGTAAAAATCCTGCCATCTAAATACATGTTGTTGGCAAGTTGGGCTTCAGAATCTTTGACTTCCTAGTTAACCTTTTCCACTTCTTCTATCTTCTTGCAAAGATGATTGGCTAGGTTCATCTTCCCAGCCTTTAAAGAAAAATGCTGCTCTTCCAATCTTTGAATTTCAGAATCCACCACTGCAATCCTTTCCTCCATGGCTGATCCTTCCCCTACTAATTGTTAAAGTGTGACAGAAGTTCTCATGTATTTTTCTTCCACAAACCATGAGTGACACCTTGCAGCATATCATGGTTACCCAAGCTAATCAGAAGAGGTAGAGAAAACCTATTCAGTTTGGGATTACAAATGCAATACGGTCTTTCTCTAATACAATACTCTTGACCACATTGTTTGGTTTGATAGTTTATTTATTCATGTCTACTATCCAATGTGATTCGTGTGCTTATATGATTACCTTGAATGTGATTTGGAACGCATTCCTAAATCTCATTCATACTCTGGCCAGAGATTCTAAATCATATCATAGAGTATTCTCCCCCAACGGTTTGAGGGTTAGAGATCCCTTGTTGCGCATTCACTTGCCTCCATGGCTAAGTGGCTTAACCTCAATGATGTCGTGGACACTCCAATGGAATGACGTTTGACATAATCAAAGATCAAGGACTTAACCACAAGACAACTGTGATGCCTCAGGTCAAAAGACTACTTTGCATTATCCCAACCATGAGTTCTCATGTGACATGAGTATGAGAACTCTTCGTTGATCACGTTCAGTGAATTCATTCTCTACTGAGCACCTACGTACTTGTCTTGATGTCACACACACCAATGACTCGAGACTAGTCACTCTCCCTGAGAGAAGACATAGCACGTACCGATCTTGACGGACTATCAATGCCCAATTGGCAATCCTATGATCAGGAACATTTAGGATGTGTCTACGAAAGAATGGTGTCATAAATCTAACTTCATTAGATTACATTCTTCCAATCACATATTCCTTGGACTTTATCGTTTAAGCATATAACATTTATATGAGACGGCTCAAACAATAATCTTTGCCCTTTATAGTTAAACTAGATTAGTTTAACATGCGAAATGTCCGTAAAGTATCATCATATGATTGGTTTTAGGGCACATTTCCAACAATCTCCCACTTGCACTAGAGCCAATCAGCTTGGTCATCAGTGATGATACCTCTTCTGTAGTCATTTCATAAATGGCTGAATAGTAGGCCTAGACAATGGATATCTATATGTTATCCATAGAAGCAACCTTGAGAATAACGACGTCACCACTATACATGATTCTCAATCATGTGGTTCAGTATCTCATATGAGTTCGGATCTTGATGAGACCTTGATTCCCAGGCTTGAGCTATCGCCCCATTAGTGTCATAGTGTCAGTACACTAGATACATTTTCTGGTTGGAACCGAATAGAGAGTTCACTAAATGAACTTTCCCATCCAAACAACATTGTTGCAAACTTCTATATGGCAATATATTTTGCATTCATAATGGAACACACTAAAGTCATTACTTTAATGTTTCCATCCAAATATCTCTTTAGTCATAATAAAGAGATATATGTTTATCTCTTCATTCATAATGAAGAAACATCCAATGATGGATTAGATTCATAATCTAATACATTTACGCTTCCATTATGTTACTCTAATTCTTCCTCGATCTTTGAGGAATTTATCCTTTAGTATTTCTTAAATACTTAAGGACTCACTTGACAGTTGCCATGGTTCTGATCCTGGGCTTGCACTGATATCATCTTGTACCGTTCTAGGTACAACTCATATCAATGTTTTTCATACAATATGAAATACATAAATCACCTTTGTGCGTATGCATAAAGGATTCTATTTACGCATTATTTCTTTGGGAGTTAAAAGGGCACGTTCCCTTTGAGAAGGGCAACTTGCTAGTCACACTAGAGTCATCCTTCTAATTGAAGTTTATCATCATATGAGAAACTTCCTAGCAACTTTTTGTCTATTATTAGGGATTGATATAATCAAATTATATCTTGAAATCTATCAATATAGATTTCCATCCCATGTATATAGACTATGTCTCCCATATACATTCTATCGTTATAGAATGCTTAAAGTCATAACTTTAACGAAGAAATATTCTTTTCATTTCCAAAATTAATATATCATATATATATTCATACATATCACATATATATTTATATATATATATATATATACAAATTTAGGAATATGATTAACTCCCACTAATCTTTTGTAAACCTAGTAAACAAAAGATTCATTTACATCTTTATGAGAAAGCAAACGATTTGACCTTTCTCTCATAAGACGCTTATAGCTCCCACTAGCTTGCTAAGATCCATGATGGATGGATCTCTACATCTTACATGTCTTGTGATTCATAGTTTTAGACATATATTATTAAGACTATCTTAATAATGGTTTCGGAAACCCATATTATGTCCAAACATTGAATCACCATTTAGTTGTAGCTAGCTATCTTCGAATTAATTGAAACCAAGACTACGTCAAAAATGGCTTCTTCAAAGTCAACCATCCTTTTGATTGTAGTTACCTTAAGCTACCAATGAGCTTATGAAGGTTTCATTATTTCGGGTCAAATGGTACTTTTACCATTTCCTTGAGTATATGTCATATATACACTCAATGTAGTCATAAGGATTTTCATTCTTATTTCTTTCGAATTAAGTGGTGCAACTCTATGACATAGTCATAAAGTTCAAACCATTCAACTGAGACGGTTTATAAATCCTTATCGACTACCTTGGAGCTTGTGGTATAGGAACTAGGTTGTTATATTTGTTGATTACTATCTTGTCTCTCAAAGAACCTATTCTTTGAGTTCTATCTCTCGTTCATTTGCATTTAGGCAAATCACATTGTAGGATTACAATGAACTACCCAACAAAACAACATTTGTTAGTTGGTTTATAGAAGCGATATCCAAAAGTTAATTTAAGGATATCCTACAAGATTGTTATCAAACAAATATTGCTTATTAGCACACAACCCCAAATCTTAACATGTTTTAAGATTTGTTTTTTCTTTCCAACTACATCTTATGGAGTCATGAAAAAATTTGGAAGATCTTCTAATTGACAATCATATTGTTTTAGAAGTATATATCCTATATATGGGTAATAGATAACATCCAACGAACTAAATCTTATTCGAGTTCGTTCTTCTCCTAATGGAGAAATCCATCATCTTTTGATGCTATTTTCCTTGATATCTTTCAAGGAAACTCATCTAAAGTGTTACCTTTCCTTGGATCAAATCTAAGGAGGTAAATACTTTAGATGTCTTACTCATCAACTTACATTTCTTGAATTCTTTGAAACATTTTGCAAAGTATTCGGACTTGTGTTTATTCAAAATAAACTATAGTCCAACCGAGAGTGATCTTCGGTGAATGTCATCCAACATGAGTAGTATTATGTTGTGGACAAATGCCACTAACATCTAAGTGAATTAACCTCAACAACTTTGTGATTCTTTCTTCTTTCCAAAAGAATAAAGATTCAAAAATTTCGCCTCTATACAATTTTAACAAGAAGGTATTGGATCCGGATCTAACGATCCAAAGCGTCCATCTATGACCAACTCGTAATTTATGTTTTAGAGGTATCACAACTTTAGTTGGGATTAGTCACTACCTTGCAACCTTTTGGGTTTTAAGCATCATTATATTCTAAACAGTTAACACTACCATATCATCTCTACTATAGAGATAATTAATTAGATTACAATAATCTAATCATTCATTAATAAAGAACAATGTTTTGTCAAACAAAACATTTATCCATTTCACATAGTGACGGAATTTAGTTCCTTAAAATTGGAACATAAAGACAATCTACGTTTTTCCAATTTCTTTCGTAGTTCATATGAGGAAGTAAGTACCATCTGCTTTCGCAGAGATCTACATTTGATTCACGTTTCGAATGTGAAGTACTTTCTCTTCTCTCATTAATCTTCTACTTCTTATTAGCCACACTTTTACAACGATTGTAAAACATAGTTACTAATACGGAATCAAGCATTCAAGTAGAAGAACCAACTATTTTGAACTTTTCAAGAACAATTTACAACACCTTCGAAAGGTGTGTTCTTGACACTTGCAAGACATTTCTTGCAAATACCCCTTCCAATGTCTATCCTTTCATAAAGAAAGTTTGTTCCCTTGGAGTTAATTTTATCTTCTTCATTTGACTTCTCCTTTGACTACAATAGTCATGGTCCCTAAACTCCCACTATCTCTCTTGAAACTTTATTTCAATTGTGTTATACACATCAAACATTTTGGAGAGCATGTGGTTATTGTACACTACATAGTTTACAATAAACTTAGTGAACCATAAGGATAGGGACACAAAGGTGAAGTCCTTGCCTAGTTTCCGTCTCGTTAAGTGGTTTATCACTTCAACACTCAATGATTCAAAATCATCATAAGTCCATGTTAATGGACTATTTTTGTCAACCAACCATTATGTTCTAAACATAATTACAAACCTTCAAGAGTTGTACAAGGCAACTCTCATTTCTTCATACAACAATTTGTAATTGAAGAATCATGGCACATTAAGTGTCCATGCCTTTGTGCTTTCTTCTCAAGTTCTTTGTTCATTTAACAAAGAAACAAGCACTAGTGTTTGCATTGGCTAAGGGTTGTTCAAAGCAACTATTATTTCTTCATACAACGATTTGTAAGTGAAGAACTAATAATACTAAAAGTGTCCTTGTCATTATGCTAATCTTCGTAAGTTCCTTTGTTCATTTAACAAAGGATTAAGCATTGGTTGTTTGTGTTGTCCTCTTCATGATAGACTTATCTAACATGTTCTTTCAATGATACATTACCAATAGAACGATTTTGAGGATGAGACTACTTAGGTACATATACAATCCATTTAAGACAATCTTTAGGATTGTGTTACCAAGTCCGGAAACTAAAGCATTCGGCTTTTCTTTGTCAAGTGTTGGATAGCGTTTGCAAATATATTGGTAAACAAATACATAACGAATATAAATTGATTGATTTTAAGCCATTTGATTCGGGTCTTTAAATCAAATAGCACCACCCACTATTTTTGGCAAATTCCATATCCCTCATTGGAATTCGAGAGTTTTGGATGAAACTCCTAGTAGGGTATGGGAGGCTCACTATTACCAAGCCCACCTCACAATGATATGATGTTGGCTAGCATTAATAATAATGAGAGAGTACGCTTACTCATTTGCAACTAATGCAAGTACCCATCTTATTTGGCCTCTAGAGAATGTCACCTCACAATGATATGATGTTGGCTCCATTGCACTTAGTTAAGTCATTCCCACCATGCTTAGTTCGTGAAGGGGTTCAAGAATAGCCTCACGATGATACGATGTCGGCCATCCTCGTTGCCTACACTCACCTCATCATATGTATATGGATTCCTCCTGAGTATAAGCATGCACTTTGTACTCCCCCATGATAGGGTGAAGCCGGTGTACAAGTCATAAACGATTGGATCCCACCACGGTGGAAGGCCTACGAAAGAGTGTTCTAAGCACTCTCACGCTTATCAACTTAATAATGGTTTGGTTGAGGGTTTTAGGTCTCATCACATATAAACATACATTTTAATCTATATTAAAACAATTTTGGTCCTATTACAACTATTGGTCCATTTGATTGTTTTTAGTTGTATATAATACTCCCACTATGCTTATAAAACGGTTTTTAAAGCAAGAGTATATGATACTACTAACATAAGCTTTGCATTCATTTGATGGACTATATAGTTGCCTTAGGGCCTTAGGATGACTATGAACCTTTGTTTAGATTCAACACGAGCCTTGTGTTGAATCTTGGTCTAGGGATGGTGATTGATTTTAGTTACGCGTTTAATCACATTAAGGCGTGTTGTCTTAGGGGCGTTGGACCCAACTACTTCATTTTCATGCATATCAAATAAAGCAAGAAAGAAGTACTTCAAAGTAAAGGTGAGCTTATGCTCATTACAACATTTGCATATAACAAATTACTTTAAAGTAAAGAAGAGCTTAAGCCCTTTTACAACATTTGATCAAATCAAATTACAACCAAAATCTAATCTACACATTCCCATGGTTCAAACAAATTTGAAACGGCCTATCACATAGCTCAATTATATTAGGCTAAGGTTCATAATCACCCTTTAATTAATTAACACTTTAACTAATTAAATTGAATGCAACATTTTCATTTGGTTTTTGTATCCATAAAATTGATTTAAATGGAGCTAAACAAAATGAAAATCCAATTCTCATTTAAAGAGACAAAACAATTTTGTTCTCTACTTAATTTGGGCCAATATGCAATAACCACAACTTTTGGGCCATAAAGCAATTAACCTCAACTTTTGGGCTATATTGCAAAACTTTTGGGGTCACTTTGTAAAGACACAAAAGTCCACTACTTCATGCAATTACACTAGAACCCAAAATTTAATCAATGCAAAAACTTCATTAAAGGAGCAAAACAATTTGTCCTTTAGCGTTTTTGGACCTTAACGTAAAAACGTAAACTTTTGGGCCAAAGTGCAAATACACAAAAGTATCAAAACTTTATGTAATTGCATAAAAGCCCCAAAAGTACTCCCACTTGAGGGAGGGCCGGTTTTGGAAGAAGAAATGGAGTGATGTGTGTGTTGATTTGTAGTTTGACATAAAGCATGCAAGTGCACAAGTGGTGTGTGTGAAAGGGTTTTAATCCTTTCACACCCACCATTATTTCTATTGCCATTTAAACAAATATCTAAAACATTTAAACATTTGAAAATGCATAAAACATAAACTTTATGAAATAAATCAAAACTTTGAATCAACACACAAACCTTTTTGTTCTTGGCAAAAATGTCAAGAACAATGAAGAACATTCATGAAAAACCCAAAATTTTTCCATGAACTTTTTTCCATCCAAAAACATTCAAACTTTAGGGAAATAACATCTAACCAAACTAGGGTACATAGGGGTTCCAAAAGTCACCTTAAAACACTTTTAACAAGTCAAACAAGAACCCAAAAATCCACCCTATGGATTTGGCCGAAAATCCCCAAAGTCATGGCACCAAATTTTAGCTCCAATATTCATGCTCATATGAACTACATCTACAACATTTGAGATGGCAAATTTTCTAACAAAATTTACATTCAAAGAAACAAGAATAAAGCTTGTAACATATTACAACTTTTAAATCACAAACTATGAACTACAAAACACAAAAGGATTCACCAACTACTAGACCTAGGCTCTGATACCACTTGAAGGAATATTTTAGGGAAAACATGTTCATTTAAGCAACATCAATAAGCATGCAATTAACAATTAAAGGCGGAATCATGCTAGCATGCACTTAAAAACAAAACATTAACCAAGAAATTCAAAGCCTAGTAGATTGGTGAACCAAAACTCAACTGAAAACAAAGTGAGTTGAAATTGTACCTTTGTAGATTCCTCTTTGCATAAGCAAAGGCTAATCACCCAAAGAGAGGGCCTTCATTCCTTGCATAATAAATCTATGGATTTGGATGGATGAATAGGTTTCTCCAAGTTCCCAAAATAGGGAACCTCTAAGTCTCTTCACCAAGGAGAGATTGGAGAAGAAATGAGTGACCTTGGAGTAGTGGGATTGCAAGATGCACCCCCAAGGTAGCCGGCCTCTTTAGAGAGAAATGGAGAGACATGTTCTCTCCAATTTTCTCCAAAACAAACCCTTATGAATTTTGGCTATAAAGTCATATTTATACCTTTATTCACTTGAGTGGCAAACTTGTAAATAAGTCCAAGTTCACTACCCTAAACAATATGGCCGGCCATTAGGATATTTTGGACTAATTGGGCCTTTGTGAATCATTATTCTTTAAGTTGTCATACAACTTAAGTTAATGGGCTTGACGTTCGAAGCCCATTGGGCCTTAAGGTCCAAAACTATCCCGAGGTCTTTAACGAACTTATTCGTTTGATTAATTAACATATTAATTAATCCTTGCCATAAATAAATGATTAAACCATTTAATCATTCTTACTCATCTCCATTGTTTCTTCAATCTCCACCTTACACGGTGTGCGATCCATTAGGTTCCTTTTAGCGAGGCAGTGGGCGATTAAAACCATTTTACATCGATTGTGAATTGAAACTTACTTTCAATTCTCCCTTTAGTGATTACACACGTTTAGGGCTTCCACAAACCATGAGTGACACCTTGCAGCATATCATGGTTACCCAAGCTAATCAGAAGAGGTAGAGAAAACCTATTCAGTTTGGGATTACAAATGCAATACGGTCTTTCTCTAATACAATACTCTTGACCACATTGTTTGGTTTGATAGTTTATTTATTCATGTCTACTATCCAATGTGATTCGTGTGCTTGTATGATTACCTTGAATGTGATTTGGAACGCATTCCTAAATCTCATTCATACTCTGGCCAGAGATTCTAAATCATATCATAGAGTATTCTCCCCCAACGGTTTGAGGGTTAGAGATCCCTTGTTGCGCATTCACTTGCCTCCATGGCTAAATGGCTTAACCCCAACGATGTCGTGGACACTCCAATGGAATGACGTTTGACATAATCAAAGATCAAGGACTTAACCACAAGACAACTGTGATGCCTCAGGTCAAAGGACTACTTTGCATTATTCCAACCATGAGTTCTCATGTGACATGAGTATGAGAACTCTTCATTGATCGCGTTCAGTGAACTCATTCTCTACTGAGCACCTACGTACTTGTCTTGATGTCACACACACCAATGACTCGAGACTAGTCACTCTCCCTGAGAGAAGACATAGCACGTACCGATCTTGACGGATTGTCAATGCCCAATTGGCAATCCTATGATCAGGAACATTTAGGATGTGTCTACGAAAGAATGGTCTCATGAATCTAACTTCATTAGATTACATTCTTCCAATCACATATTCCTTGGACTTTATCGTTTAAGCATATAACATTTATATGAGACGGCTCAAACAATAATCTTTGCCCTTTTATAGTTAAACTAGGTTAGTTTAACATGCGAAATGTCCGTAAAGTATCATCATATGATTGGTTTTAGGGCACATTTCCAACAGGTATGAGGCATACACAGTGGGTCAAGCACGTGTCAGGACAGCCCCTACCCCGAGGTATGAGCCATACACACCTTTGAACGCCACATGCGTGGCCATTTACCCTAGCATAGCACACTTGATATCGAAGCCAAAGCCGAGGCACCCGGATTACAAGCCCACGAAGAACACAGGCACGTTTTACTGCTACCACGAGCATAACGGCTATGACAGCGAGAAGTGTATCACCCTTCGTAATCATATTGAAGCGTTGGCACGTGTAGGAAAAATTGATCAATTCCTCATTCACCCTCCAAGGGGTAACCGTAACCAACGCCAAGTGAATGTGCTATATTCCATTAGTGGTGGCACACCCATATCTAAATCTTCCAACAAGGCCATGAAAAATAGTGAACGAGCTTTAAGGTCTGGCCACCAAATGTTTCACGTGGAAGACATCAAGGGAGGTAAGTATCAAAAGCCTGACTGGGATCCAATATGTTTTTACCCTGAGGAAGAAAGAGGTATCATCTATCCTCATAACGACCCACTGATCGTGGAAGCTCACATAGCCAACTTTGAAGTACGACGAATCCTGGTAGACACGGGGGCTTCGATCAATATTATGTTTGCTGATTCAGGGCACTTCATGTAGCTGAACATTTGCTTGATCGCTCAATTTCCCCTCTGATAAGCTTCTCCAGTGATATCGTGTAACCTTTGGGGAACATACACTTACCTTTCACCATTGGTATCGGCCCTTGATAGGAGGATATTCATGCGCCTTAGTTTAGCTTGTTCTTGTGCATTTATAGTGTTTTTCCTTAGTAAAGTAGTCTTTTAAGCTAGTTTTATGTGTTTTCAGGTTTTAAGGGCAAAGTATGCAAAGGGAAGCATTTTGGAGCCTTTTGGAGCAAATTAGAGCTTGGAATGAAGATCATATGCTTGGAGCCATGAGGATGGACGAAATTGAAGACTTGAAGATGATGATTCCTAGTGAATTAGGTTTCCTAGTTGAATTGGGAAACCTAGAAGATTGAATTCCCTACTTGAACAAGGTTTCCTACTTGGAGTAGGAAATGTAAACCCTAAATGGCATCAAGTTGCAGCTACAAGGAAAAGATTTCCAAGTCCAAGAAGGAAAGGTTTCCAAGATGAAGAAGGAGAAGAATTCCAAGTCAAGGGAGGATTGAGACATGTTTTCCTAATGCTGGAAGGACTCCTAAGTGTTGTAGGACACAAATGAGAAGTTTCTAGAGTGTTTCCCTCCTTGCCGTGAGTTTCCTACATTTCCTATCAGTTTTGGGGCTTTCTAGAAGCCCTATCCCTAATCCCTACATTGGTGCCGCACCCTAGCCTTCTAGAAGCCTTATCCCCCCTTGACCTTTGCCGCACCCTTATTCCCTTATCCCTTAGGATTTCTGATTGTTTTAACCTATTTCCTTGTGGATTTGGCTTTCTAGAAGCCTTAAACCTGATTTACCTAGGGTTAGAAGCCTATATAAAGCAGCCACCACCTCTCATACACATGATTCACTCCACAAAATCAGAAATTCGCCCAAACCTCTCCACACCTTTGCCGCAACCACCAAACACCCTTCTCCCTAGTTTTTAAGTTCTTGCCGCATCATCCCCTTCCCCTAAACACTACTACATCCTTCCATAACCATTCATCCATACACCTAAGGCCCTAAACCTGTCCCTAGACCCTTTGCCGCACCAAGGAGGAGGAGAAGGAAGCTTGGAAGTTCATGCAATTCAAATTCGCGTCGCTGGAATTTCTAGGTGTTTCTTTTCCTTTGATTTCAATGTTTAAATTCAATTCTCTTTGTTTTGTGTGTATGAGGAACTAAACCCCCCCTTGGCTAGGGGGGGATTCGAAATACATGTTTATGCTTGCGATATGATTTGATTACTTCTAATTGCGTTTCATAAGTTGTGAATTCAATTTACTTATCTATGTGAATTACATTGATTTGTGTGTGTTGGTTGAGAGTGCACGCTTAATTATCATGCATAAATTGAATGCTAGGATATAAGGAAATTTCACCTAATCGTTATGGACTTATATTCACAAGTAGTAAAGGTTGATGATCTCAATCGCGTTAAGTAAATTCTTGGCATAAGTTTCATGCAATCATAGTAACAAGTGCTTCGTCAATGCTTATGGTTTTCATAGAACTTAATGATTCTTGCTTGTATCTCTATTATGCAATCATGTAGGGGACTTGTGGGGAATGCTTTGGGTTGTCGTATGCAATCATCCAATTCAATAACGTTAGGAAAATCTGAAGGTTAATTTAAGCGGACCTAATTAACTTGGGGCGTTGAGAATTCATGGGTTATTGAAAAGCAATTGGAAATCGTTTTGAATGCAAGTATAACATGTGTGGAGATGAACCCCTTAGCTAGCTTTCCATCCATTCATTTAAACCAAATTCGTTTTAAAATCTGTTTTGATTTACAAGTTTATATTTTGTTTTCAATTTCGTAAAAACCAAATCCCCCTTTGTTTTCAAGTGTCAAATTAGTTAGAAAGTGTGTTAGTTTGTGTTTTTAAGTGTTTTGAGTCAAGTTAAAACCTATTTTCGTCAAAATCTTGTTTAGAGTTCAAAACTGCCCAGAAAGTGGTTTTAAGGCAGTTTTGAGTGTTTTTGTGTTATTTTGAGTCTTTTGGTTTGTTTTGGTGTTTTAAGTTATAGTTTTATATTCTTTGAGTCTAGTTAGTGTTTTAAACTTGTTTTTACGTTTTTGAGTCAATTCCAAGTGATTTTGCAATCCCTCCTAATCCCCGGCCTAGAACGATCCCTACTTACGTATTTTGCTACAATTGATAAAAAGAGGGTTTAATTTGTGTGCTTATATATTTCGCACCAGCCTTTACACAACTACCATTACCACTAACTTTCTGGTGGTTGATTGCCCAACGGCATACAATGTCATCTTCGGACGCATAGGCATCAATGATCTCAAGGCAATGGTATCCACACATATGTTGTTGATAAAATTTCCGACCCCTAATGGCAATGGTTACATCAGAGGAGATCAACTTAGTGCACGATCATGTTACAACACTTCGGTCAAGCAACAGCACGTGCCTGTGCCCAAAGAAACCCTTTCTATACATGACCAAGTGCCAGTCTTCACTTGAAGCTTACTTGTAGTTTCAGGCTTGGTCAAGTGCGATACAAACCCTATAGTAGGAGTCCCTCAAGTCGCCGAGCCAGGAGATTTGCCGAAAGAGGTAACAGACAAGGTAAGCAATCAGACTTCCAAGCAAGCAACTGGATCAGAGGTTCGACTTCGGCTTCCGGTTAATTGTTCTTCTTCTCCTTGTGTCGTAAACAACAACAAGAATAAGGAGAAGAAAATGGAGAAAAGATGATATGAGATACTTTTGCTTTTGAAGAAGTAACTTTCCACAAGCTTATTCTTGAACTGGGCTGGAAGGTTTTCTGGTTTCCTCAAGAGTATAAGGCCAACTTAAGATTTTGATGGTCAAAATAAGTCCATCAAATCTAAAGTACGTTCGACCCTAATGATATAGGATACTTTTGTTGTTGACAAAGTAGTGGATGTTTCGGCATATGTTCTGTTACACTTGTCTCCACATGCTTCCTTGCATCCTTCTCACTTGCCCTATCTGTTCTTCAGGCAGATGTGGTATCTTCTTTTTAACCCTGATGATATGAGATATTCTTGCTCTGGTGTGGCTAGTTTGTAGAGGTATTATCGGGGGGAAAATAAGCTGAGTATTTCGATAGACTCTGCTGAGAGTGCCCTCTCGGATGTGAAGATTTTTTTTTTTTTGCAGGTCTACCTGGCTATAGAGGATAAGGTCAACATATATAAGAATTATCCCAATAAAGAGTGGTAACGTTGTTCCTTTACCATTTTCGATCATAGCAATGTAGTAGGAGCTGCAAGATTCATGTGTGTTAACTTTGTCAAAGCACTTTGAAAAAGTGGTTTGTGGTATCTGGAAAGCTGATGTTGCGTGTGAAGATTACAGACAAGCTTTATCCAAGGAAATCTAGCTCTCGAAGTTCGGAGAGCGGTGCCTCTTCGATTTTCGAACAAGCAATCCTGTCGAGGATCTGGCTTTCGAGATTTGGAGAACGGTGCCTCTTCGATTTTGAGAAAGCAATCCTGTTGAGAGTCTGGCTCTTGAGATTCGGAGAGCGATGCCTCTTCGATTTTTGAGCAAGTAATCATGTTCAGAGTCTGGCTCTCGAGATTCGGAGAGACCTGCCTCTTCGATTTTTGAGCAAGTAATCCTGTTGAGAGTCTGGCTTTCGAGATTCGGAGGGCTGTGCCTCTTCAATTTTTGAGCAAACAATATTTTTGGGAGTCTGGCTCTCTAGATTCGGAGAGCGGTGCCTCTTCGATTTTTTAGCAAGCAATCTTGTTGGGAGTGTTTTCTCGAATGTGAGTAAAGGTTGGGCATTTTTTCCAGTCTGCCTTGCTACGGAGCACGGAGGTTGACACACATAGGGACTTTCTAGTTATCAAGCAGTGGTGTTGTTCCTTTACCCTTGTGGGTAATAGTAGGGTAGTTGGACCTTCAAAATTTATGTGTCTAAACTTTGTCAAAGATCTTTGGCAAAGTTATCTGTGGTACCTAAGGAGCTGATGTTGTATGTGGAAAGTGGTGCCTCTTCGGAATCCAGAGAGTGGTGCCTCTTCGATTTTTGAACCAACGGCCTTGTTGCCCTTTCTTTTATAAGGGCACCAATTGTGTGCAAGAAATACATTCAGAGAGTTATTGCTTGTAGGAATTTTCCCCTTACTTCAGAGATTTATCGCACCTCATTTCTCCTTCACCATTCCTAAGAATGTCTGGCCCATCCGACCGTCGTTTTGACTTGAACTTTGGTGAAGAGGCAGTCATGCCTTCTCAAGATAACATATGGTGCCCATCATTCTTATCCCCTACTAGTCCTCTTACCGCTGAGGACTCTGTGATGAAGAATGATATGACCGCTACAGTGGTGGCTAGGAACCTTCTCACTCCCAAAGATAATAGACTACTTTCCAAACGGTCTGATGAGTTGGTTGTTAAGGATTCTCTGGCTCTTAGTGTTCAGTGTGCAGATTATGTGTCTAATATGGCCCAACGCCTATTTGCTCAAACCTGCTAAGTTGAATCATTGGCGACTGAAGTGATAAGTCTCAAACAGGAGATCAGATGGCTCAAGCATGAGAATAAACAATTGCACAGACTCGCACATGACTATGCTACAAACATGAAGAGGAAGTTCGACCAGCTACAGGAATCTGATGTTCAGATTTTACTTGATCATCAGAGGTTTGTGAGTTTGTTCCAAAGGCATTTATTGCCTTCGTCTTTTGGGGCTGTACCGCTTAATGAAGCTCCAAATGATCAACCTTCGGTGCCTCCTCCTTCTGGGGTTTTGCCTAGTACTGAGGCTCCGAATAATCACCCTCTGGTGCCTCCTCTTTCTAGGGCTCTGCCGACTGCTGAGACTTCTCCTGAGCAACCTGTGTGAAGGCTCCCTCTTGTTTGTTTATTTTGATTCATGTATATGTACATATTTGTAACTTATCAGAGATATCAATAAACAAGCTTTGCTTCATTTCAACGTATTGTGTTAAATACACCAAGGCCTTCTTCACTAAGTTCTTTGAATTTTTCCTTTTGTTGAAGCTTGTATGTTGAAGCTTTGTGAGTGAAGCATGTAGGTTGAGGTAGTGCTCCCTTAATTTCCCGAGTGAGGAAAACTTCTCAGTTGGAGACTTGAAAAAATCCAAGTCACTGAGTGGTCGTGAGACTTCC
The DNA here is from genome assembly GCF_916048215.2 of Malus sylvestris. NCBI lineage: Eukaryota > Viridiplantae > Streptophyta > Magnoliopsida > Rosales > Rosaceae > Malus > Malus sylvestris. The sequence continues at coordinate 26,253,996 of NC_062261.1, forward strand.
AAGTATCAAGGTGCAATAGCATATGGTAGGAGTCCCTCAAGTCTCCAGTTGAGGGAGTTGACGAAGGAGGTGTCTTGCTAGTAGCCAAGTTTCCAAAGTAACAAAACATCACCATTTTCCTTTCTAAGTGGTAGTCCAAAACTCCTCCTTTATATATATTTGTTATGAAAGTTGTTAGGCCCAAAGAAGAGGAGGCATAGGCAATTTTTTTTTTTTTTGAATTTTTGAATTTTTGAATTTTCAAATTTCTGAATTTTTGAATTTTCGAATTTCCAAAAAAAAAAATATATATATATATATATTAAGCTTTATAGGTGAAGCTTTGTAGGTGAAGCTTTGAGGTTGAAGCTTTGTTGGGTACCATGAATTGATTTTGCTTCACACTATCTTGATCAAGATAGTGTGAAGCTTTTGTAGGTGAAGCTTTTGTGTTGAAGCTTTGTAAGTGAAGCTTTTGTGGTGGGTGAAGTTTTTGTTGGTGAAGCTTTTATGGGTGAAGCTTTTATGGGTGAAGCTTTTGTGGTGGGGGAAGCTTTTGTGGTGGAGGAAGCTTTTGTGGGTGAAGCTTTTGTTGGTGAAGCTTTTATGGGCAAAGCTTTTGTGGTGGATGAAGCTTTTGTGGGTGAAGCTTTTGTTAGTGAAGCTTTTATGGTGGATGAAGCTTTTGTGGTGGGGGAAGCTTTTGTGGGTGAAGCTTTTGTTGGTGAAGCTTTTATGGGTGAAGCTTTTGTAGTGGGGGAAGCTTTTGTGGGTGAAGCTTTTGTGGTGAGGGAAACTTTTGCGGGTGAAGCTTTTGCTGGTGAAGCTTTTATGGGTGAAGCTTTTGTGGTGGGTGAAGCTTTTGTTGGTGAAGCTTTTATGGGTGAAGCTTTTGTGGGTGAAGCTTTTATAGGTGAAGCTTTGGAGTTGAAGCTTTGTAGGTGAAGCTTTTGTGGTGGGTGAAACTTTTGTGGGTGAAGCTTTTGTGGTGGGTGAAGCTTTTGTTGGTGATGCTTTTATGGGTGAAGCTTTTGTGGGTGAAGCTTTTATAGGTGAAGCTTTGGAGTTGAAGCTTTTGTTGGGTACCATGAATTGATTTTGCTTCACACTTCACACTATCTTGATCAAGATAGTGTGAAGCTTTTGAGAATTTGTAGTTGTCCTCCATTGATGAAGCTTTTGTTGGTGAAGCTTTGTTGAATTTCCCAATTTCCTTTTTTTTTTTGGGGAAAACTAGAAAATTGTTGAATTTCCCAATTTCTTTTTTTTTGGGGGAAAATTAGAAATTTGAAAATGTGGGAGAGACAACATATACAAATTTTACTTCCACACTGTTGAGCAAGAGATTGTGATGCAAGCCACACCTTGTAGTAGTCAAAGGTTTGGATGAACCATATAAATTGAATTTGCTTCGAACAGTCTTGATCAAGAGTGTATGAAGCTTTCTACGAGTTGTAATTGCCCTTCATTGATGAAGCTTTTGTTGGCACCATAAATTGGTTTTGCTTCACACTGTCTTGATCAAGAGTGTGTGAAGCTTTTGAGAATTATGGTTGAACTCCTTTGATGAGGCTTTTTTTGGCACCATAAATTGGTTTTGCTTCACACTGTCTTGATCAAGAGTGTATAAAGCTTTTGAGAATTGTGGTTGCCCTTCATTGATAAAGCTCTTGTTGGCACCAGAAATTGGTTTTGCTTCACACTGTATTGATCAAGAGTGTGTGAAGCTTTCTACGAGCTGTAGTGTTTCCATTGTTACAGAGGGGAAATGTCTGAAGCAGATGCAAGAGGGCTGAATAGCTTGATCTTCTTATGCCATGCACTGAAGTTGTTGTTAGCTTGCAATAAGACTTTGTTGGTGACTATAACTCTTATTGGGCATAAGTGCTCCCTTGATTAAGTTGTCAAGCTTGAGGGTTTTTTATTATTTATGAATGCTAGGAGTTCATATGTACAAGTTGTACCACTCATCTTCTGGTAGGTAGAATGAATGGTGGGTTGCTTTCATCACTTGGTTGGTGGTACGAAGGTGAGTTCCTTCATCACCTTTCATCACATTTCATCACTTGGTTGGTGGCACGAAGATGAGTTCCTTCTTCACCTGGTTAGTGGCATGAATGGCAAGTTGCCAAATGATATTAGAGTACGAGTTGTACATTTCATCGCCTAGTTGGTGGCATGGAGGAGAGTACGGGTTGTACATTTCATCACCTTGTTGGTGGCATGAAGATGAGTTCCTTCTTCACCTAATTGGTGGCATGAGTAGCAAGTTGCCAAATGATATTAGAGTACGGGTTGTACATTTCATCACCTGGTTGGTGGCATGAAGTAGAGTACGGGTTATACATTTCATCACATAGTTGGTGGCATGAATGGCAAGTTGCCAAATGATATTAGAGTACGGGTTGTACATTTCATCACCTGGTTGGTGGCATGAAGTAGAGTACGGGTTATACATTTCATCACATAGTTGGTGGCATGAATGGCAAGTTGCCAAATGATATTAGAGTACGGGTTGTACATTTCATCACCTGGTTGGTGGCATGGAGGAGAGTACGGGTTGTACATTTCATCACCTTGTTGGTGGCATGAAGATGAGTTCCTTCTTCACCTAATTGGTGGCATGAGTAGCAAGTTGCCAAATGATATTAGAGTACGGGTTGTACATTTCATCACCTGGTTGGTGGCATGAAGTAGAGTACGGGTTATACATTTCATCACATAGTTGGTGGCATGAATGGCAAGTTGCCAAATGATATTAAAGTACGGGTTGTACATTTCATCACCTGGTTGGTGGCATGAATGGCAAGTTGCCAAATGATATTAAAGTACGGGTTGTACATTTCATCACCTGGTTGGTGGTATGAAGGAGAGTATGGGTTGTACATTTCATCACCTGGTTGGTGGTATGAAGGAGAGTATGGGTTGTACATTTCATCACCTGGTTAGTGGCATGAAAATGAGTTTCTTTTTCACCTGGTTGGTGGCATGAGTGGCAAGTTGCCAAATGATAGTATAGTACAGGTTGTACATTTCATCACCTAGTTGGTGGCATGAATATCAGTTCCTTCTTCACATTTCATCACCTGGTTAGTGAGAATAAGGGCAAGGTTTCTAGGCAGATCGTAGCAAATTTCGAATGACACAAAGTATGTTGAACCCTTTCAAATCACAGTTGGCTTATGTATGAATGTGTTGGAATGTTTGATTGAACGAATATACTGTGAAGCTGTTCATTTATTTGTATAGTCTTGTTGACATATACTTAGACTTTGTTTCATGTTGGAAGCATTCATGGTGAAGCTTTGAACCCGAGTGTTCCATTGCTAGGAATGTAAGAGGATTAAGACCGAGTTGTCTAAATTACCTCTTAATTGAATTCATGCCAAATAGTCTTCGTTACATTGGATGCCGAACGGCTGAAGGTTAACACTTGTACAATGTGAGTTTACTTGTAATAGTACTTCAAGTGATTAGCGTTCCATGGATGGCCAAGGGTCTTGCCATCGGAGCTTCTAAGCTTGTAGGAGCCAGGGCGACTGATACCAAACACTTCAAACGGTCCATCCCAGTTTGGACTAAGTGTTCCATCACTCGGGACTCTATCACACATTAATCTTTTATTCAATACCCAGTCCCCCACTTTGAAATAACGAGGTTTGACCCTTGAGTCATAGTAGTTGGAGATGCGCTGCTTGTATGCGACATTCCTCAAATGAGCCTGGTTTCTATGTTCCTCGACTAAATCTAAGTTAAGGGTAAGTTGTTTGTCATTTTCGTTTTGCACGTAGTTCTAGACTCGGAACGTTGCTTGCTCAAGCTCAACTGGGACAACTGCCTCTGTACCAAAAGCAAGTGAGAATGGGGTTTTTCCTGTTGATATCTGATACGAAGTGCAGTATGACTAAAGAACTTAGGGTACAAATTATGGCCAACAACCTTTAGCCTTGTCCAAGTTGGTTTTCAAAGTTCGCTTGATTATTTTGTTGAGGGCTTCAACTTGTCCATTAGACTAGGGATGAGCTAAGGAGGCAAAACATAAGTTGATGTTGAACTTAGAGTAGAATATCCTGAACTTATTATTGTCAAACTGTCACCCGTTGTCAGTGACTATCGCATTGGGAATGCCGAATCTGCAAATGATGTTCTTCCATACGAAGTTTTCTATTTTTGCCTCAGTAATGGTTGCCAAGGGTTCTACTTCGGCCCACTTTGTGAAGTAGTCAATTGCAACTATTGCATAACGAACATTGGCCTTCCCTGCAGGCATTGGGCTGATCAAATCAAGTCCCCATTGGGCCAAGGGCCAAGGGCTGATCATAGAAGTGAACGGCTCAGGAGGGGAGTGAGGAATAGTTGTGTAGCGTTGACACTTATCACATGAGCGGGATATTCTGATGGCATCTTAGTGGAGTGTTGGCGAGTAATATCCTTGGCGAAAAGCCTTATGTGCTAGGGATCGAGATCCAGCATGATCTCCACAGACTCCTTTATGTATTTTCCAAATGATAGTTTCCGCCTCTGCGGGCATAAGGGATCTTAGGTATGGTAAGTTAAAACCTCACTTGTAGAGTCGGTCATTAATAATCAAGTAACGGGTAGCCTTGTATCAAATCTGCTTAGCTTGGACTTTGTCATTTGGAAGGGTGCCATGAGCAAGGAATCTATAAATCGGGGTAATCCAACTATCCCTTTGTTGTAAGTTGCACACTTCCGCAGCCATGGTGCTTAGTGCTGCCAACAATTCGACCTAAATTTTTCTCCCAATCTTGTCTTCCACCACTGAGGCTAGGCGAGCCAAAGCATCTGCATGACTGTTTGCCGCTCGAGGAATTTGGATGATCTGGTAGTGGAAGTGCTTAAGCAACAATTGTGTTTGTGCTAGATATGCTGCCATAGAGCTATCCTTAGCATCAAAGTTGTTGGTGACCTAGTTAACCACCAATTGGGAGTCACTGAAGATATCAATTCGTTTAACCTCAAGGTGTTTGGCCAAAAGTAAGCTTGCTAGGAGGGCTTCATATTCGGCCTCATTGTTCGACGCCTTGAATTTGAAACGAATAGCATACTTCATCGCCACTTTGTCAGGGGTCGTAAAGACTAGTCCTGCTCCACAACCCTGTTAGTTGGACCAGCCATCAACATATAGACTCCATGTTAGAGCTGTTAGTTCTATTTTCTGAGCTTCCGAGGGTAATGAAACCACTTCTTTAGGCGTAGAAACAATGTCAACATGATATGTGAAGACGGCGATAAAGTCTACCACTGCTTGGCCCTTCTCAGCTGGCTTTGGTTGGTAGGAGATGTCAAACTCACCCAATGCCATCGCCCATTTGATCATTCACCCAGAAGTGTCAGGACTTTGGAGTATCTGTCGAAGAGGATGATTAGTAAGCACAATGATGGAGTATGCTTGGAAGTAAGGGTGAAGTTTTCGAGCAGACATGACCAATGCTAGAGCCAATTTCTCAATGTTGGAGTATCGTGTCTCCGTATCTTGTAAGGCCTTGCTAGCGTAGTAGACAGGCCGTTCGACATTACCATCCTTTCGAATGAGAAAGAAATTTACTGCTAAAGCTGATACCGACAGATAAATAATGAAAATGTCACCAACCTCAGGTTTGGAGAGCATAGGGGCTTTACTCATGTAGTCTTTGAGGTTCTTGAATACCTCAGTACATTCATCAGTCCATGTAATGTACTTCTTACTTCCCTTAAGTGCTTTGAAGAAAGGAGCACATTTGTATGTGGCCTTAGAAATGAACCTAGTTAAGGCCGCTACCTTGCCAGTAAGGCTCTGGATGTCTTTTGAAGTTGTCGGTTCCTTCATGTCGAGGATTGCTTTGATCTTCTCGGGATTAGCCTCAATGCCTCGTTGGCTTATCATGAAGCCGAAAAATTTACCAGAGCCTACGCTAAAGGCACATTTATGGTGAAAGTTTCAAATAGGTTGGTGATGTGTTGGTCAGCGTGTTTGCTCTTGACTAACATATCATCAACGTAAACTTCCATGCTCTTCCCAATCTGTTCGACGAACATTAAATTGACCAGTCTCTAATAAGTCCCTCATGCATTCTTTAGGTTGAAAGGCATGACTTTATAGCAATATAATCCCCTATCAGTAGTGAAAGCTGTGTGTTCTTGGTCTGGAGGGTTCATGAGGATTTGGTTGTATCCTGAGTAAGCATCCATGAAGCTCAGGAGTTCACACCCTACCGTAGAGTCTATAAGTCTGTCTATGAGAGGAAGAGGAAAACTATTCTTCGGGCATCCTTTGTTAAGGTCGGTGTAATCGACACACATTCTCCACAAGACCTTTTGGAGCATAAGACTTTCCTTGGTCGGATTCTTCTTAACAAGAACAACATTTACTACCCACGTTGGATAATTGACTTCGCGGACGAAGCCTATGCCTTTGAGTTTTTCAACTTCTGCCTTCATTGCCTCGTACCGTTCAGCATCATAAGATCTTCGCTTCTGTCTCACTGGCTTGGTCTTGGGGTCAATACTTAAGCGATGATATATGATATCGGGAAAGATGCCTGGCATGTCCTCATATGACCAGGCGAAGACCTCAGTGTTCTCTTGCAAAAAAGAGATCAATGCCAACCGAATAGGTGACGGGGTGGTGTTAATCTTCAACAACATCTAATTGAACTTAGAAAGGCATCGCTGATCCACTAGCCACGCGCTGTTGCAGGTGGCGGCTTCCAGCGCATAGAAACCCAATTGTTCGACTAACTCCAAAAATTACCAAATTTCATAGAAATGTAGATCTTAATGAGTAGAGCAAGTTTCATACACGTGGCCAAGTCCAATTTGGCCGGGAAAAGCCCTAAATTCAATCAAACCCTTAGGAAACCCTAAGATGGGTGTTCTTCGATTCGACTTCCTCGATGTTCCAACGCCCCTACAACTGATTGGATCTTGTTCCTGGATCCAAGTGGAGTTTATTAAGGGTGATGGTGGGTGGTGAAACTTGCCGGAACGGTCGAATCACCGTCGAACACCTCTGGTCACCCGCACGGTTTTTATTTTTGACTTAAAAACCCACAATCTTGAGTGAAAGTGGTAGAGAAGATGTTGTAGAAGAGATTGCAGATGTTGGATGGTGGTGATTCGACGGAAGAAATGGCAAAAATCACCGGGGTGGGTCGTTTGGGTATGTGGGTGCCCAGCCATGGGAAGGCTGGGAGCTTCCCTCTCATTTCTTTTTTTTTTTCTCCCCCTTGTTCTGATTGGTTACCTCCCCTCCATCCGTTTGTCTGATTGGAACCAATTTTAGTCATATCTGATAGGGCCAAATTCCCACAGAGTGGGATTTTATTTAACTTAAAATCTAAAGTTTAGTAAAACGACTTCAAAGGTCCGTAACTATACCGTTATAATCCGGACTCGTAAACAGTTTTCGCATATGCACTCGTGCTTTTGAGATCTATTCGAAAATATAAATCGTGACCTCGAAAGGTCTATGGATTTTAGATAATTAATTTACAAACTTCAAACTTCGAGTTAAATCTAAATTCAAATAATTTAATATAATTTCTAAAAAAATAATATAAAATCTCAATAATACAAATACGTGGATTATAATAGTGAAATCCAGGAACGGGATTTCAAACAAGGCATGAGGCACGTGTCTATAACTGAAGTGACAAGTGATGGAGACCAACCTACTATCAGCCAAAAAGTACTTTTTAGTGGCACTACATGTAAAAAGCTAATGACTTACTACCCTCAACAAGCTTTTAGGTAAGGGCAGAGCTAAAGGCAGTCGGGCCAAATTGTCTATAAATGGGAAGGCAGGCCCCAGAGACAAGGGCACTCAACCAATCAAACAAACAAACAAACATACAAACTATGTTCTCAAGCCAGATTTGCATCCAAAAAGCTAAATTCAACCTAGATTCAGTCCTTCTAGCAATAGTTTCCTTAGAAAAGCTATCTTTTGTCTAGTATAAAAGCTCTGCTACCTCACTTAGTGTTGTAGTATCGATTCCCTAGTGTAAACCTGTTTACCATCCATCCCTTTTAGCATACAACCCCTGTAAGCTAAAAAAGAAGTGGCTACAAGAGGTTCAACCTTGCCAGACAAGGTGAAATCTTGCCTGAGTCTCTTTGTTTGTCCTCTAAATTAGTAGATCTGTTGCTTAATGCATTTTTCAGCATGTATTCAAGTTATTTCCATCTTTTTTCTATTTAAGAAACCCATTTGTATATGGATTTGGTTAACTTAATAGATTTGCTTTCATTAAGAACAACTTGGAAACAATCAAATAATTTAAAAGGCCATGAACTCCCTCCATTTGAACATACAAGATTGTGAACTAAAAGTCCTTATTTACAAGGTAATAAAAATAACTTACTGCAAACTTAACCCATCTGCAACAATCCTTTGATAACAAGAAGTTTGAATAACTTGGGGCGCAAGTAATCAACTTAAAACACATTTGTTCTACATCTGCTATATTGAGATAGCAATGGCACGCCTAGCACTTTGTTAATTTTGACTGCGAGCCTCAAGGCCTATACCTAAGGCCCTAGAAAGGCACATTTCAAAATTAACTTTATACTCTTCTTGTAGCACACCAACAAGCCTAGCACTTTGTTAATTTTGATTGCGAGCCTCAATGCTTATACCTAAGGTCGTACAAAGGCACCTTTCAAAATTAACTTTATACTCTTCTTGTAGCGCACCAACAAGTAAGAGCCCGACTACCAAGCATCAAAGTGCCAATCCTTTGGGGAGCTGTGTTGAGGTCCAGAGACCTTCTCCAAAGAAATCTTTGCCCAAATATAAGCTATTTTGTACACCAAGACACAAGGTAATTCTTATACACAGTGGCCAAAGCTACGTGAGGGCGAGGAATGGCAGCCGCCCCTCCCCTCCCCTCGTCGAAACACAGGCCTAGAAGCGCTGGTTCGGCCCTTTCGCTTTCGTCGGAATTCATGGCACCTGTAAAAATTGGTTTTGGATAATGCACTATCTTGGTCGAATATGTAGAGGAAGGGCGGTGGAGATTAACAAAGGTCCGAAGGAAATTCAAATAAGGGATTACGATGAGGACGACAAAAGAGGGGGTGGGAGTGGGATCGATGAGGAAGGAGATGCGGTTGTGATGGATGGAAAAGAGATTGAGGGAGGAGGTGTGGGGATGAAATTGACGGAAAGCGGTTGGGGTGCCGGTCTAGGAAAGAAGCAAGGAAGAATATGGGTGTTTGGATGTGGGTTGAAGATAAAATTGGGTGTTTGGTTAACAAGATAACAAGTATTCAAAAAGAATTTTAAATGACAGGAGTTTTTAATATTACTGAGCCATGTCATTGGGTTAGTATTTTGGGTATTTTTCAATGTGACCAGCACATGAGGTGGTACATCACGTGTCACTATACAAATGGTGGGATAAATGTGTTAAAAAAATAAAATAAAAAAATTGTCTAGACACTAGACTCCTACCTACCACTCGACTAGCGCCTAGTGCTTTTTGGAACCTTGCCTTAATGTGTGATAATATGTCAGCAATAGCAATGACAAGGAATTTAGTGATTAATCAAAAGACAAGACACATTAAAAGAAAGTATCATTTAATTAGGGATGCTTTGCAGAAGAATGTGGTTCAACTTCTTTGCTGCAAAATAGAAGATCAAGTGGTTGACATCTTTACAAAGCTACTTGTAAAAGATATATCACAGAGAATTGCTTACTGTTAAGGCTGTAAACAACTTAAAGGTACTGTTTAGTACGCAGACGAGACGGGACGGAACAGAACGGAACGGGATGGACAAGATAAGACGGAACGGAATGGGACGGGACGAGATGGGACGAAACAGAACAGAACGGGATGGGACGGAACGAGACGATTGTTCCGTTTTGCATTTGGTAAGGGCATGACGGCATGGAACGGAACAAGACAGTTTTTTTCTTTTTTCCATGTAGATTTAAAATATTTAATAATAAAAAACAATTTTTATTTTTATATAATTAAAACTTAAAAAAGAAAAAAGAAAAAGAAGAAGATGAACTCTTCATCTTCTTCTTCCCTACCCCGTCTTCTTCCCCATTACCTGTTTTGAAAAGACTTTCAATCTTGATTTTGTTGCTTGCAAACCCCCTTCAAAACAAAAGTTTCCCAAAATCTCTATCTCACAAAGGTTTTCAAACCCAACAGCAAATAAGCAAAGATCCTTTAGTCCTGCAAATTGAGATTTTGTTTTCTGGGTTGGAAGATTTTTTACTCATTCCCCCAAAAAAAAAAAACCATATATACTAAGTTCCCAACTGCAATTCAGAGTTGATAAAGCTGGGTTCAAAGCCAAAGTCATCGTCGAGTACATTGCCGTTGTCGGTCACTCTAAGTAATTGACTCGCCGAAAACTCGTTGCTCGAACTGAACTCAGGAGTACCCATCTGAGAGTGAGAAAGATGAAGCAGGGTTTGGAAGAGAGGAGAAGCAGGGTTTGGGAGGTAAAAACTGTAGTGACGAGGCAGCCGGAGTGGGAAGCCCAATGGGCAGTGGAGAGAGCGTTGAGGTCGAGGAAGATGCAGCTGGGTTTGTGGTGGAGAAGGAGGAGGCTACAAGAAAGAGGGAGGGTAGAAGAGAGGGGGGCTATGGGAGAGAGAGGGAGGGTAGACTGTGGAATTAATGAAAAAGAGGAGGGGTATTGTTGTCCAAAAAAATTATAAGTTTGTGTTCCACAAGCATGGAACGAGTCATTTCAGGGGGAAGGTGTAATGAAAAAGTAACCAAATTTCGTTCCGCGGAACAGCGCATTTCACTATTTTTGGTGCACCAAACTTAGGACCAAACTTAGGACGGAACACCTCGTCCCACGTACCAAACGGTACCAAAGTGAAGTGTTGAAACCTAATTGAATTCCATCCTCCAAGTTCATCTTCTTACAGTTATTTGTAACGGCTAGTTTCTTAGATAAATATGGAAGGTATGACTTTGTGAAATGGACAAGTATAGGCTCTAGGTTAGTTTGAATGAATGGCTAGGTTCAGGTAATACAGCAGCAGCCTTGAGAGCCCTGTACTTCTACTTATTGACACATACGGATGAATGTAAGATTATGATGATAAAATGAAATCCGACACCTATGTGGTTTAGAAATGACACTTAGTACTATGATCTAATAGTATTCATCTTCACTTGTAAGTGAAAGGTTTAGGATTTAGGTCTTAGGTTCAATTCTCATCAAAGATGAATTTGAATCACATCATTGCTAACTCATTATGAGACTAAGTCCACCCTCCTTCTCTTAATGTAGATAATACTTTTTGTTAAAAAAAAAAAACTGAAAAATTATGATCACCGCCCTCTTTTCGCCAACTGCTGTTTTTTTTTCCCTTGTTTGTTGGAAGTATAATAGGAATATCAAATTCTAATAATTGTTCTATTATTGGACTTTCGAAATAATTTTGTTAGTTGGATGTTCAAATCAACATATACATAATGTTAAAGACCCAAATCGCGCACATTAACGCTTCTTCTGTCCGCTAGCAACACTGACGGATTCAGAAAGGAATTGCCAAAGCTTTATATTTTACTTCCTTGGTAGGGAAAATTTGGAAAGTCAACCATTTTAACCTACTTAATGACTTTTAGCCATCAGTTTTTCCAATTAAGTTTTCTTGCCACAATTTTGAAAGAAATTTTATTCCAACCCAACAGTTATCTTTCCATAGTCAACTTCAATTTTTTGTTGGGTGTGAAAAAAAATTGTTATAAAAAAAATCATTACAAATAACCACCGACCCCACCCCCCCCCAACCCACCTACCCCCCCCCCCCCCCCCCCCAACCCACCTACCATGGCAGCAACCGCAGATTCTATGGGCGTACAACGTAGCACATCGAGTTAGTCGTCTTGCATGGTGATTACTTATTTTACCAGTGTCCATTGAGGACAATATTATGGTTTTAAAGGTAGGCCACGAATTGATGAAATCGGAGTGGTTGGGAATAAAAAAGTTACCCTCTATTTTTTTTTTTTTTTTTTTTTGGCAATTAGCTTGAGTAATCAGTTTTTGACATTTAGTTATAAAAAGGCTTTTTAGTCAAAATGGTCCCTGAGATTTACATAACTCCTCAATTTGGTCCCTGAAATTTCAAATCAATAGAAGTGGCCCTTGAGATTGTCCACCATCCATCATTTTGGTCATTCCGTTAAAAACTCCATTAAGTGTCCCGGAGCTCTTGGCCGGAAGTTTGAGCAATTATCAAAGCTTTGTAACTCAATCGTTTCTTAACCAAATTTGACCCATAATATATCAAAATGAAGATAAGAAAGTGTAGAATAAGATTATTCCTATTTAGAAGCCCAATGGTTACTGGAAATGGTCGGAAAATAGCCTCAAAGTTGACTGGTCCGAGGGAAAACTGGAAAACTCGCCAAAAACTGGGTAAACTTTAAACGTTCATAACTTCTTCAATACTTAATGAAATCAAGTGATTCAACAAATGAAAATCATACTCCTCGATGAGTTGAAGATAATTCTACCTTTTCTGACGGCTAACTTGCGGTTGTTTGGCCGAAAAACTGCTCGAAAGTAGCTAACTCGAGACCAAGATAGCCACTTTCAAGCCTTGTTCCGGCCAAACCATGGCAAATTAGCCACTGAAAAAGGTACCATTCTCTTTGTCTCGTCGAGAAGTATGATTTTTATTTTTTAAATTGCTTAATTTCGTTGAGTATTGAAGAAGTTATGAACGTTTAAAGTTTACCCAGTTTCCTGCGAGTTTTCCAGTTTTCCCTCGGACCAGTCAACTTTGAGGCTATTTTCCGACCATCACCGGTAACCATTGGGCTTCCAAATAGGTATAATCTTGTTCTACATTTTTTTATCTTCATTTTGATACATTATGGGTCAAATTTGGTTAAGAAACGATTGAGTTATGAAGCTTTGAAAATTACTCAAACTTCTGGCCAAGAGTTCTGAGACACTTAACGGAGTTTTTTAACGGAATGATCAAAATAATGGATGATGGACAATCTCAAGGACCACTTCTATTCATTTGAAATCTCAAGAACCAAAATGATGAGTTATGAAAATCCCATAGACCATTTTGGCTAAAAGGCCTTATAAAAATAATCAATGTTTATTATGTCATCATTATATCATCGTTACAGTGTTATGTGGTCCTTGAGTCAACAATGTATGAACAACATGTCTGTCTTTACTAAAAATTGATCATTTCTACAATCAAAACTCAAAAACTGATCATTTATGCTAATTGCATTATTTTTTTTCTCTTTTATGGGTAGAGGGAGGAGAGAGAAAAAGAGGCAGTCGCCAACTTGACCGCCGCCAGAGTAGAGGGCGGAGGCTACTATCTGATGGAAGTTTTTGCTTTTGTGATTTATATTATTATTTATTGGCTACTATACATGCATACCTTCATTACAATCACTATAAACGGTGAGATACCACGTAAGTATATGTAATTAATACAAATGAGCAGTACTTGCTACCCGAATCTAACCTTGGTGTATGCTACCCGGTATCCCATTGCATGCCACCTATTTAATAGTTTAACTACGGTTAAATTTTTGTTTTCTCATTTTCTGATATACTTCCTTATTTTCATGGTGTTAAATATACTTAACCCTAGATAATATCTTATTACTTGCCTAATATTTTGTTATCGTTTTGCACATTCTACAGCAATAGTTTAAAACAGAAAGAGGCTGCTCTGCAGTCTGCAAACCGAATCGCTCTCTCAAACTCTTAGCTTCATCAATGCTTAATCCCTGGCGGTTTAGTTTATTGAAATACCAGCAACTCCACGGACTGAGGGAGAACTATAATTTTATACAGAGAATCCCAAATATAAATCTTTTTAAAAAATAAAATAAAAGGAAAACTAATAAAAATAGCTTGAAAACTTTGAGTTTTAATCAAAATGACAAAAAGGTATTGTAAATGAATAGTATCAAGAGTGACTTTTTAGAGTAAAATTGTTTTTTTTCGTTAAAATAAATAGTACTGGAAGTGTTTCGTTAAAACTCCTTAAAATAAATCATTATGCACTCATCGAATGTGGCTGCTTATCCATAAGAATCCTACAGCAACATAGTATTTTGTAATAAACTCAAGATATTGGTCGGACCTGGAGGGGGATAAACTTGACATATTATAAGTTTGATATTTGCATTGCATGTATAAGAGGCAATCTTGATTTGCTTAATCAAAGACGAGATCTAGAAGACCAAAACGCAATCTACCAGCAAAAGAAGACTGATGAGTAGATTTTATATTATATATTTTAGCCTAATCTTAGTATATTTTGGTTAATATTTTGGAAGAATTTTGATACTTTGAATTGTATTTTCAATATAGGACTTTCGACTTCCTCTAGAGCAAAACAGGACCAAACGGACGAATTTTGGAGTAATTCCAGTTGGAGAATGTTCGTGAGTCACTTAGCTTGATCGTATCAAAATTTGGGATTTTTTCACCAAGCGGTTATTTTCTGGCGATGGAATAAAGAAGCAGTGGGCAGTGCTGGAAAATGACGTTTTTGGGCTTAAATTGCGTTTTTTGAGCCCAAGATAACCTCGGATGGGTTCGTGGCCTTCTGGAGAAGTGTTCAGAATATTCCAAACATTAAATCCAGCTATATTGGGCCAGTTTTGGAGCAGCTTATGGGTCCAAAACGCGGCTGTTCAGATTTTAGGCGAATTTTACCATTTAATTTAGGGTTATGTTTCCTATTTTATTTTATTATTAATTTTAGTTTCCTAGGGGGAATAAAGGACCTGTTTTTAGGTTTTGTGTGGAGGCTTAGCAGATATATTGCTTGGCCGTCTACAATTTTTCTCTACGCTTTATTTTATGCAACTTTGGAGACAGAGAGAATTGCTAGGGTTTTGAAGATTTTCTACTTGAAGGTACTTTCAATCATTTTCTTAATAATATTTTCTATGATTTCAATTATGAATATGCGTAACTAATTTCTTTTGCTAGGGCGAAGCCTTGAGCCTTAGCATGAATATGTGATTTTTATTTAATTGCTTATGATTGATTGCATGCATACTTTGAATTGTTAATCACCGGGATAAAAACTATTTAATTGTCTTAATGCCTGATCACCATTAGGATCTTTAGAAAAGTAATTTGATGCAATTTTGGTCGGAAGGTTCCCTGAAATTGACGTTGGCTTCTTGTGATTAATAATTGTAATTTCACTTAGGATGAATACCACGTCTTAAGGATTGCATGGTTTTTCAAAGGATTTTCATAAAGCATAATGAGTCTTTCATGTTCAGATGTTCAGATTTGATCCAAACGTCCGGACGGGTTGCATGTTAGATATATGTTCTATGTTGGAGGTTCCAAGTAGAATATGAATTAAGAAAATCTAACCTTCAAAGTGGCATGTATAGATCATAAGTAATTGGTAAAAGTTCATAGGATTGCTAGGTGATGGTCCTAGTGTTTTCTTAATTTGATTCTCCCAAAACTGTTTTCTTTTCTCTCTAGTTTTAATATTGCAGATTGTCTTATCTTTAATAGTTAAATTCGTTTTTAATTTAAGGTTATAAAATCAATCATCTCAATTTCTACTTTACAATAATTAATTGGAATTTGGTTAGTTTTGAATTATTCAATAATCCCTGTGGAGAACGACCTTGCGAGATCCGTTTATACTTACAACAACCTTGTGATTCTTGCAAGTATAATAGGAGGTTTTTATCGCATTCATATGAGTAGTAAAATCCCTATCAAAGACAAGCCAACTCAAGAGCCAAGATCTACAGAAATGACTTTATAAACAAAGTCCATTTCACACAGAAATCAGAAAGAGAAAATCTGAAAGCTCATCAACCATGGCAGAAGAAGGAAAGAGGTAGTACTCACTGCTTCCCTCATGTTTTTGATGCTCCACACATCACATCAGATCATTTGGCTACACCCACAGTAATGAAATTTCTTGTACACAACCGTTGTATATAACCCTACTTTCACGTGCTAGTCGTGTAATCGGTCTTGTGAAATATTGTATACAATGGTTTTTTTTTTTTTTTTTGGCGAACTATTGTATACAATGGTTTGTTCATGTGATTTATCCACGGTAATGCATATCTCTTCATTGATGTTTAATAAAAAGAGCCTTTGATTTGTCAGGTATGCGGTTGTCACAGGCTCGAATCAGGGCATTGGATTTGGAACAGTGAAGAAGTTGGCAGCCAATGGGATCATGGTGGTGTTAACTGCTTTAAATGAGAAAATGGGTCTTGAAGTTATTGAAAAATTGAAAGAGTGTGGCCTCTCTGACGTTGTGGTTTCATCAGCTTGATGTAACGGATCCTGCTTGTGTTGCTTCCCTAGCGGATTTTGTCAAAAACCAATTTGGGAAACTAGATACCTTGGTATGATACAAAAGCATTTTTATAATCAAACTTCTTGTTCTGTGTACACTCTCATGTTGCAAATTTTACCTGAAACGCTTGGTCATTCAGAAATGTTTCGGAAATTATATATAGTATACAAAACAACAAATGCTTTAACCGTTTGTATCATAATATACAATCGTTGGAATTTATATATACAATCGTTAGAATTTATATTGTTTAGGCCCAAAATTATATTGTTGGGCCGAGTTTAAGTTTGTGTTCAATCCAACACTCTTTCAGAAATACTATGGGCTGCAAGGCTGTTCCAGAGATTTTTGAGGTCCGGGGTGACGTTAAAAAATATGCCCTCATTTCATATAAAAAAATATTTGTTTTCACACGTAAAACATCGATAAAATTATATTTAGAAAAACACTTTAAACTCAATAATTTAGAAACATGGAATAATTAATTTATTTTGTATCAAGAGAAGGAAACTAAAAAACTTCAGGCCTTCAAGTAGATAGATTATGAGTTTTGTTTTCCATTTGAACTTTTAAAGTGTTTTTGTATAAATCGTGACTTATTTTTTCTTATTTACTAACCTCGTCAATATAAGACTAAAAAAATATTAATGGTTTTGAGTCTTTAATGATATGTATAACTAATGAATGAACATTAAATTAAACTTTTGATGACACATAATATTATTTGCAACTTTGGTCTAAAAATTTATTCTACGCATTACTCTTTGATGAAGATTAGACTTGAATTGGAACGGATATTTAAAAATAGAAACCCACACAGCTACTAGCTAGTAAATAAATTAACAACCAAAGAAAAATTTGTAAAAATTGAAAAAATAAACATGCACATAGCATTTCGAACTTAGGACCTCTCATTAATTTTAAACAACAAAAATCATTGCTTCTAATTAAACTTCTTGATCATTTAGCCAAATGTTATAAATTTATACTATTATGAAAAAAAAATTGTAAAAATTGGAATGTAAATAAGCACACATGGTGTTTTGAACCTAAGACCTCCTCATTCATTTTAAACAACAAACCACTAGTTCTAGTTAAATTTCTTTGTTACTAAACCAAATTTTATAAAGTTATACTCTTATAAAAACATATATAAATATACCACCCTAATAATTTTAATGCCCCCAATTTTTTTGGGCCCCGGACAGTCGTCCTGCATACACTGGGCCTGGGCCGGGCCTGATGGGCCGTCCAGTTGTCATAAGAAGCCCAATCAGGTCAGCCGAGTCCTATTGCAAGGAGGATTGATTTGGATTAGAGCGAAGAAGTCCAGTCCTAGTACAATAAGGAGGTTTCAAAGTTGAAGGCATTGAGAATTCGAGGATGAATATGATTCATTATAGAGCTTGGTTCAGAGACCTATTAAAACTAGGATTGGCCGAATCCTGATCAGATTAGATTTGGGAGTTTTAGTCCGGATTCATCTCTAGTTTGGCTAGAAGTAAGTTCGCTGCTATATATATATATAGGGGAGTGTATCATTCGAGCCCTCTTCAATTCAACACACAAACTGCCCTACGCAAACTCTCGCTCTACACAAAATCTCTCAACAACCTTGAGATTTTTATTTTCTTTTTCTCATCGACACATCTTCAGTTTGGATAAACAGCACTGTGAATGCAACCGATGACATCTTCAGTTTGGATAAACAGCACTGTTGTCATAGAATCAGGCGACTGCGGAGCACCTTCAGTTTGGATAAACAATACTGCTTTGAAGCCGACTGGTTATCTATCCAAGACTTGGTCGAGAATGATTTTCAAATCCTTATTGGCAGAGGTCATCTCATTAGCCTTCTCGGCGAAATGAGGTGTTACGAATTACTGGGCTCGGCACATTGAACTTCGAGTTGTTTATGATTGGATATTCACAAGTGAGTTTTAAAGTTCGGCATTCTGATGGTCGAACCACATTTACTATCAAGACATACATCTCTTTTGAGTACTTGTGCCCATATAGTTTGGTACCAAATCGGTGTGCTTATACTCTCACGAATATAATCATAGTGATCGAACCTGGCGCCAACGATCCGTGAACTTCGCAAGACTAGCAGCCTTGTCTTCAGTCTCTAGAACCCGAAGGCCGAGATGTGTTCCTTCCTCGGCCGTAGTCGCAAGATCAAGAAGTCAGTAGCTCGGCCAACGCAACATAAACACATTTACTCCCCGGCCAAGCTTGGGCGATGAGTTGACATGCCCACACACAACCGAATGACGTAGTTAGCTTATTAATTACTTGGCATGCGTGCCACCTGACATTTAATATTTTTCTCGGTTTAGACTTGTTATAATAAAATTAACAAAAGAAAGTGGTCGAGCCTTACAAAAGCCAAAGTAATTTCTTGAAAAGGAATGCTAAGATTTTGATCTTGAAGATGAACCGGAGTCTTTGCTATTACTTCCGGTTTAGCCAGCGGTGCCCTTGCAAGATCAAGACCAGTTTCAGCTAGGGGAGTTTCGTCTCAACCGACTGTTTTGACCACCAATTGGGGATTTTAGGGTGTTCTCTCGGCTGCCCGAGGCCCCCTCATCAGTTAAGGGCCTTCGTTCTCATCCTCCTAAAACAAGAAGGGTATCAGTTATTAGACAAGTAGTTTTAGATAGAAGAACATTATAAAATGTTATACCTCTTCTTCCAGGATGACCGTTGCAGCTTTCTTTAGGATTCTTCTCGACCGTCAGAGTCACTCTTCCGAGATGACAACCACGAGGCCGACTTCGACGTGAGCAGCTGTCAGTGTTGAAGTTGCAAGTTTTCCGACAACCGGATTGATGGTCTGCTCAATCACCAGATCGAGCTGCACCACAATCGAAACCTCGACGACAGGAGGAGAGAGAGAAACGTTAGGAGCAGCTCCTCCTATGGTTTGATTGGAGATAACGTGAATCCCGCTCCCCTTTCTTAGCCAATTTCTTGATGCGTTTTTTAGGTCGAGGAGTGTCTCCTACCGTTTCAGTTTCTAGGCGAAAACATCTGCTCAATGAAGCCAGTGCAACAGCTACCACCTTTTTCACATGAGGGGCAAGTTTCCTTTTAGCCATTGCCATCGCCACCGCCTTGGTCCGTTTTATGGGACGACCACCTAATAACACTGAGTGAGTTAGAAAAGTTTGAAATAAATGGATGAACAAGAAGAGTAAGAAGGTATATGCCTTGGGCCGTTTCTTTGGATTTTGGAGCAAGGACTTTCTTTGGGCGACCGCCAAAAAGTTTCTTTAGAATTTCTTTGGCCGGGGTGTAGAAGAAATCCTTAGGGTAAGCATCTCACCACTCGACGAAGGTGCTGGTACACAAGGATTCTAGGTTTCTCGGCCGAAGGTGGAATTTGGTGCGTCGTTCGGTAAACTCTTTATCGGCTATCTCGCATTCCCCTTTCGAGGAACCAAAAGGGCGTTCTCGGTTCAAAAGGGAGTGAGATGAAAAGAATAGCAAAGGGCACCCTTAAAGATAGCCTAGTTGGAGGGCTAGGAAATTGGGGTGGTAGACCTTCCAACTACCTCGCAGAGCTTCACAGCCATAAGGTAGGTCGCAAGTCATGATTAATGACCCCTATAACTCCTAAAGATCAGCATCATCGGTTGCTTCCCACTCCGATTGTGGAAGAATGATGGAAGATGGGTATGTCTAACGACAACAGATTTGGAATTCATCGTCAGACAAATCTTCTACGCAAAAGAAATATCTGAAGATTTCTTCGGCAGAGTGAGTAGGGATGGGATGGGAAGCTAACTCGAAGCCCATAGTTGTGAAGGAACTAAAGCTTGGGATTTCAGGGCGGAGGGTTGAGAAGTAGACTTGCAACCAGAGCTGGAAGACCTAGAGTGGGCCGTTTTGATGGGGGTCGATTTTCCCAAAGGTTGTTTTGGCGAAACATCGGGTAAGGTTGGCAAGGACAGCTGCACTCAGAGCCAGGATGTGACAGCTAGGCATGGCCTAGGCAACAGGCATGTTTTCAGCCAAGCACTTATTCGACTTGGCACAAAAGAAATATTTGTTGTACTAGTAGAATAAGAAAGCCGCATGTTCTCCTTTCTTGAGGTCTTCCCCTTCTGAACCGACGAAGTGGGTGATCAAGGTGTTGTAATTCAAAAAGTTTTTGTACAATTTATGCACTTCCTCTTTTGACGGCCTTTGATCTTCTTTCATTAGGACTTCGATAGCACGTTCCTCAAAGACCGTATTTAGGTCCAAGTTGAATTTGTACCCAGCAAGAGAGGTATCAACCGAGAGGCCGGTTAGAGAGGTGCCAAGTATGGCAGTTATATCTAGAATTGTTGGGCCAAGGGGGTCAAGGGGAAAATCATCGTGTTGGTGGCCGAGCACTAGAAGTTCAATGCGGCCATCACAAGCTCTCAATCCAAGCTCATTTCAATGGTTGAGAGTTTGACGGCATCGAAAATACCAAGAACCTTCCACTCACATAAAAAATATGGCTCTATCAGGGCGGCCCAGGCCGAAGTGGTGGAGGTCCAAACAGTCGTACCCTTAAAGTAAGGGTTTTAGGCAGTGCTCCTTAAGCATGTCGGTGATTGTTTCTGGAACATCATCTTTGAACAATGGGCTTAGGGTTTGGTGAGAGGCGTTTGGCTCATCCTCAAATCAGATGGTTTTGATTGTGTTTCAGTCAGTAATGTTTTGACATTTGTTTCACTCCTTGACTAACTTGGTGATGAAAATGTTGGCAGCCATTAAAGAAGATGAAGGTTTTTTGGGAATTGAAGACTGGTTTTCTGGGTTTTGAAAGAAAATGGCGAAGAGATACGAGAGAAAATGGCAAAGGGATTTAAGGGTTCTAAAAGCGTAAAAGGGTTGAATGAAAAGAGGTGAGTATTTATAGGTGTTTTGGGAAGATCATTGGTTTAATGTTTAAACTGAGGGATGAAATCGACCGGGGGATTTAGTAATCATGATGAATGTTCAAGGAATCTAGGTGAAAGGACCGAAAAACTCATAGACGATGGCATGTGACGGCGAGCTTAAAAAGGAATAGACGTTTGGGTATCCGCACGTCTCTAAAAGACCAAAAATTCATGCATCAAGGTTATAATGATGGCGTGTGGTAGAGAGTTTGGTTTTGAAGGGACATTTCAGTATTAAGAAATAACAAACATGCTCAAGAGATGCTTCATAAATACGCCTCATGGATGGAATATTCTAGACTTTTCCTTGTATTTCAAAGGTACCTTAAGGGTTTGATTTCACTTCTTCAAGGTCAAAACTCGGCCAAGGAGTTCTAGGCCGAAGACCTCAGAAACGAGGGGGTAATGTTTGGGCCCAAAATTATATTGTTGGGCCGAGCTTAGGTTTGTGTTCGGTCCAAGACTCTTTCAGAAATACTATGGGTCGTCCAGTTGCCATAGGAAGCCCAATCAGGTCGGTTAAGTCCTATTGCAAGAAGTCAAGTCCTGGTACAACAAGGGGATTTCAAAGTTGAAAGCATTGAGAATTCAGGAATGAATCTAATTCGTTATAAAGCTTGGTTTAGAGACCTATTAAAACTAGCATTGGCCGAATCCTAATCAGATTAGATTTGGGAGTTTTAGTCCGGATACATCTCTAGTTCGACTAGGAGTATGTTTGCTGCTATATATATATATATACATATATACATATATACATATATACATATATACATATATACATATATACATATATACATATATACATATATGTATATATGTATATATGTATATATGTATATATGTATATATGTATATATGTATATATATATATAGGACTGCATCATTTGAGCCTTCTCCAATTCAACACATAAATTGCCCTGCGCAAACTCTCACTTTACACGAAACTTCTTAAAAACGTTGAGATTTTTATTTTCTTTTTCTCACTGACACATCTTTAGTTTAGATAAACAGCATTGTGAAGGCAACCGGTGACATCTTAAGTTTGGACAAACAACACTATTGTTGAATCAGCCGACCACGAGGCACCTTCAATTTCAATAAATAGCTCTGCGTCGAGGCCAACTGGTTATCTATTCAAGTCTCAGTCGAGAATGATTTTCGAATCCTTATTGGCAGAGGTCATCTCATTAGCATTCTCGGTAAAGTGAGGTGTTATGAATTACTGGGCTCGAGACATTGAACGCCGAGTTGTTTATGATTGGATATTCACAAGTGAGTTTTAGAGTTCTGCATTCTGATGGCCGAACCAAATTTACTATCAAGACATACATCTCTTTTGAGTACTTATGCCCGTATAGTTTGGTACCAGTTCAGCATGCTTATACTTTCACGAATATAATCACAGTGACTGAACTTGGCGCCAAGACGTGTTCTTTCCTCAGTTGCAGTGGCAAGATCATGAAGTCAGTAGTCTGCCCAACGTGACATCAACACATTTACTCCCCAGCCGAGCTTGACTGACGAGTTGGCACGCCCTGCACACAACCGAATGATATAGTTAGTGATGCGAAATATATAAGCACACAAATTAAACCCTCTTTTTGACAATTGTAGTATAGATGTAAGTAGGGTATCGTTCTAGGCCGGGGATTAGGAGGGATTGCTAATCTATTCTAAATTAATTTAAAAATATTAAACAAGACTCAATGATACAAAACTAGGCTAAAAACTCTAATAACTCGAAACACACTTAGGATGACTCAAAATAATGAAAATGATCTGATTAGACACTAAGAACTGAAATGGACGGAAATTAAATTAAAAGACTAACAATAAAGCAAACTAACTAAATAATATAATTTAATAATGGATGGGTGTTTGGTTTTGATGAAAAGTAAATTAAACTTAATTAAATTACAGAATTGATAAAAACATAAAATTAAGGTAAAATGATAAATGACGGACTAGCTAGAGGGTTCTTCTCCACACATGACACATATGCAACCTAAATTGATTTTCAGTTGTTCTTTCAATAAATTGTGAATCTCAATACTCCAGATTAACCGTGAACAGCACTTTTTTAATCTTCAAGTTTTCCTTAAGTTATTGAATTGGACGGAAAAACGCATACAACAATTCAAAACATTCTTCAAAAGTCCCCTACGTGAAAAGCACAATAGCGATACAATCAAAGATCATTAAACTTTGTGAAAACTATAAGCATTGACGAGGCATTCGTAACTATGAAAAGCATGATACTCTTGCCAAGAATTTACTTAACGTGATTGTGACTAGCAACCTTTACTACTTGTGAAAATAAGTTCATAACGATTAGGTGAAATTCACTTATATTCTAGCATCAAATTCATGCATGTAAATTAAGCGTGCACTCTCAACCAACATACACAAATCAGTTTTTATACGAACGGATAAGTAAATTGAATTCACAACTTATAAATCACAACTGAAGATAATCAATTCATATTACAAATATATTCATGACTTTGAATTAACCTCTAGCCAAAATAAAATTTAATTACACATTATTAAAACATTTAACCAAAAGTAAAATATAAGTTGGAAAGTTTTAACCGAAAGAGTAAGATCTGCTGCGTTTCTGTGCTTCTGCCCTCACTCCCTGCGTCACTTCTCTCCTGCCATGCTGCACTGTCCTGCCAGTCAAACTGCCAAAGGCAGCTTGTGACCCCCCTGCGACTCTTTCCCGCTTCTGACTTGCCCTCACTTCCTCTCACCTCTGACTCCTTCACGCCACCTGTCCGTCTCACCTCCTGCTGCCTTGGGTAGCTACCCGCGCCTTGCTCCTCACGTCCCTTCTCCTTTCCTCTCTCGCAAGTCTCTCTATTTCTGTTTCTCTTACGCTGCCTAAGGCAGCTCCCCCTCCTGCCTCTGCGAGCTGACCTTCTGCGAGCTGCCCAAAGGGCAGCTCCCTTCTCCCGCTCCAAGACCCCCTTCTTTTCTTCTTATTTCTGCGCCTTCAGTCTTCTCTGTCTCCACGCCTAACCTCCTCACTTCCTCCTTATTTTATTCCCACGCTACCTTCTTCACTATGCAGTGCTTTCTGTTTCTTTATTATGCGCATGTCTTTCACTTTGGCAGCCAGGCTGCCCTCCACTTTTCCAGCTTATTTTTATTCCCTTTGACCAGCTGCAAAGCAGCTTTCACCCTAGCTTTTGACTGTCATCACACAGCTGCCCACGCAGCTATTTCTTTTTCGTCACAGACAGCCCACCTGTCTTTCTTGGATCCCCCCTCATTATCCTTCTTTATTTTTTTTTTCATTTCTTTTCTTCTTTCTTTTATTTTTTATTTTTTTCCTTTTCTTTTCTTTATTCTTTCTACAAAACATATCAAATCTTATAAACACAAAAATAACGTAAATAGCTCAAAAATATAAGGAACTAACTAAGAAAAGACGAGTGAAATCGAAGTAAAAATATATATAAATATGATCCGATCAAATACCCCCACACTTAACTTTTGCTAGTCCTCGAGCAAAACAAAGAAAACATGAAAAAGTACTAACATGAAAAACATTAGTTTCCCCCTATGTGACCCTCATAGAATTTCATTCAAGAAAACAAATCATCAAGAACCATAGCTAGCACCAAACAAGTTAATCCAAGTTCAAATTCCTAATTCAAATATTAGCAGTAATCTTTAAATCATCCTTGAAGTGTAGTGTGTGAGATAGCCATGCTAATGCAATTTCAAGTTTTTATTTTTAAAATCATCATATGCAAACTAGCGACCTTCTCACTGGATATGCACTCAAACACACATGTGTTTAGTTTTAATGTGTTTCGCTCAAAGAATCAAATGTGAAATTTCTACCATAAGCTTGCATAAAGATCTCATCTCCACAATCATAATTGCAAAACTTAAATCAAGAGGACTTTTATTGGACGTAATGAGGCTTAGGGATAGGGTTATTGAAACGGAAGAATAGGAAAACACAAGTTCCAAGCTACATTGCAAGCAATTCTTTTGTTTAGATTTATAAGAACTCAAGCTTTCCCGCGATTCTTCTCGCACCTCCAACCACACCCTTAAACTGAAACTTTAAAAACTTTTTATTTTCTTTGTATACAATCTTTCTTTTTCTTTTCTTTTCTTCTCTTTTTTTTTTTTTTTTTTTTTTTTTTAATACAAACATGAAATACCCCCACACTTATTCTTTTGCCAAACACCTTCAAAGTATTTCACAAACATTTCTCATAAGACAATCTCACATTGCTCACTAGCTTGCTTGGAAAGGGTAAGGAAAAATGTTTCAGGTATAAGGGTAGACATATCTGGTGATAAGAAATAAAAGGCTCAACAAAGACGGCTCAAATTGGCAATCTAATGATATCATTTTTCTTTGGGAAACATGGTTATTTGGGCCATAGTGGTAAACCTAATGCCTCTATCATTTCCAAGTTCATGCAATCAATGACAAACATTTCGAAAGATCGTTACGCAAGTTCTAGAGATGTATCTCACATAAGTTCATCACACATGAAAGAATAGGAGTGTATGAAAAATGCACACACTTTCAATAGGCTCAAAAACTCACATAGGATATATATGATCACTAAATTCACATATGAAGCTTTAAGTCATGCTTTAGTTTCACATCAACAAGGCTATGTGCATTTAGTTTTTCAAAGATGGTCAAACATGTACAAAACTAACAAGAGAATTAGGAATTTCACAAAATACATGTTAACTAAGTTCTTGATCCAATTATATCATTGGGTCGGGAAACTAACAAAAATCTAATTCAAAACAATAAGGGAAACAAGACAATATTTTTGGATTTTTTAAATTTTCCGAATTTTTAATTTTTTTTTAATTTTTAATTTTTTTTTTAATTTTTTTTTTTTAAAAGAAAACAAAACTAATTAAGAACACACAAAAAACAACAACACAGATTTTTTTTATTTTATTTTTTTTTTAAAAGAAAACAAAACTAATTAAGAACACAAAAAACAACAACACAGAGACAAATGAAATTCTAGAGATTTCTACCCCCACACTTAAACTGGACATTGTCCCCAATGTCAGAAAACACTATAATGCAAATAAAAATAAAATAAATAAATAATAAGAAACAAAATAAAACAATTGGACTGAAAACTTCCCTAATTTGCAGTAAAATCAAGCGATGACCCCCAAGCTAAAATTCTGCAATCAACTTCAAGGGTGGAAAGAACCAAAAGTTCCTGCAAAGAAAAGAAATAATTCAGTTAAGTACGCAAGAAAATTAATTAAAAAAAATTGCAAACGAAAAATTGAAAATTACGATAAAAGATAATGAATAAAACTAATAAGTAATCATTGGTCGTGCTTGTTGACTTTCCACAGCTTTCCTCTTGAACAGGGTGACACTTAGCTTTTTACTTGCAAGTGATGATTTGATGATATTGTACGGCGAAGCTTTGCTCTTTAGTGATTTTGCAGTTCCTTATTTGTTCTCCAAACAGATGTGGCAGCTTCTCTTGTTCTTCATCTCAGACTTCTTCCGCTGGGATGATTGCGCAAGCTGCATTCTTCTCTGCTTGTTTCCTCTGCATGGCGGGCAGGCACGAGGTAGAGGTATTGGTCTGTTTCTTTCTTCAATCTTTCCAAGTGCCCACCTCTTGCTCTCTTTCTCCTTGTCCTTAGTTGAGGATGAATCAGCACGTTGTCTCCACATGCTTCGAGGTATCATCTTCACTTCCCTTATAAGTGAGAAACAAAGCGAAAGCACAAGATGATGAGTACTCGAGAGCAGGTGCTGGCTGGAGAAAGGACAGGGAGAAAGCATGATATGAGATACTCTTGCTTTCAACCTTCATGATATGAAATACTTTTGCTTTGAATGGGTTGTTTTCAGGAGTATCCCAAGGAATGAGGAACACAGAGTAACTTAGGAGGATTCTTTGGGAATGCATTTTCGGAGATGAAGAAGTGTTGAGAGGGTGTGCTGAGAGAGTGTGCTTTTGCTGTGGAAGGCGAAGGTAGATACTTATAGGGCTTTTCTTCACAACCGGAACTATTCTCTCACTCATTGTCGGCAGCCGGTGGATGGATGAATAGTACACATTACGCGCTTTCTGACAAAGCTGCCCGTAATTTCCGCAAAGCAGATTCCTCATTGATATCTGGAATCGGCGCTTCGAGCTCTGAGCAACGTCGATTGTAGAGGTAGCATGTGACACGTGCGGATAAATCTGGAAAAGAAGATTTGCCCGTGGGTTGAAGCCCAGCTTTTGAGAAAGCTAGCGTGTCTTTGACTGTTGAATTTCCCTCTTCGATTTCTGAATTGGTGCTTCGACAAACTGCCCGAGAATTTCGCAAAGCAATTTACGTGTGACAAGTGACGACACGTCTGGACAAATTGATCTTTTGAAATCCGGGGTTCGGCTCGTGGTTTCTGAGCAAGCCCAGCCTTTAAGAAATGAAACGCCTCTTTTGAGAAAAGAATCCGGCTTTTGAGAAAGGAGCCCCGACTCTTCGATTTGCGAGAGGACGCTTCTCTGAGGAGCGCCTCTCCGATTTCTTCTTTTTATAGAGGCGTTAAGCTTGTTCCACAACACACTTGAGCACCCTCCTGTAAACACTCCCTTCTTGCACTTGTTTAATCTTGATCATTCCGACTCTCTTCTTTCTTCACCACCTCTGAAAAATGTCTGGCCCTTCCGATCGTCGTTTTGACTTGAACATTGGTGAAGAGGCAGCTCCGCCTTCACCAGACAATATATGGCGCCCATCCTTCATATCCCCTACCGGTCCTCTTACCGTGGGGGATTCGGTGATAAAAAATGACATGACCGCTGCGGTGGTGGCCCGAAACCTTGTCACTCCCAGAGATAACAGACTGCTCGCTAGACGGTCTGATGAGTTGGCTGTGAAGGAGTCTCTGGCTCTTAGCGTGCAGTGTGCGAGTTCCGTATCCAACATGGCCCAACGCCTATATGCCCGAACCCGTCACGTTGAATCCTTGGTGGCTGAAATACAGAGTCTCAAGCAAGAGATTAAAGGGCTCAAGCATGAGAATAAGGAATTGCACAAGCTCGCACACAGCTATGCCACCAGTATGAAGAGGAAGATTGACCAGATGCAGGACACCGATGGTCAAATTTTACTTGATCATCGGAGGTTTGTGGGTTTGTTCCAACCGCATCTGCCTTCGTCTTCTGGGGCGGCACCGCGTAGTGAAGCTCCAACTGATCAACCTCTGCCGCCTCCTACTTCTGTGGCCCCGCCGACTGCTAAAGCCCCGCCTACTACTGAAGCACCACCCGACCAATGAATACTATTAGTTTACATCATTGTAAAATTTTAATTTTAATTAATTTTTTTTTTTATTTTTTTTTTTATTTTTTTTTTAATTTTATGTAATTTTTTTTTTTAATTGTTTTTTTTTTTTTTTTGCATTAATTTTAAATTTTATCTTTTTTTTTTTTTTTTTTTTTTTTTTTTTTAATGTGTAAATTAATGTAAAGAGACTTTGGTTAACCTTCCCCCACACTTAAACTAAATAACACAAACTCACAGAAATCAACCAATTAACACAACTAACTAAACAAAACAAAATGAAAGCAGTAAAGATAAGGGTGGAAGAATGCAAAGCTGATTGGGTTAGTGATTCCAAAGTCTCCCTTCGTTGAATGCTTGGGTTGCCTCCCAAGAAGCGCTTGATTTAACGTCTTTAGCCGGACGCATCTTTCCTTTAAATTTCCCTCGGCTCCATTTGAACCTAAAATCAAAGAAAGAAAAATAAATCAAATATCAAAAGTAAAATACACAAACACCAATATAAACATAAACAAAAACAAAAATAAAAGGATTAGCAAAGTTGCTAATCCCCGGCAACGGCGCCAAAATTTGATGCGAAATATATAAGCACACAAATTAAACCCTCTTTTTGACAATTGTAGTATAGATGTAAGTAGGGTATCGTTCTAGGCCGGGGATTAGGAGGGATTGCTAATCTATTCTAAATTAATTTAAAAATATTAAACAAGACTCAATGATACAAAACTAGGCTAAAAACTCTAATAACTCGAAACACACTTAGGATGACTCAAAATAATGAAAATGATCTGATTAGACACTAAGAACTGAAATGGACGGAAATTAAATTAAAAGACTAACAATAAAGCAAACTAACTAAATAATATAATTTAATAATGGATGGGTGTTTGGTTTTGATGAAAAGTAAATTAAACTTAATTAAATTACAGAATTGATAAAAACATAAAATTAAGGTAAAATGATAAATGACGGACTAGCTAGAGGGTTCTTCTCCACACATGACACATATGCAACCTAAATTGATTTTCAGTTGTTCTTTCAATAAATTGTGAATCTCAATACTCCAGATTAACCGTGAACAGCACTTTTTTAATCTTCAAGTTTTCCTTAAGTTATTGAATTGGACGGAAAAACGCATACAACAATTCAAAACATTCTTCAAAAGTCCCCTACGTGAAAAGCACAATAGCGATACAATCAAAGATCATTAAACTTTGTGAAAACTATAAGCATTGACGAGGCATTCGTAACTATGAAAAGCATGATACTCTTGCCAAGAATTTACTTAACGTGATTGTGACTAGCAACCTTTACTACTTGTGAAAATAAGTTCATAACGATTAGGTGAAATTCACTTATATTCTAGCATCAAATTCATGCATGTAAATTAAGCGTGCACTCTCAACCAACATACACAAATCAGTTTTTATACGAACGGATAAGTAAATTGAATTCACAACTTATAAATCACAACTGAAGATAATCAATTCATATTACAAATATATTCATGACTTTGAATTAACCTCTAGCCAAAATAAAATTTAATTACACATTATTAAAACATTTAACCAAAAGTAAAATATAAGTTGGAAAGTTTTAACCGAAAGAGTAAGATCTGCTGCGTTTCTGTGCTTCTGCCCTCACTCCCTGCGTCACTTCTCTCCTGCCATGCTGCACTGTCCTGCCAGTCAAACTGCCAAAGGCAGCTTGTGACCCCCCTGCGACTCTTTCCCGCTTCTGACCTGCCCTCACTTCCTCTCACCTCTGACTCCTTCACGCCACCTGTCCGTCTCACCTCCTGCTGCCTTGGGTAGCTACCCGCGCCTTGCTCCTCACGTCCCTTCTCCTTTCCTCTCTCGCAAGTCTCTCTATTTCTGTTTCTCTTACGCTGCCTAAGGCAGCTCCCCCTCCTGCCTCTGCGAGCTGACCTTCTGCGAGCTGCCCAAAGGGCAGCTCCCTTCTCCCGCTCCAAGACCCCCTTCTTTTCTTCTTATTTCTGCGCCTTCAGTCTTCTCTGTCTCCACGCCTAACCTCCTCACTTCCTCCTTATTTTATTCCCACGCTACCTTCTTCACTATGCAGTGCTTTCTGTTTCTTTATTATGCGCATGTCTTTCACTTTGGCAGCCAGGCTGCCCTCCACTTTTCCAGCTTATTTTTATTCCCTTTGACCAGCTGCAAAGCAGCTTTCACCCTAGCTTTTGACTGTCATCACACAGCTGCCCACGCAGCTATTTCTTTTTCGTCACAGACAGCCCACCTGTCTTTCTTGGATCCCCCCTCATTATCCTTCTTTATTTTTTTTTTCATTTCTTTTCTTCTTTCTTTTATTTTTTATTTTTTTCCTTTTCTTTTCTTTATTCTTTCTACAAAACATATCAAATCTTATAAACACAAAAATAACGTAAATAGCTCAAAAATATAAGGAACTAACTAAGAAAAGACGAGTGAAATCGAAGTAAAAATATATATAAATATGATCCGATCAGTTAGCTTATTAATTACTCAGCCTACGTGCCACGTAAGCTTGGTAGTTTTTAGGGTTAACAGATATACAATCAAATATTATAAGTATTAATATTATAATCATCTAGCCCAATGATCAATTCCAACAACCAATTTGGGAAATTAGATATCTTGGTATGATTCAAAAGCATTTCTCTCATTCTTTGTTTGTCTTCCAAGTCGTGTCTAGAGAGTACATAATATATAAAGTTCGCCAGAGTCCAAAGGTTGAAGTGATTCGACTTCGGATTATCATACTTTTGGCATCTCATCATATTTATGTTTTAAAATCAAATGTTTTACCAAAATTGAGATAACGGAAATTTTGTTGGCATGCATGTTTTGTTTCAGCATATCCCAAATGAATGGGCTGAGTGATGTTGAAAAACTCACAGAAGATGGATGAGGTTTTGAATGAGTTTCTTAATGACTTCAAAGAAGATATGCTAGAACCCAAAGGCTAGCTTACTTCATTCTCTACCTATATACTCTCAAAAGCAGCCATAAACGCATTCACACGAATTGTGGGCAAGCAGTACCCAAAAATCTACGTCGATTTTGTCGACCCTCTATTTGTCATAATAGATATAACCTTCAACACTGGCATATTAACAATAGAGGAAGGTGTTGAAAGTGTTGTGGGGCTAACAATGGTACCAAACGGCAGTCCTTTTAGCCATTACTTTATCTACAAGAAGTTTCACCCTTTTGAGTATAACATAATCTTTCAATTTCATGGAATAAATATCCTTTTTTACTTTATGCAATGATGAGATAATAATCTTTGAACTTTCATTGATGATCAATATATCTTTAAGAAAAGTACAATGTTCTTGTTGCTGGAACCAAAGTTTAAGGATCAATTCATCTTGTCCATTCACGCAAATTTGACGGTAGTAACCAATTTGAATTTTTCTTTTTCGTTTCACCGATGCACCTCTCCTTTTCGTTTCTTCTTCTCTCCTTTGTCATGTTTTCTGTTCACCTTGCACCTTATCTCCTCTCTCTCAATATCCCTTCCCAAACCATTTGTTTGTATTGAGCAATGCAGATGTCTAAGAAGTAGCCAGGGATGCAGATGCAGGTGGCCTTTCCATGCTTGCTGCTGACAAGAATTAACTGGAAAATAAATATAAAAAATGTGCTCCTAATCCCAAGATATATCAATTTCGAATAGCCAATATTGCTTTGTCTAGCAGATCCCGAGAATCGAAACCTCGGCTCAATGAAATTTTGGGTTGAGGAGGGTCGACCCTAGAATCGAAACCTCGGCTCAATGGACATCCCTTAGGCCAATAGGAAGTCAGTGCACAAATAGGGTTGTTGCCATTCTGAAACATTTTCCTCACTACTGAAATTGAAGGATTTCAAAACGTTCATGTGGCAAGAGGAGCACCAACAGGCTTTTGACAAGGTTAAGGAGTGTTTGACAAATCCACATGTTTTGATGCTGTTTAAATGAGAGAAACCCTTCGTCGGAACCAAATTCGGGCACAACCATGACTGATGGTTGATCACAAACTTGAGCAACCTACAAAACAGTAAACAACCATAAGCAAGCCTAAGACCAGGGGGTGTGCCAGCCAAAAACTCTCTGATGGTCAAGTTAGTGGATGATTTTAGCCTCAAGCAGTGAGCACGAGAATTCAAGTATTTAGATTGCGTTACCATAAATGAACCCTAGATTGGTGTATTTATACCGTGGGGAAAGATATTTTTTTAGGATAGAATTCTCGTTCTAAGCCATAAGAATCCTAAAGGATATCTAGAAGTAGATATTTCATCCTCTTACGAGTTATGATTACTTGCAGGGCACGCCAATTTCTAGATTGTAGGAACTCCAAGACTTATAGAATTTGATAGTCCATATTCGAACCAAATTACGTATCTTGCAGAAAAAGCATGGTCTTCCAACGAAGTCGCTAGGACTCCACCTAGTGCCTCGAAATAGTGTTATAGTGGCACCATTGCTCCGTTTGAAACAGCTCCACTCTGATTTGGCGAGTCCAGTCTTGGAAAATCATGGTCCCACAATTGCCCCTAGCTACCTGTCTGAAAGGCAACCCGTTCCCTTTTAAGATTGATCATTATCCAAAGACCATATATTTCGGAGTAAACTGAAATACGTGCCATTTCATCTGCAAATTCTCATGAGCTGGTTCGGTTCATTAAAGGGAGATAGTTGAGTCGTTCTCGATTTCAGTCATGCATTCATCTAAAATTAACCGTCATGATGATGTACGCTTCCTTTTTACGCACACTTCTCAAAGAAGCAACCACGTATCTCATCGATTAGCCTTGATTCTCGCCTGCATTGATCTTTAGGTTAGTGACTCTTCATTTTCAATAGTGAGATCTTTTCCTGGCTCGCCTTTAAATAGCTCCCTTAGGTCCCTGTTTCCTTCATTTCCTTTCTCATTTGTGCCATGAAGCTTGTTTTCACCTTAAATTGCCTTTCCAATCCTAGTCTTCCTCTTGGTTTTTTGTTGAAGAAAATTCCAATCCCAAAAAAATCATGCTACGTCTAGTAATTCCCAACATGTTCTCAGGAATGTTCCTTTGCTTCTTGCAACTCGTTCTATAATATGCCACACTTCTTGCAACTTGTTCTATAACATCATCCGATCATAGCACTCTCCATGTAGGCTTCGGGGAAGGATAAAATATACGCAAGGTGTTAAGATCCGCCGAAGGGTCATTCTTCACCACTTTTTTCCACATCTGATGCTCACTGACAGTGGCGATGACAGTGACGGCTCTTTGTTTAAATATTCGCTTATGTGGCTTGAGTGTTGGAATCCGTCCTTTTTTTTTTCATTTCTTCTACTTGTGGATGGCGATGGTGGCAGATCTCCATCAGGATACTCGCCCTCAATGTAGTGTCGTGTTCAAAATACAGCAAGGTGGGCGTAGCAAGCCATTGATCTGGATGTGGTATTCTCTCCAAGATTGACGATTTCAGTTCATCTTGTCGTTTTTGTCTTTCAAATTTTCTCTTTTGCCAAGGGTGGGGGTTTGTCTCCCCCAAACTAATGTATTATTGTGATATCCTTTGTGACCTTGACAATAAACATGCGTTTGTGTAAAGATTTTCCTGCCTTGTGTATCTTTACCATGAAGAATTTCTAATCCGCTAAATGTTTCCAAAGTAGATGAACTTTAAGGAATAAAATAAGCAAAGGAACATAATACGAATAAGTTTTTGGGCTGGGGACATAATTTTAAGAAACCCTTCTTGATAACATTGATTCAGAGAAATATTACCTCCCAAACTTTGCATCTATGAAGGATTCTCATCGCAATAGTCGGAATACCACCTGACTCAGATATCAGGAATTAAACATTAAACCCATGACGAACCCTCCACTCCGAGCTTTTTTATGCATTTATCAAATCGAAGACGGTTACGCCATGTTTGAAATATCTTGCAAGTGAAATATCCTGCAAGAGATAAGTTAGCAAAATCTTCCATACCTTGCCCATGTTCTTGGGCTGAAGGCTTCAATAATTGCAACGCAGTGCAGGAATAGATTTTTCTTCCTAAAATGGATTGCGCGTCTGTTTCTAGTGAATCTTAAATAAAAGTTCTGTGGAAACATGGTTGCTCGCATGTAAGTCAGAAACAATTTTTAAATCCTTTGCCAGACCGTACATGTCGGACCTGAAGGTTTCTGGTCAGACTATGTTGGTTGGCTTACCCAAAGAATTTCTGCATGTCGGTGTCACATCCCAACCCAGGCTCCACCATCCCGGGCTCGACTCCGCTGTAGCACGATATTGTCCGCTTTGGGCCCTGACCACGCCCTCACAGCTTTGTTTCTGGGAACTCACGCGAGTAAAACTTCCTAGTGGGTCACCAATCATGGGAATGCTTTGGCCCCCTTCTCGCTTAACTTTGGAGTTCCTATAGAACTCAAAGCCAGTGAGCTCCCAAAAGGCCTCGTGCTAAAGGAGGTGAGCATGTACATATAAGGCATAGATGATCCACTCCCATAGGTGATGTGGGATATAATAGTCAAAGCTCAATTGGAATGAAATTTCTCTTGGGGATTGCCTAGTCTGGATGCCCCCCTCGAACCTGTTGACATACGATGTTGCAAAACATACTTGGCTTAGTACGTTGGTTCGAGATAAAAGTAGTCGTACTTAGGGTCAGACTTCAAAGCCACCCTCGGATGATTTTCGAATCGCCCTTTTGATTATTTCCTTGAATGGTATAGAGCTTAGGTTTGAATGTTATAACCTGCAACCTTGCTGGTTGCATAAACTTTCCGAAGGCCGGATGGTGCATTGCACTTCCAGGTCAAGGCATCATGTATATATGCCTGCAGTTGGCCAATCTTTACTGCGCTTATTAGGTTTAAGTTTCCCAAGCTGTTAATCGTTCAAGACAGACTAGGCTAATAAAGACTCCTCTGACAGTGTAACTTTGAACATTTTTAGACTTGCATTCATGCAAAGTGTTTCAAGTTTGTGCTTGTTTGAACTTTGTTGAACATCAAGCAATGTTTGAGCAAACCATAAATCTTTGAATGTTATGTCAACAATCCAAACCATTCATTTTTGCATCCCATTAAAATATGATATTTTAAAAACATAATTACCGAAAAAACCCTTATGGCGATCATCGATCAAAGCGTAGAAGAAAAGCACAAATCAACGATTATTATTGGTCATTGCCCACTCTGCATTATGGGTATAAATTTTCAAATTCCATCCTTCACGAAACTTGTAACCCTCGTCACTACGACCGTTTCTAATATTTTTCTCAATTTTTCCCTGCTATAAATTAATTAATAAGGCTTTTTTTAATGTTTTGGCCCTTTTAAGATAAAACACTATTATGGATGTTTCGATCCTTTGATAAAGCCATTTTTGGTATCAACCAGATCATATCATGCATGATGTCATCCCGAGTGTCTCCGTGATTTATTCATATTTTGTCACAATTAGAAAATTTTATTACTAATTTTCAATTACAAAATCATGTTATTACGCATTTAAATTCACGTGGCAAATGTGCGAATAGCCACATCGAAAATATTAGGCGGCATTATGGTAGAGGGAGATAATGTGTGAGGATGCATGTTAAAAGGTGGGGGCAAATCTAAGCCACCCACGTTGGCAATTGGCAGTTGACAAAGGAAAAGGGTGCCTTTTAGTAGAAGGTAGGGCTTCTTAACAAATAGCCAATGATAGACAGCCACATGTCCAAACCGGTGGTTTTTAGCTGGGTTTTCTTTTTTTTTTTCTTTTTTCTTTTTATTTATGGTTTAGGGTTTTCCAATCATAATGTTTCACAAGCCGTCATAAAAAAACACTTGTGTTGGGAACACGAGTGGTAGGAACAATTGCCATGATTGTCACCCATTCGCATGAAGACCTTTCATGTTCTTTTGGAGGTCACTATAACCCTATATTTATTGGTAGTTTACATTTGTCCCTCTTCACATAACCACACTTGCTCTAACTTCATTGAAAACCCAACCTGCAAACTGCAAGTTACTCTTTCACGGTTTTAGTGGCTCAAAAATTGCCTGTTTCTGCAACTTCTTCCAGTCCTCGAAGATCATTTTCCCACTTCCTGATCTGGGGGGGGTGGGGTGGGGACCTCCAGTTGTCGTCCAAACTGATTAATGTGTATTCACAATGGAAAAGGGTGGCATTAGGGTTGACACCAACGTCATCTCCACCACGAATGTTGAGCATATGAAGTGAAGGGTGTTGATAGGGAATGTGTTTAAGAAAGCTTAGATCGTCAAGGTCATACACAGGGAACTCACTGTGTCGTTTGGTGAAGGTGCTAAAAACACCTTCTTTGTAGACCATTTTGGCTGGAAAAGGGAGTACAGATCTAGTACAACTAGAGAGAATTAAGGGAAAAGGGAAGTGCATAAGGAGTGGGGTGAGACTGGCAGCCTCATTTTCTTTCTAGTCTCGTCTAATACCAAGCTTTCGACCAAGATTAATTACGAGGCCTTAGTGAGGCCAACAGTCGAGGCGAGTCCGGTTTAATACCATTCAAGTTAATCTTTGGCATACCAAACATGTGACTACTAGTCCTAGCTAGTCTAGTCCCACCTAAGCCGATGCAACAAACATGCCCAGTGTCAGACTAACAACTTGGTTGAGGTTTGAGATTTGAGATTTTCGACACTTTAACAATACTTCAATCATCTACAACCACATTATTTTGTTTAAAATTTTAGGTCTTCTGAACCCTAGTTTAAAAAAAACAATTAAAGAAAATTTGATGAAATAAAAAATTAAAGAAAATGAAGAAGGAAAAAAAAAAAAAAAAAAACAAAGAATAGAGCATTTTGCTCACAAGCTCGTGTACCTCTCCCCTCATCTTTCCCTCCCTCCCCCAAACCCTAGCTCTGCCTTCCTTTCTCCCTCCTCCCCTGGCTCTCTGCGTCTCTAATCTTTCATCTCTCCCCGATCCTCAGAACCTCCAAAACACCTACACCGCCTAACCCCACCTCGAAAATCTAGGGTTTATTCGAACGCTTCACCACGCCATGGAAGACCACCAAAGGGCTTGACACCCCCTTCTCCCTTCTCTCTCGCTCCAAATCCAAGAGCCAAAATTCACCCGAGGGGGTTCGAAATTAGACCATGTATAGGGAACGTGGCGGTGGAGGCGTTGGCGGGTCATCGAAAACAGAGATTGTTGGTGGGTCGCTGGACCGCAAGCGCATCAACGATGCGCTGGAACGCAGGCGCATCAACGATGCGCTGGACAAGCACCTAGTGAATTCCTCGACTTCCACATCGAGAGCTTTGGCTAACAGTAAAGACAAAGAGAGGCTCTCTGTGCCCTCCACTTCCGCTGGTAAATCTCAACTCGATCACCGTGCTGCTGCCGCCGCGGCCGCGTCGCTCGCTGAGAACAAATGCTCTGATGGTTGGTCTTGTTTTTGCTCTCTCGTTGTTTTTCGGGA
This sequence comes from Malus sylvestris, assembly GCF_916048215.2. NCBI lineage: Eukaryota > Viridiplantae > Streptophyta > Magnoliopsida > Rosales > Rosaceae > Malus > Malus sylvestris. Next base: position 26,291,974 of record NC_062261.1, read on the forward strand.
TTTTTTTGTTTTAATTTGTTGGTATATGAATAATTGGTAACTCGTTTTCTTGGTTATTTAGAAGTGAATTTGTTAGATTTTGGTGTGATGGTTTTTGTTTTCGTATTTTATGGGGAGTGGATAGATAGTAATGTGTTTTAGGACTAAGGTAATTAGCAGCAACTTTCTTAAATGATCTGGGCTTGCTCCGTATGTAATGGTTTTGACGTTTTGACGTGCTAATTTTGAATTTCATTGTCTTTTATGTGTGTGATTACGGATTAGTCTCCGAGAATATATAGAATGTGGGTCTAATGTTATTGTACGCTGAGTTTATGTTTGTAAAGGGGCCCTGATTATATATGCTACTTTTAGTTATTTATGCAATGATTTTGATGTTGAAAAGTTGAAAGTTCACGCATTTATTGCCCGTTCGGAGTAGAGTGATACCTTGAATGGAAAGATTCTTAGCTCTTCCAAGTCTTAAAAGTTTTCAATTTAATTCTTTTCCAAATTCTAGTCTCACGGTTGTGGACTTTGACATCTTTTTAGTGTTGTTCACTTTTTCTATTGAATAAGCATGAAAGTCGTAGAAAAGGACTAAAAATATACTGGGTAGGCACTTGCATTGGGAAATGCCATGTCATTTTTACATGGTTAATTTGATTTAATTGCAGAGGAATCTGAAACAGACAGTGAAGAATCAGATGTCAGTGGTTCTGATGGAGATGACACATCTTGGATTTCATGGTTCTGCAATTTGCGAGGAAATGAATTTTTTTGTGAAGTGGATGATGAATATATTCAAGATGATTTTAATCTCTGCGGTTTGAGCAGCCAAGTTCCATATTATGATTATGCACTTGATCTTATTTTGGATGTTGAATCTTCTCATGGTAAGAATTTGTCTATGCTAATGGGGTTTTTACTATGTTGTGTGTGAGTGCGCGTGTATAAATAATCTTGTTTACATCTCTTAAAAGTAAAGTTAATAACAATTGTGTGCTATTGGATTGTTAAATTTAGGCCACTCTCTTTTAATAAATCTTCCTTGGAGTGAAAGTCTATTAGGGCTCATTTAGGAAGTGTTTTTAAATGACTGAAAGCGCTTTTAGAGAAAATGTTTTTGCGTTCCAAAAGCACTTGAAGTGTGTTCTGCAAGAAGCACAAGTTACGTGCTTCTTGCAGTAAGCACTTCAAGTGTTTTCCAGGATTAAGTTGCATTTTTACTAAGGATTGGTTCCAAAAACATTACTTTCAGTCATTTAAAAGAATTTCCAATCGAGCCCTTAGTGTTTTTGGATATTAATCCATGCTTTGTGCACAAGCATTACTTGGCTGTTGGCACATTTTGAAATGCTTAGATTTAGTTTTTTTTTTTTTTTTTTTTTCAATTTCTCAAACAATATGTATCAGAAATATGGATAGTATGCTTGAATTATATAAACTGGTTTTGAGACGAACCAGGTAATGTGTTACATAAGGTAGTTTGTATTTGTAGTTTAGTTTAGTTGATTAGCAAGTTACTTGAAAATATATTCCATGAAAAGAAATTGGTGCAGTTCTAGGTTATATGAGTAAAATAGTCTAGTGGATTATAGATGGATGTGAAACTTATGAAGTAGTTGGCAATAAGGAAGATTTGTGACACCCTATTGGGTCTTCAATTGGTAGTCATGGCCTTGTGTGAGATCTGAGTCAAGAAGCCTTGATATGTTTAGTATGGTTACTGGTAGTGGACATCTTACTGCATATTGGGTGACGCCATTTAACCGTGCCTGCAGCGGACACCGGCTGCCCATTAACATTGATATTTTCTTGATTTGGTTTTGCATATACCATGGAACAAATATTCGTAAATTAGCTTATGGTGTGGGTTTTGAGACTAAAATTTTTATGGGTATGAAATATGAATACTTAATTTTGAAATATCAATGTGGGAGTCTGAGTTCAAAAGTCAAAGCATGCAATTCCTAGATAAAACTGGCTTAGAACTTTAAATAACCTATAAAAAGGATTATATTGGGTTTGAAACTTGGATAGCAGTTAGTAATGTATGATGAAATAAAGTATACCCATGAGTTAATGGATCCTGTCTATGTCCGTCTGTCTTAACCTCTGTCTCTCTCTGTCTATCTTCTCTGGTTGTGCTCCTTTTACCTTTTTGTCATTGAGGCACCTAATATATGGGGACCTCTGTACAGGTGACATGTTCACTGAAGAGCAGAATGAGTTGGTTGAATCAGCAGCGGAGATGCTATACGGTCTTATACATGTTCGATACATACTGACTAGCAAAGGAATGTCTGCAATGGTAAGATTCTGACTATTGTGAGTTCTATATTTTGGTTTCTTATTGGATCTTTATTTGTCAGAATATTGATCTTAAAAGTTCTACAGTTGGAGAAATACAAGAGCTATGACTTTGGAAGATGCCCAAGAGTTTACTGCTGTGGACAACCCTGCCTTCCAGTTGGTCAATCGGACATTCCTCGTTCAAGCACTGTAAAAATATACTGCCCCAAATGCGAAGATATATATTACCCTCGATCGAAGTACCAAGGCAGTATCCTTGCATGCTTAAATTTTGCGTATGCACTAAAGTTCTTTTCATACTTCTCTCTTTTCAGTTTTAGCTTTTCAATTGTTAGATGAGTCTTATTATTAATTTTGACGAAAGAAACTCTACCCTTTTTGGACTTTTGTAGCTCAAGTTCAGTGTTCTCTTGTAAATCTCATTTGACAGTAATATTATTCTCAGGGTCGTCTACATTTTTAGCAGTTTCATTCCGGTCTTGTGGTTGGCACGAGGCTTAGTGCAACTGCTTGAAAAACCTACTTTAACTGATCAACAATACATCTTCCATTTGCAAGTGCCAATATCAGTAGCAAGAAATTTGGACGTGGATTTTATTTGATCATTGAGTGGGAAGTGTAACCACTGAGTTTGTGGACACTTGAATGTCTGCTGGTGGTTATAAATGAGCTATGGTAAACCATCAAGAGGGTCTTATGTCCTTCATGCAACTGATATTATCAGATTTGCATAACTCTGGTTATGAAATCACTTCATTTGTTCTTATCCAGTCTCTCTCTCTCTCTCTCTCTCTCTCTCTCTCTCTCTCTCTCTCTCTCTCTACAGATGCACGGTTATTATTTTACCATCTTATAGTGTTGTTTGGCTTTCTGATTTTATATCTTGATTTCCTTAACACTTTGAAGATATTGATGGAGCATATTTTGGAACCACATTTCCGCACTTGTTCTTGATGACATATGGGCACCTTAAGCCACAAAAGGCGTCACAGAGTTACGTGCCAAGAGTTTTTGGTTTCAAGCTCCACAAGCCGTAACCACAGTGCAATGGGCAAAACCTGTGATGAGATTTACTATTAACCAGCTTCAGTTGTTATCGTGCTTCATGCCTCCATTGGTAAAGGGAACGTCTGTGACAAGTGAGGTAAGATGCAGTAGCTCAGAAAGTACCACAAGTGATGTACCGTCTATTAGCAGAGCAAAGTGGCAAACCTTTCTTTGAATTTTAATCATGAGATTAACGGAGCACTTGTAAGATTATTTAATTTTGTTTACTGAGATTGATATGCTTTGCATTTGCGGCTCGTGTTTATCATTCCTTTTACTGTGATTAATCATGCTCCGGTCCTATGCTACTTGTACCTGTTTATATATATATTTATAATGTGCTACTATCATGCTTGATGGATGCAATGCCAAGAATCGCACTTAGACACGAGTTTTCCATTTTGTTCATGCAAGGTGTTGTTTGGTTCCTATAGTTTGGATGTTTTTTCAAGTATAATGATGAGTTTGGTTTCTCTAGGTTTTTTGTTTTTACATTTTTGGTGCTTGTAATATTATTTTCAACGAGGTCTCCGCAGTCGTGTTTTGTTTATAATCAAAGACAAATTGAAAATTGTCACTCTGTTAGACGGAAGTGCCATGCAAGGCATGCGTGGAAATTGGCAGGTAAAACAATCATCTTACCGTTGATGTATCGCTCCACGCGTGCCTTACGTGAAATTTATGTTTTATAGATAATGAACTTTTCGGTTTCTCCTTGACGTAAACGAAACCCTCCGCAGATGCCTGACTGGCAAAATGAACCTTAATACATTCCCAAGCGGATGCGAACTTTCCCATGAATTTATCTTAAGACATGCTTCCAATTAGCATATCAAAACTTGTTAGTTTGAAAGTGTTGTTTCTGTATCTAATTAAATTCATATAACTTCTTTTTAGACTCAACTTACTTAGGCCCCTCAGTGCGCGAGCAGTCGTGAGAATCGATGGCGTGGTGAGCCTCCACTCCCACCCCAGGCATCCGAACTGTTCTTTGTGAGCAAAGAAATTGTGCTTGCTGAGTTTATTGACACCCAAAACGAGCCATTCCAAAAGGTTCTTACATAAGGAGATGTGCTTGTTTTCCCAAAAGGTTTGCTTCTTTTTTATCTGACGGCTGGGGACGATTCACCACTGTTTTCTCAGTTTTCAACAGCTAGAATCCAGGGATGGTGGGAATTTCTGATGCCATGTTTCAATATGACTTGGATATGATTGACAGGATGACCAAGGGGTTTCTCACTTATCATATTGGAAATCCCACTCTTAACAAGCAGCGATTCAGAAAGTTAAATCCTGTTATTTGAAGATAAATGGCTATGAGTGTATGATTAGACCCGGCAGTTTCTGACATGACACGAAAATAACGGGTTTCGGGTCAACACGATAACTTATCGGGTCATTATCGGGCGACCCGTTAAGAACCCATTAATAACGGGTTCTTAACATGGGTAACCCGTTTCGACCCGTTAAGAAAAAAATTATTTTGATAATTTTAAAGTTTAATTACTAAAAGATTTATTATAAAATACAATAGCCATATTAATATATACAATATATTCTATATTAAATATATAGTTTTGTATTATTATTCTATATAAGTTTAAAAAAAAGTTTTAGTCATTATTTATTTTTATTATGAGAGTTCCTTATTATCATTACTAGGATAAATTTTACTTAACATGTTGTCCAAAATTAAAATAAACTAATTGTTTGGGCCCAAAATATTAGTTTAGACCGAGTATAGAATCATTCTCGGCCCGGAAGGCCTTACGACAAGGTTACCATGGAGCGTTTAGTTCGTGGGCTTTCAAACCTAGGTCGGTTAAGCCATACTGCAAGACAAGTCGAATCCTGGCGCAATAAGGAGTCTCGGCGAGATTAATAACCCGGAAGTGAATCCGGCTCGATAAAGGACTGGGTTCAAAATCGAGGTGAAAAAGGACTGGTCGAGTTGGTGTTTGATTAAGAGAAGAAGTCCTAATCCGAGTAGGGTTTTGACTCGACCTAGAAGGTATCCGGTGCTATAAATAAAGGAGGCTGTGCATCGTTCAAGGCTCTCCAATTCAACACACAACTGCCCTACGCAAACTTTCTCAACAACTTGAGATTTTTTATTTTCTCTTTTGGTTGACACATCTTCCGTTGGCATCAACAGTACTGTGAAAGCAACCGGTGATATCTTCAGTCGACATATATAGCTCTGTCGCCGTAGAATCAGCCGATCTCGTAGCATCTTCCATTGGCATCAACAGCACTGCGGCGAGGATGGTTGGTTACCTATCCAAGTCTTGGTCGAGAAGGGTTTCCAAATCCTTATTGATTGAGGTCGTCTCATTAGCCTTCTCGGCGAAGTGAGGTGTTACAGCTTACTGAGCTCGGCGCATTGCACGCCGAGTTATTTTATGATTGGATACTCTAAAGTGGGATTTAGAGTTCGACATTCAGACGGCCGAACCACATTCACTATTGAGACTCATATCCACTTTGAGTATTTGTGCCCTTACACTTTGGTGTCGATTCAGCGTGAGTTTACTCTAACGAATACCATCATTGTGACCGAATCCGACGACGACGATTCGTGAACTTCGTAAGAATAGTAGCCTTGTCTTCAGGTTCGAGAACCCAAGAGGCCAAGACGTGTTCCTTTCTCGACCGCAATCGCAAGACGCAGAAGTCAACCGCGCACCCAACGCAACATCAACAAATTTACTTCTCGGCCGACGAGTTGGCACGTCCCGCATTCACCGAAGGACGTAGTTAGCTTATAGATTACTCAGCCTACGCGCCATGTTGGCTTGGTAGTTTTTAGGGTCAACATTTTGGCACGCCCAGTGGGACCTAGTGCTAAACTACGAAGTTCATGCCAATTGAAACACGATCGGTAAAAAAGAAAACAGCTATGGGAAAATCAACAGTTGATTTGCCGATTCAGAACATAAGACAAAGTGTGCCACAAGTGCAGAATCCCCTTAACGCCATGACACCTGAGTCCACAAGCGCGACTCGTCGAGAAAGGGAAGTTAATCTCGGCGGTCAGCTTCGCAGTCTAGAAGTCCCTAACAGAAACACCTGCATTCTCAATGAAGGGATAGTGGAGGATTGTGACGAGGATGGTGGCGAAGGATCTGATCCACCAACAAGATCGTTTCTTCGAAAACGACTTGACGAGCAGTCTCGGACGGTTGAACAGACGCTTAGTCAAGGAATCGATAAACTGCATGACGTGATACGCAATACCAGTGAGACACAAACCAGATTGCTCGAAATACTGGTTAGTAAAGTCAACGACGGCAGGTCTTTCGATCTTTTTCAGCACTTGCCACCAAGATATAATCTGCCACCAATTATACAGGCCGAGTTAATTCCTGCTCGGCTCAAGCCAATTGACTCTTAAAAAGGAGGAGGATCGAATAGTAGGCCAGGCGGGTCCGACCATAGAGTAGAAGCCACACATGTTGATATGACCGAGGTTCAGCGGATGATCGATTCAGCCATGAAAAAAGGGTCGAAGTTCCCTAAATTTATACATCCGTATCTAGCTTATGTGGAATAGTTCGAATACCTTAGAGGTTTCAAAATCTCAGATTTTAGCCTTTTTGCCGGAGAATCATCCTTATCCTCATTAGAACATGTGGCTCGTTTCATCGCGCAATGCGGAGATGTTAATAGCGACTTTCACAAGCTACGACTTTTCAACTTTTTGCTGACCAGTTCAGCATTTGCTTGGTATATCAACCTCCCACCGAATTTCGTCTAGAGCTGGGAGGAGTTGGTCGAGAAATTTCATGAGCAGTTTTATCGGCCAGGGATGGAAATTTCAGTGTCCTCATTAGCGATGATGGCTCAAGCATCGATGAGTCACCAATGGATTATCTTACCAGATTTAAATCGACCAGGAATTGGTGCTGAGTACCTCTCCCCGAAGTCGAATTTGTCAGACTTGCTCTAAACGGTCTTGACGTAGAATACAAAAAGAAATTCTTGGGGGTAAACTTTCGGGATATGTATGAACTAGCCCAGCATGTCAAGCAATATGATTATTTACTCCGCGAAGAGAAGATATCGAAAGCTCCATCTCGAGGGACGATCTACAAAAATCCCACTGTCAATTACACATCGACCGAAGGTGAATACGTCAGCGTGGACGCAGCTGAGATAGTAATAGATAAGCCATACGTTTGCAAGGCATTGACTCAAATTGACTCTAAGGAAGTCAAACCCGCTCGGCCACTGAAGAAACAATGAAAACGTCAAAAGTTTATACTTTTCATATTACAAAGGCCGACATAATTTTTGATCAATTGTTGTCAGCGAAGATCATCAAACTTCGGCCTGGGCATAACATTCCCAAGGCCGAAGAGCTTAAAGGAAAGATATATTGAAAATATCATAATTCAAGTAAACATACGACAAATAATTGCGTCGTGTTTTGAGACCACGTGCAAAGCTGGATTGATAACAGCAAACTCAGATTTCCGGAGAAAAAAATGAGTGTTGATACCGACCCATTTCCCACGGCAACAATAAATATGGTAGATGCTCGCCTCCCTAGGGACAAAGGAAAAGGGAAGGTAGAGGTCGTTACAACCGAACGTTCCTTGAATCAGAATTCTCAGCCACGTTTCAATGCTGATTTTCGTTCAAACAAACCACCTACAGCTCCCACGGGACCCGCTATTGTCAAGCCCATGACAGATTACAACACTGACCAAGAAAGTGGGTTGGCGTTTTTATGCAGAAATTGTAAAGCGAATGTCAGCGCCGAGCCGAAGGAAGAGTCGTCTATGGCCACGATGGAACAACCTACAACCGCAACACAGCAGAAGGAGCTCGACGCAGATCAACATTAAGGGGTTTTCGATAGAATCGGCCCTAAAATACGGGTTGAAGAGAAACCTTCAGTCAGACGGTGCTTGACTTTGATGCTCCGTTTTATGACGAAGATTATTACATACGTAATTCTAACAGCTCAGAATCATCGCAGAACCATAAAACTTTCAAACCTCCCAAACCTCGAGACCAGCGATGGTATACATATCACTCTTCAAAAGGTGTCTACACTGCACTGTCCAAATCCCAGAAACGTCGGCACCAAAAAATAGACTGCATGGCCCGCCGACGGGCAGCCCAAGAAATTTCGGTCTCTAAATGGCGACCAAAGGAAATAGTTACCAATGATGATGAACGACCATCCCCAACTATTATGACAGGATGGTTCAACGGAAACAGTTGGTCAATTGAGATCTTGAAACCACATTTGAGGAGGCTAATAAACGGATCAAACTTCTTCTTCAGCCCGGGGAAATGAAGGCATGCCTCGAGCACTTCAGGCAGGAGGCTGAAAGAAAACTCCCCCTACTAACCCCACAAGAACCTTTGATCAAAATTCGACGGAATTTACATCCACCATTCCTTGGGGAGGCCTTGGAATATATGCGAGAGTTTCATAAAAAGCATTCGGCTAACGATCTATATGGTTTGCCGAAAGCATGTCAAGATACAATTGATCTCATCCGAACTTGCCCGGATGCCGAGCGAATTATTCAGAAAACCTCAGACCCAGGGTTAAAAGCTAGGTTCCAACACATACAAGAAGCTCGAGTCCTTGGCTTTGAAGCCGACCCATACACTGATATCGATGCGGCAGACCTTCCTTTCTCATTGAAGGACCTTCAGTATTTATGATACCACTTCGAAGTCTTTTCGGTCGTTTCTCTCTTCGGCCTTACGGCTGATGAAATAACACGAGTCGCACGGTTGGATGCCTATCTCGACACCAGGGATGCCCGTATAATGTACGAAGAGCAAGCTCGTATCCTGGCACCAATCCCAGACACAATTCTGATTTCAGACGCACCTGAGGAACCTAAACAAAACAAACAGACTTCTGAAGAGACACCGCGGGAACACACCATTGAAGAATGAGCAGATGAGTCTCTTATTACAACTCTGACGGAAGCAGATGCCGCAGTCGGTGACCTTGAAAGAGAAGAGCCTGAAAAGGATGATCGTAACTCGATGGGCCCGTCGGTCCTGGATAACATGGAAATCAGTATAGTTCATGTTTTGCCCGCTGATTTTCAGTCGAGCACATCTCAACTGAATTTCCTCGATGGCGACGTAGTTGCCAAGGAATCCGATCACATTGATTTTGTAACTATTGCCGAAGTTGAGTCAACAACAAAAAATGACAACCTCAAGGCAGCTTTGGCCTAATTATTTCCTCGATCATTATCGGCCAAACTTCATCATTTGAAGCCATTGTATGTAACGACCCATATCGAAGGGTATCCAGTCTCCAAAGTTTTTGTCGACTGTGGAGCCACTGTTAATATCATGCCTGTAAACATCATGAAGGCGTTACGTCGCTCCAATGATGAACTTATCCCCTATGGGATCACAATGAGCAATTTCGTCAGAGACAAATCCCAAACCAAATGGGTGCTTCCTTTAGCAGTAAACATTGCCGGCCGTAATCACAATGAGCAGTTTCATCTACTATGGAACGACTGCTGGCTCATTGGTATACTATATATAAGCAACCAAATTCAGGCGTTAACCTCGTAGAGTTCCTCGCCGAAGGAGATAATGGTCCTGTCTTATCTCTTGACAAAATTCAAGCTGCCCCGGCCAAGCTCGAAGACAATCAGCCCCAAGTCAAGGACCCGTTGGAAGAAATTAATGTTGGAACGGCCGATCACCCACGACCTTTATTTATTAGTGCTTTGCTCCCCCAACCTATGAAAGCTGAACTTCGTGCTCTGCTTGAGGAGGTCAAAGATTGTTTTTCTTGGAGTTACCACGAGATGCCTGGCTTAGATTGCACTCTCATCGACCATGAGTTACGTATTAAACCTGGGTGTAAACCCTTCCGTCAACCACCTCGACGATTCTCGACCGAAGTGCAACTCGACATCAAGGATGAACTAGTTCGTCTATTGAAAACAGGGTTCATTCGAACAGCTCGATATGTCGAATGGCTGGCAAATATCGTTCCTGTTTTAAAGAAAAGTGGTGCATTGCGCATTTGCATCGACTTTAGAAATTTGAATCTGGCAACTCCCAAAGATGAGTATACAATGCCGATTTTGGATTTGTTAATCGATGCTGCAGCGAATTATGTGATCTTATCTTTTATGGATAGACATGATGCCGGGTACAACCAAATTTTCATTGCCGAAGCCGATGTACACAAGACCGCTTTTCGCTGCCCAGGGGCACTTGGTACGTACAAATGGGTTATTATGCCATTCGGCCTCAAGAACGCCGGTGCCACATACCAACGAGCAATGAACACCATATTCCATGATTTAATTGGAACCATCATCGAAGTGTACATCGATGATGTTGTAATCAAATCTAAACGCCGGCAGTCACATTTGAATGATCTCCAACAGGCTTTCCTCCGCATGCGTCAACACAATCTCAAAATGAATCTTGCCAAATGTACCTTCGGTGTGTCAACCGGTAATTTTCTCGGTTTTCTCGTGCACCACCGTGGGATTGAAGTGAATGAAAATAAAGCACACGTAATCATCAATGCCCCACCCCCGACGATGAAGAAACAGCTCCAGTCCTTACTCGGTAAGATAAATTTTCTCCGCCGATTTATAACTAACTCGACAGGTAAAATGAAAGCGTTCTCTACATTTTTGAAACTCAATTACTCAGATAAATTTGAGTGGACAGCCGAGCATCAGGCGGCGTTTACGCAAATCAAAGTCTCCCTCACGACACCACATGTCCTTGTCCCATCTCGGCGCGATAAGCCTCTCAAGCTATATATCTCAGCGGTCGAAGAGTCCATTGGCTGTCTCCTCGCGCAAGACAACGACGTCGGACGAGAGCAGGCTATTTTTTACCTAAGTCGAAATCTTAATCAACCGGAGATCAATTATTCCACCGTTGAGAAGCTCTGTCTAGCCGTATTTTTCGCTGCCTCCAAGCTTCGACATTACATGCTCCCATCGGTAACCCAAGTTATTGCTCAGACCGACGTCATCCGCTACATGCTCACTCGACCAATCGTAAAAGGTCGAATTGGGAAGTGGACAATGGCGTTGTCTGAGTTTAGCTTGCAATACGTGCCCTAGAAAGCGGTCAAAGGCCAGACACTGGCTGATTTCCTTGCTCAACACCAGTCCCCATATGGTTTTGGGGGCAACGACGTCGAAATCGGCATGGTTGAAACGCGCGATAACTACTGGACGATGTACTTTGACGGCTCAAGTACTTCATCCTCAGCTAGCGTTGGAATTGTTATTCAATCCCCAAACCACGATCGTTGGTATTTTTCGCTCAAGTTGGATTTTGAATGCACAAATAATCCGGCCAAATACGAAGCCCTTATCATCGGCCTTGGAATCCTTCATGACTTGCGGGTGACCCGTGCCCTCATCCTCGGCGACTCCGAACTTGTGATTAACCAACTTAATGGTTCTTTTCGATGCATGAGTTGTACCCTGACACCCTATCACATGGTCGCCAGCTATTTGGCCGAATCCTTCGACAATATTACATTTGAACATATTTCCCGAATTCATAATACCGACGTCGACTCCTCTAATGCACAACCCCTGGGGGGCAAGCTAGGCCGAGAAATACCCATGTTACGACAACTATACCCGGCCTTGGTTAACCAACAAATCCTCCGCCGCGACAACGTGATACGCACAAGAGTCATGTCCTTACCTTCGTTGTTAGACCGACAAGACCTTATAGATGTTTGCGCCATCGAGGCAATACCAGATGATTGGAGAAAGCCCATTATGCAGTATCTTGACAATCCCAATGGAAAACACAGTCGCAAAACAAGAGTTCACGCCACAAACTATGTCATGTATCAAAACAAGTTATACCGAAAAGGTGAGGATGGTCTATTACTGTTATGCCTCGGCCCCCAAGAGGGTGCTCAAGTAATCACAGAAGTCCATGAAGGGGTTTGCGGAGCTCATCAGTCCGGATGTAAAATGCGATGGTTGCTTCGACGACACAGCTATTTTTGGCCAAGAATACTATAGGATTGTATCGAGTTCGCACGAGGGTGCATACAATGTCAGATTCATGGTCCTATACAAAGGGTCCCGGCTGAATCATTACATTCGATCACCAAACCATGGCCGTTTAGAGGATGGGCCATGGACGTAATCGGTAAAATCACACCATCTTCCAGGGCTGCCAAGCACGCATGGATACTAGTAGCAACCGACTACTTCACTAAGTGGGGCGAAGCAAAATCGTATGCCAAGCTAACATCTAAGGAAGTTTGCGACTTTGTGAAAGAACACATTGTGACCAGATTCGGTTTACCAGAAGCGATCATAACTGACAATGGCACAATCTTTACAGCCAAAAGGTTTAAAGAATATACTGCAAGTTTGAAAATTCGGCTTGAACGGTCTACACCGTATTATCCACAAGCAAATGGGCAGGCCGAGGCAAGTAACAAATTGTTGATCGGTATTCTCGAGAAAATAATAAAAGAAAGGCCTGGCATATGGCATTTAAAGTTGAATGAGGCTTTATGGGCATATCGAACATCGCTCCGATCGGCGACTAGGACAACCACGTATGCACTAACCTACGAACATGATGCAATGTTACCAGTCAAGTTAAGCATAAATTTGTTACAAATAATTGAACAAAGTAGTCTGTTCAGCGCCGAATATAATCAGTCCATGAGACAGGAGTTAGAAGATTTAGAAGAAGCGCGACTTGATGCTTATAACTTGCAGGTGGCACAAAAACAGATTGCCGAGCGAGCCTATAATCAAAAGGTCCAACAGAAAACATTTGGCGAAGGAGAATTAGTTTGGCAAACTATGTTGCCCATAGGAATTAAAGATCCTAGGTTCGGCAAATGGTCGTTGAATTAGGAAAGGCCGTTAGTCATACATAAGGTTCTCGGCAAAGACGCATATCATCTTAGAGATCGGACCAGTTTAGTTCACAAATTACCAATCAATGGGAAGTTTTTAAAGCAGTACTATCCAGTCACATGGGAAATGTGGGAATAGAAATTCATTTCATTAAGATCGATAAAAGAATACACAAAGTGAATAGGTCGATCAGTTTACATTTGAATAAATTCAGGGTGAAGAAAGAAGAAGAGTGCCGAGAAGGGCCTTCAGCTCCAACCACTGCACCTCGCCCATTATGACCTCGGCTTGCCGGTTCTTCTTGTCCATCTTCAACTGCTCGATTCGTTTCGCTCTCACCACATACTCGGTTAAACAATCTTTCCAGCCCGACTCAAAGTCCTTCACAAGCTCAGAAGCAATAGCCGACCTTTGTTTTGCCAATTCGGCTATTTGACGGTCGAGGTTAGCCAAGGCTTCTCCTTTCGCCTTTAAGGCATCGATCTTCAGCCGAATAGCGTCTTGGACGGCCACAACCACTTTTAGATCTTGTTCAGCCCTCAGAGCGTTCTCGATGACACTAAAGGTTTCCCGAACGCGCTCCAAGGCGGACGATGCTTGAACAATAGCCTCGGTGCTCATTTGACCATCGGCTCCGAGATCGTTTAGGCATGTACCTAACAAATTAAGACCTTTGCACTCAAGGACTTGCGATGCCGAGAGAGACAAAGCTTCTTGCAACCAAGCCAGAGCAGTTGAATCAGCGGGTTCAGTTGTGGTGGTCGAAGAACCAGCCGCTCCAGTAGTGCTTGACAAGAGAGCTTTGAACTCGACTTCCCATGAAGGCTGCACCCAAAAATCAGTGTAAGCTCAAGGACATCACGAAAAAGACAGCAAGAAAGTTTTATGTTAAACCTGCCGAGATGAAACTTCGGCCATATCTTCAGGTTCGTTGCTAGAACCTAAAGAACTTAATGGCTGAGCCCAGTGTCTTAAACTGCTTCTCAGTTCACGCGGTCGATGGAGGTTATCTACGTTCGATGGCCATTGAGGCGGCTAAGAAATATAGATAACACCTTTCGACGCTTAGATTTTTCGATGAAAAGAGTGGGCAGACATTTAATATTTTCCTGGTTTAGAGCTCTAAGACAGAAAAATAACCAAGGAAAGCGGTAGGGTTACTTACGAAGGCCAAAGTGGCTTCTTGGGGAGGAATGTTGAAGTCCTGGTCCTGCGGGTGAACGGGCGTCTCCGCCGCCACTTCTGGCTCTACGGCAGGTCGTTTGCCACGATCGGCTGCAGAATGGCCAATTTGGACAGCTGCCTTGGACCTAGAGGGAGGTTGATTACGGGGTTGAAGGCGACCCGCCAGCGGAATCTCGTGACTCCCATCGCTCTCCTCTGGCTCTACAACAGGTCGTTTGCCATGGTCGGTCGTAGAAAGGTCGACTTAGACAGCTGCCTCGGACGTAGGGGGAAGTTGACTGCGTGGTTGAAGGCGACTCGCCAGTGGAATCTCATCGCTTACGTCACTCTCTTCTAGAACGACTACCGCGTGTTTTGGATTTTTAGGGGGAGTTTTCTCGGCTAGAAGGACTGCCTCTTCCACGACAGGTGCAACGACCGACCCAGAAACTACAGAGGGCTCAACCAATGGAGCAATCGTTGGCCCGGTCACTACTGGAGGGTTAAGACGAGCTTTAGAGGCCTGACTTGTCGGAGCCGGCTACACGACCATCGGCACGCGTACAGCTGGGGTGGAAGGAGAAACATCAGGAGTGGCTGTTCCCGATGTTTGGCTAGAGATGACATGAATTTCTCGTTGCCCTTTATTTGCCAATTTCTTGACGAGTTTTGTAGGATGAAGGACTGCGGCGGCCGTCTCAGTCTCCTATCGGGGTCGTTTGCTCGGCTTTTACCTTTTTCTTGGCTGCAATTACAGCCACCACTTTTACCTTTTTTGGCGCTCGGCTGTTTGAGAATTGAAAGCCAAGTCAATAACAGTAAGGATATATATATCCAAATATATCCAAAAATGTAAATGAAGCTATATACCATGGGTAGCCTCTTTAGGTTAGGGAGCATGAGCTTTATGGGGATGATCGTCGAAGATCTTGTTAATGACGTATTCGACCAGTGCGTTGAAGAAGCTATGAGTGTATTCTTCCCACCAATTATCGAAGGTATCGGTGCTAAGACATTCTGCAGTGACCGGTTGAAGGTAGAATTTTTGGCATCGCTCCTGGAACTCTTTGTTGGCGTCATTGCATTCCTTCTTCAAAGAACCGGGTTCGCATATGCGGCTTAGGACGGACCTTGAGGAGAGAAGGGGGACCGGGCAACCTTAGAGGTAGCCAAGCTGCCGAGCGAGGAAGTTGGGATGATACACTTCCCAACCCGCTCGGCGACCCTCACAGCCGAGAGGCAGGTCACAGGTAAGCACGAAAGACCCCAGGATTGACGAAGGTCAACATCTTCATCTGCGCCCTACACGGATGTAGGAAGCCTGATCAACAAAGGGTATTCTCGACGACGACAGATCAAGAACTCGTCATTAGAAAGATCGTCGAGAGTGAAAAAGTATCTGAACACCTCTTCAGCTTGGTGAGGGGGTGTTGGCCGAGAAGCCAGCTGAGGGCCGAACGCTTCCGTAGGTGAGAAATCAACGATCGTTGGCCAAAGAGGGGCGAAGTAGACCTGCAACCAGAGTTGGAAAACCCAGAGAGGACCATTCTGGTGCGTGTTAACCTTATCTAGGGTCGTTTCGGCCAAACAGCATAGGAGATGGGCGAGAATGGCCAGGCTGAGTGCCAGAGTGTGACTGCTAGCTAGGGCTTCGGCCACTAGCATGTTCTCGACCGGACATTTAATAGATTTGGTACAACAAATAAATTTGTTGTACCAATAGAAGAGGAAAGCCTCGTGTTCCCCTTCTCGCAGAGCCTCTTCTCCTCGACCGGAAAAATGGAGATAGAGGGTGTTATAATTGAAGAAGTTCTTGTGAAGTTTGTGAACTTCTTCTTTTGAGGGTGTTTGGCCTTCACCGCTCAGCGTCTCCAGGGCTCGTTTGTCGAAAAGCGCCTTCAAGTCAAGGTTCGACGGGTACTCAGATAGGGTGGCGTCGATTGGGATCCCAGTCAGGGAAGTCCCCAAGATGGCAGTAATGTCAATGATGGTAGGACCAATAAGGCCGAGAGGGAGGACCATGATGTTGGTAACCGAACACCAGAAGCATAAGGCTGCTAAGAGGAGCTCCTTGTCCAGGATGACTTCCATGAATGAAAGGTGAATGGCGTCGTAGATGCCTAGGGCTTTCCATTGCTCGCCGAAGAGTTTTTCCATTCGTACGACCTAAGCTGCCCAGGCTGTAGTAGTCGAGGGCCATAAACTTTGAGGCCTTGCCAGGTCCCACTTCGACCATTCAAACCCTTGCAGCAAGGGTGATATGCAGTGCTCCTTAAGAAGTCTAATGATGGTTGGTGGTACTGCCACTTTGAAGAGAGGACCCAAGATTTGATGAGGGGTGCCCATGTCACTTTCAAAACGGATGGTTTTGATCGAACTTCGATTAATAATTTTCTGGCATTGGTCACATTCCTTGGAAAGCTTGGAGATGAAAGAGGCCATTGTAAGTGGGTTGAAGATGCGACACGAGTGGAATTTTCTGGGTTGGGGGGTTTGAAGACGAAGATCTAAAAGAAAGGGATTCACTGGAGAATGAGGGCAAGAAATTTCAGAAAGTTTGAAAGCGTAAAGTACAAATGAGAGAATTTCGGTATTTATAGAATTGTGGAAAGAAGGGCAATCGTTCGAAATTCAAAATGAAGGGTAAAATCGACCGAAGAATTCGCTAATCATTATGAACATTCAGAGAATCCAGTTGAAAAGACCGAAGGTTTCGTGTTTTGAGGGGCGCACGATTGCGTGTGGCGACGAGATTTATGGTGAAAGACGTTTTGGGGTCTGCACGATGGTGAATGGTTCGCGGATCAAGGTGGCATGTTTGTGCTCAGCAACAAGGTTATGATGGTATGACGGTTCAGGGAGCCGCACGCTTTAAACGTCATCATTAGGGATTAGCCGTGTTAAAGGATGCCACGTGGTGTATTGGTTAGCAGGATCAAGATCGTGCAATCGTGCTCAATAAATACGCCTTGGAAATAGAGTATTTGGATTTTGAGTATTAGTTTCGCTTCTTCAAGGTCGGAGCTCGACTAGAGGATTTAGGCCAAAGACCTTAGAAGCGAGGGGCAATGTTTGGGCCCAAAATATTAGTTTGGGCCGAGTATAGAATCATTCTCAGCCCGGAAGGCCTTACGACAAGGTTACCATGGAGCGTTTAGTTCGTGGGCTTTCAAACCTAGGTCGGTTAAGCCATACTGCAAGACGAGTCGAATCCTGGCGCAATAAGGAGTCTCGGTGAGATTAATAACCCGGAAGTGAATCCGGCTCGATAAAGGATTGGGTTCAAAATCGAGGTGAAAAAGGACTGGTCGAGTTGGTTTTTGATTAAGAGAAGAAGTCCTAATCCGAGTAGGGTTTTGACTCGACCTAGAAGGTATCCGGTGCTATAAATAAGGGAGGTTGTGCATCGTTCAAGGCTCTCCAATTCAACACACAACTGCCCTACGCAAACTCTCTCAACAACTTGATATTTTTTATTTTCTCTTTTCGCTGACACATCTTCCGTTGGCATCAACAGCACTGTGAAAGCAACCGATGATATCTTCAGTCGGCATAGATAGCTCTATCGCCGTAGAATCAGCCAATCTCACAGCATCTTCCGTTGGCATCAACAGCACTGTGACGAGGACGGTTGGTTACCTATCCAAGTCTCGGTTGAGAAAGGTTTCTGAATCCTTATTAATTGAGGTTATCTCATTAGCCTTCTCGGCAAAGTGAGGTGTTACAACTTACTGAGCTCGGCGCATTGCACGCCGAGTTATTTTATGATTGGATACTCTCAAGTGGGATTTAGAGTTCGGCATTCAGACGGTCGAACCACGTTCACTATTGAGACTCATATCCGCTTTAAGTATCTGTGCCCTTACACTTTGGTGTCGATTCGGCGTGAGTTTACTCTGACGAATACCATCACTATGACCGAATCCGACGACGACAATTCGTGAACTTCGTAAGAATAGTAGCCTTGTCTTCAGGTTCGAGAACCCAAGAGGCCGAGACGTGTTCCTTTCTCGGCCGCAATCGTAAGACGCAAAAGTCAGCCGCGCACCAAACGCAACATTAACAAATTTACTCCTCGGCCGAGCTCGGCCGACGAGTTGGCACGCCCCGCATTCACCGAAGGACGTAGTTAGCTTATAGATTACTCGGCCTGCGCGCCACGTAGGCTTAGTAGTTTTTAGGGTCAACACTAATATAGTATTTGTATAGACAAGAACTCAGAAGATATACATACAAATATGAAAAATGTGAAAGAATATATAAACACTCGTGATTCATTATTATTCCTCCACAAATAGATAATGGTTACACTTACATTATCGTTTAGATTTTTAAAATCCTCCAAACCTTCATGAATAATGTTTTTTATTTGAGGGAAAAATTAATAAAATTAATAATAATTATTATAGAAGTGTAAAAATGTAAAAAAAATATACAATCACTCATAATGACAAACTTTACAACTTTCATGAAAGGGTCAGCTTCAAAATCCAACACTATAATTCATAAACCTTAAATTTATATTTAACCATCGATTGCCATTTACGCTTTATTCTTCTTACTGAATTTCATTTTTTAAATTTTCTTTTTTGAAAGCATGATCATCTAGTGGATGTAAGAAGATGAACGGTTCAGATCTATGATATCACATTTCGATATTTACGATTAACTGAAATATGAGTCAATGTTATATAGTTTGTAGAAACTTTATAAACATCAAGCAATATTTTCACTAACCGTAAAACACTAAATATAATATCACGATCCAAACTGTTCATCTTCCTACATCCTCTAATAGATCAAGTTTTCAAAAAAGAAAATCTGAAAAGAAAAAAAACAAAATTTGATGAGAACAATGAAGCGTAAATGTAAACAACAATCAACAACAGTTAAATTTTGATCTATGCTTTATATGATTATAGTGGCGAATTTCGAAGTTAAGCTCTTCATGAAAGTCGTAAACCTTGTCATTACGAGCATTTATATATTTTTTTCTATATTTTTTTACACTTCTACATTAATTAAAAAACTATTAAAGACTTTAGGTAAGTGAAAATATACTTAAAAGAAAAATGCGTTTTTATGTTTTGGATGTGACAATATGGTATATACTTATTTAGTATTATGTTTTTCATTTGATTATTTATTGGTTTAAAATATATTTTCCTTAATGGGTAATGGATCGGATCATATTACCTGTTAATATTATCGGGTCGATTTCGGGTCGGGTCATTTTACCCGTTTATTTTAACGGGTGTTACACGACACGACCCGTTAAGATATCGGGTATGACATGAAAACGACATGAACACGGAAAACACGACACAAATGCCAGGTCTATGTATGATCTAGAAGTTAAATGCGTAGGAGTGTTTGAAGTGTGGCATTTATGGCCGGTTTGGTATTGCTGTGCTTTGAAAAAAAAATTGTTTTTACTGTGCTACGAGAATAAACAGCTGTGAAATAAAGCAGTAAAGTGTTTGGTAATTTTTTTTGTAAAAGTGCTTTTAGCAAAAAAAGCAGTGTTAAAGTGTTTAGTAAATTTTTATGTAAAACCGCTGCAACTATGTAAAATGACTAAAAAAGATATGATGTTGAATATTATATAATAATTTTTTTTTTATCTTTTCTTTTATTATTACATTTATAAGATTCATATAAACTATTTATAAACAGTTGTGAGAGGACAGAAGAGAGACGTGGCGGGGTCGACGACGAAGTCTACGAGTATAATGTATAATTTATTTAATTGCTAAATGTCATTTTTGGTATTGGAAAATTTCATTAAAGGCATCAGCGCCTCTTGTGAAATCGGTTTGCGCAAAAGCTGGGCAAGCGAAAAAAGCCGTTTTTTTCAACGTTGGGTTTTGCAGCTTTGTGTTTTTGGCTTTTTTAACCCAAAACTATGAAGAAAAAAAAACTGAAGTTGAATGCTTACCAAACATAAAAAAGCTGGAAGCTTTTTTTGATACCCACTTTTTTCAGAAACACCTCAATACCAAATCAGGGCTTAGTCTCATGAGTTTGTGGTGTGGGATTTAAAATTATCATATTCTAAGCTATTCTAATTTATGATGATGGATTCGAACTTTGGAGACAACACACTGTCTTGACCTACAACCCTAATTCATGTCTTCAAAAGGGATTATAAAGAAACCTAATTAAGGAAGCGAAACGACAAACTAACAAAGTCTTAAATTACAAAAAAAAAAAAAAAAGAAGTAAAAAAGACATAAAAAATGCTTACAAGGGAAGGAACCCGTTGGACTTTATAGAAATCCTCTCCTCCTTCGTTAAGCTTATTAAAGAACTGCGTGATGGGATTTGTTGGTAAAATAAAGATTACGTGATGGTAAAGTTTGATTATTGGATAGAAATTTATTGATAATTTTAGTTTTATTGTTACTTTCATCTTGTACATGATGGTAATTATGCAATAAGGTAAAAAGGACAATTCATATTTAAAGTTTAAGTTCAATATATAGTAATTGTAGGGATTGAAATAAAATTTCTCTTATTTTTTTCTATGGTTTAACCTTTTGGAACAATCTAACTCGGTAACTATATTGAAATGGCCAAAAAATGTGGTGTGAATATTATACAAGTATTCAACTTTGGTTCTCTCTCAGTCTCGACATGAGAAGAATATAATATCAGATATCGTTGCATTTGACCGCCAAAATTCTTTTTACTTTTTTTTTTCTGAAAAAAAAGAAAAGAAAAAACATTCTTACTACTTGATGTGCTAATTAAATGGGATTGCAAACAACTTGCTTTTACAACAAAATTTGTTTTGTTCACGTTGGTTAGAGCTGTGTGTTTCTTTATTTGCTTATAAAATATGAATTTCCTTTCTTGTAGTTTAAATTAATTTAGCACAAACTACTCGTTGGTGGTGTAATGCAATCCCATCTAAGTATAATATCCTACGTTTTACAAGATATATGATTATGCTAAGGTTGCAATGATTAATACAGATTGTTATTACTATCATATGGTTGGTGGTTACGTTGTAAACGTCATATTACACTGTTATTATAAGTTAATTTACACTGTTAGTGTAAGTTAATAACTTACACTATCAGTGTAATATAGTGTACTTGCAGTCAATCGTTTTTTTTTATTAAAAGGTACGGTAATAGATAATTGTTGATTTTGTTATCTCTAATTTTATGTTACATCTAATTAAGAAAATAAAAAGTTTGTCCACAACCAAACAATTTGGCATTCAAACAGAGGAAATAGATTATTGTTGATTTTGTTGTTATGATAGATCATTGTACTTGCAGTTAATTGTATTGGTTTCTTGTCTGAGGCAAATTCCAATGATTGGACAAGTTCAACCCATTAATTTCGACCTTGGTTCTCCAAATTTGGAAAGAAAAAGGAAACTGGTTGGTATGACCTAGAAACATAAAACATATGTACATTTTTAAGTTGTGATTGTGGCTCATGTGAATAACATTTGGTTATTCCTACACAAACACACACACACACTAATTAGTTGACCAGTGGTTCCGTTTTCGGATTAATGTAGTTTTTGTTGTCTCGCTTAACAAGTGTTGTAGTCGTGCTTTTGCAATAGTTGTATGTGGTCTTTGCTTGTGAGCTATGAATTTTGTGGTCTAGTCTATCAACGATAACTTTATGTGTTATCAATCTTTTCTGATGACTTTATGTTGTCTAAGCAATGATTGATGTGTGTGCCAGTATAGGTCTGTTGCGTCTACCATTTGAGACGGAATCTGTATTGGTGCTGATTTGTACGGTTGTGCTTTGTCATATAGGAGTTTCACTCAATTTGTGTGTCTGCAAATTCACTCCAGATCACTATGAACAATGTACCTAATTGACACCTTTGTATTAATGAGTGAAATACTATGTCCTTTCTTGTCACAGAAAAACTATATCTTTAAAATTTCTGAGATCGTATCTGTAAATTTTCTATATTTGGTTGCTTTCCTTGTCATTTCATGGCAAATTATGGAACAGTGTACCCAGTTACTAAATTCATTGTTCAATTAAGAGAACCCTAACCCTAAGCAATCACAAGAGTCGTACATAGCCAAAGGGTCTGAAAGAACAAATGAATATCTTTTTTTATATAATGAAATACTGACAGTCAGAGGTATAAAGAACAATGAAAAGAGTACCAAAAAATAGTTTTCACTTTATTTGTCTTCCAAATAAAGACAAATATCACTGATCCGTACAAAGAAAAGAGTACCAAAAAATAGTTTTCACTTTACACCCATATGACTCTTCATTGATGATGAAATATTTTGGACCAAAGCTTGAGCCTTTTATAATTGAGCAAAAAGCTACTTCAATCATTTTGAGATTTCATCATTCTTTTTCCATATTTGAGCAAAGGGTTCAAAAATACAAAAGAAAAACAACTTGTGGCGATTGGCCCATGGCCAAGTTGCAGATTCATACAATTGTATATTTAATAAATAAATAAAAATAACTGCAGAAATATGTTCAAGTGCCACCATATGTGTCTGTGTTGTACAATGATAAGCCGATCAGTGGTTCTGTTCTAGGATTAATGTAACTTTTGTTGTCTTACTTAGCGAGTGTTGTGGTCGTGTTTTTGCAATTGTTGAATGTGGTTTTTGCTTGTGAGCAAGGAGTTATGTGGTCTCGTCTATCAACGATAACTCTATGTGATCTTGCTCTTCTGCGAAGACTTTATATCACCTCAACGATGACTGAGTATGTGCCAGTAAAGGTCTGTTACGTCTACTGTTTGTGACGAAATCTATATTGGTTCCGATTGTACAATTGTACTGGTGGTTGTCATATAAGGGTATTATACTCAATTTGTGTGCGTATGCAAATTCACTCCAGATAATTTATGTCACTGAAGCAATGTACCCAATTGGTCTTTCTTGTAAAAAAAACATTATATATGTTTATACCATACTAAGGGTCTCCGTATTTAGACCTCGTATAAATACTCGGGGGACTCAAATGTAATTATGTAATAAATGGAGGGGGCAAATATGTACTAAGTGAGGATCCCTTATTCTATAAAAGGGCCTACTCACCCTCACAAACGGGAAAGAGCCCCCTCACCCTCACAAAGCTCTCATCCTCACATACAGAGCTCTCTCCCTCACAATCCTCTCACAAACAGAGAAATACAATATCAGTGTGGACGTAGCCCAAACATTGGGGTGAACCACGATACATCTTGTGTTCTTTACATTTCTTGCGGATTCACGGTCGGATTTACGT
Source organism: Malus sylvestris (assembly GCF_916048215.2). Classification (NCBI taxonomy): domain Eukaryota; kingdom Viridiplantae; phylum Streptophyta; class Magnoliopsida; order Rosales; family Rosaceae; genus Malus; species Malus sylvestris. Next base: position 26,315,601 of record NC_062261.1, read on the forward strand.
TGTTCCAAGACCCCTCCGGTTTTGTGCATCAACATTTGGCGCCGTCTGTGGGAATCGACACGAAAAACTATGTCGGTTCTCTTTCATTTTTTCACCTCCACCGTGAATCTGCAAAATCTGCAGAAACCCAAAACCTCCTTGGGCTTTTCCAGAAAACCCCCACAAAACAAAGCCACCATGTCATCTCCTCTCTCTTTCTCTATCTCTCTCTCTCGGTCTCTGCTCATAAAAAAAAAACCCCAAAGATTCTCTTTTTTCTTTTTCAAAGTCCTCATTCTTTTTCCTTTTTTGGAGATCGAGATCTCTCAGCATGCATCAAGACCAGATCTCTCTCTCTCTCCTCAGCAGTAAAACTTCATCTTCTAAACAATGAAGGACAACGATCCATCCATCACTCTTGCTCTCTTGCTGTTGTCCAATCAAAATGCAAAGGCAAACACTAACAGACAGATACAAGACCGGCAAGTGCTGCAGTAGAAGACAAGAGAGTCTACAAAGATAACTGGTTCAATCGAATGGCCATTAATCATCTTTCACAGAATGTCCAAGCTGCAACAAGGTTGAGAAACAATAAGAGCGGGTATGAAAGCTTGGTGGAGGCAACAACAGTTGCATCCAGGAAGTTTAATCTAGAAAAATAAAGAGAACTAGTTCTTCAAGCTCTTGATACTGCCTTCCCAAAGCCCGTATTTTCCTTGGGCCCTCGAACTTGGGTTGCTCCAAAAAAATCATAGCTGAGGCCAATTTACTGGTGGTGCACTGAGCGCACCCTCGACTGAGGCCCCGGTGGTGGACCATATCTGATCGTCGACGACGGTGGTGACGCCACCCATTGCCCTGCTCCCCAGTCATCGTCAACACCAAAACCTAGGTGGCTCCCTCCAATCTAGGCTTTTCATCCGCCGTCTCTAAGCCCATCAACCTTCTGAGAGCCAAAGCTACCCGCAGCGGTATTATCTCCAGCATTGGCTCAACTCTTGGAGCTTGCATGGTGTCACTGCAGTCACGAGGAGAAGATCAACCTCGCTGGTCACGAGGAGTATATTGATCACCGAATAGGTTCTGCATCAACTGGAGCTGCTTCTCCTCCCCCATCGCTGCTGCTATGTGTTGCGCCAACGGTCATCTCGGTCCGTCCATCAAAGACCAAGGACAGCGCAAGCAATGTGAAGAATGAATACAGGGATGTCGGTGATGGTGGGCCCACCTTTGATATAAATTCTGCAACTTGTATGTATTTTCAGGATGTTTAGTGCGAAGATGAGCAGCCACAGGGAGTCCACCATCCCACTATCTGAAAAAACACTCACGAAAAAGATAAGCTTTTTCAATACTCAGCCTATTATTATTCCTGCCATCTGCCAGAAGCAAAAGCAAAGCAGAAAATCAAAAGCAAAGCAGAAAAACAAAAGCAAAAGCAGAAAGCAAAAGAAGATAAAAAGAAGCAGACATAATTGCGGTGGTGATGGCATGTAGAAAGGGGAATTATGGGTGTGACCCATTGAGCAGAGGGTTAGATTTATTTTTGAATGATGTAATTTATTTTTCTTATTTTTTCGGAGACATTTGTATAACCCCATCAGAGGGTAATTAAAAAAAAAAAGGGGCAAGCCCAAAATAATGGGCTGAAATGTTATGGAGAGGGTCAAGGTCCATATGCCCAAAAGAGCCAGGCCCTATGGCTCCAAATTTATTCGGCACCCTGCTGCTATTATCACCAACCAGGTAATTAAAAGTACGCCCAGTACTCCGAATTTATTCGGCACCCTGCCGCTATTATCACCAACCAGGTGATCAAAATTACGCCTAGTACTTCAAATTTATTCGGCACCCTACCGCTATTATCACCAACAAGGTGATCAAAAGTACGCCCAGTACTCCAAAATTATTCGGCAGCCTGCCGCTATTATCACCAACTAAGTGATCAAAAGTACGTCCAGTACTCCAAAATTATACATGACCATCACTCATATCAATCATACATAAACATTCATGAGCATCACTCATGTCAATCATACATAAACATTCATGAACATCATTCATGTCAACATTCATGAGCATCACTCATGTCAACATTCATGAGCATCACTCATATAAACATTCATAAGCATCACTCATGTCAATCAGCTTTGAAAGCTTCATTTACAGAGCTCCAACTTCTAAAGCTTCATTTACAAAACCTCCAACTTCAAAGCTTCACTTGCAAAGCTTCACCTACAAAGCTTCAGTGCAAGGTATACAAATACCGCCTCCGAACAACCGCCACTTCGGCCCATACATGGATTTAATTTGAAGTCTTCAGTCAACAGACTTTCTTGACTGAAGACTTGAGGGACTACTGTTTATACCATACTTAGGGCCTTCCTATTTAGACCTCGTATAAATACTCGGGGGACTCAAATGTAATTATGTAATAAATGAAGGGGGCAAATATGTAATAAGTGAGAAGCCCTTATTCTATAAAAGGGCCTCTTCACCCTCACAAACGGAAAAGAGCGCCCTCACCCTCACAAAGCTCTCATCCTCACATACAGAGCTCTCTCCCTCACAATCCTCTCACAAACAAAGAAATACAATATCAGTGTGGACGTAGCCCAAACATTGGGGTGAACCACGATACATCTTGTGTTCTTTACATTTCTTGTGGATTCACGGTCGGATTTACGTTGTTCCAAGACCACTTCGGTTTTGTGCATCAACAATATATATATATATATATATATATATAGATATTTTTCCAACCAGTTACTAAATTAGGTTGCTTTCCTTTGTCATCTCATGGCAACTTATGGATAGGCCAAGAATTAGAATTAACTTTAAACCAGTTACTGAATTATTGTTCCATTTAGAAAACCCTAACCCTAAGCAATCACAAGAGTCGTAGCCATGGCCGAAAGGTCTGAAAGCTCTTTCAAAAATGAATGTCCTCAGTCTCAGATTGATTCGTTACACGAGTGGTGAAGCAAATTTTTGTTGAGATCTCGTCTACCAGATATTGAGACACATGAAGCATGGATAGCAGTGTAATCGACTACACATCCGGTGGTTTCAAGGCCCCTGGCGTGCTAGACCCTCGAATGGTTCCGAAATAAGGCATTTGAGGGTGAGAATTGAAATACTTGTCCTGGCCATTAGGATAATTTTCTTTTAACTCACCCGTGTTCACGGTTCAAACCCTTTTTCTTTTTCTTTTTTTATTGTAGATCAGTGTAAAATATCGTTTGTAATAAGGAAAAAATATATATATATATATGTATATAGCAAAGACTTTGACTCCAATTGTACAGAAAAATAGAAGACTTTGTCTCCTAGCTGGTACTGCCCCTTAGCTAGCCTTGTAACTTAGCATCCCCGTCTTTCTCATTTTTATTTTTTTTTAACAAATGATTTTATCTACAATAAGAAGGTGAAGGAGTGGGCTAAGCCTTAATAGGCTTGCAAATAATACGGTTCAAATTTATTTTTGGTGAAAATCGAATAATGTACACAAAAATCACCATGTATATGTAGTAGAAATTATCACTTTATTCACCAATGATTCTCACTAAAATGTAAAATGGAATGACATGAATGGCTATTTTCATATAGAATAATAGAAAATTAGAGTACACATAATATACAAACAACACAACATTACAAATATATTTAATTTGAACAGAAAATCAAATAAATACGTTGCTAAGACAATTACAAACTGATGACTACATTTTGAATAACAATAGTTAGAAATAAATTAATGCAAAAACTCTTATACAGAGAGAAAATTAAAGCAAATACTAATCCTTAGCTGGCATGAAACCGAAACATTGGCTTATAAGAAAACCATAAATAATAAAATAAATAAATAACTAATTTTTCAACAAAAACATCACACGATGAATACTAATGTACTTCTATAAACTCTATGAATTATTCTAAGGAGAATTCTGCACACCTCCTTTTTAAGATTTATGATCTTTAATATAAACTTTTGTTACTCTTGAGGTTAAGACTTACAAATTTTTATGGAGTAATTGGCATCTTCTACATTTTTCCAACTTGATTAAACTAAACATTGGTTACTTTACAAAATTTAATTAAGATGCCTTGATCAATTGTCAACTTAGCATTTTTCTACTTATTTAATATGTATCATATTGACACATCCTGACCCGGGATATCCACTAGGACTCTGAATCGAGCTGTGCTGACCGACACCTGGAAGGTGACGAAGCCATATAAGGTGTGATGATATGGAAAAATGTGAATAAATTTAAACCTAAGAGTGCCTAAGAACCAGAGTGCGCTGGTGATGTAACACCCCACCCCGAAAATTTTTATTTTCGGCAATAATTATCGGTGATAGGCCATTAAGTTCCTTAAGTTCCTTAATTCCACACGTTCTATAACCTGAATTCTCTTAACAAAGCATAACAATTATATTTGTCAATTTACTACCTTTACTGCACTTAAATAAATTTACGATCTAAGAATAATTCTCAACTAAAAATTAAATTCTCGGTTATTTAAAGTTGCATCTAACACTGTTAGACTGCCTACGTACCCTTGAGCAGGATCAAGCCTCTCGTAGTTCACATACACTTCCCATTAACTTTAATATCTTAGTGACCAACAATCACAAATTCAGTCCAAACATTTTCACCCACCATGTGAAATATAAACTATGGATTCAGAACATCAAAATTAGCATAAAAAATGGTAGAGTCGGCCCACTGGCTAGGCACCGCCACACGCGCCGCCGCGGGTGGCGGTCGGCCGTCCCGACTCGTGGGAAAATCAACTTTTTCCAAAAATTTGTAAATTTTACAGTCAAGTAGATCTTAATGAGCAGAACAACTTTCATACCTGTGGCCAAAGCTAATTTGGTCGGGAAACACCTCAAATTGTCCACGAACCGTCAAAACCCTTATTTTTTGGTGTTCTTGATTCGGCTCCAAAACAACTGCAACGCCCTAACCAAATCATGGGCTTTGTTCCTGGGTTTAAGGAGAGTGTTTTGGTAGCGGAAATGGGAGGAGTTAGTTTCAGTTCGTGGCGAATTTAAGCTCAACCCGTGCACCCCTCCATACGGGTTTCACCCAAAATCCACCCAAGTTTCCTACATTTTCAAATGAAAATGGAAGTGAGATCGATGTTTCTCGAGGTAAGGATCATTTTGACACCAACCTTGTCATCAACGGTGACCGGAGTTGGGAGATTACGCCGGGTCGGGTCACGGGTTGGGGAAAACCCCAGTTTCCCCATCTTTCTCCCCTTTCTCTCATTTCCTCCGGTCCTCTCCCTCATTGGTCCTCTTCCCTCCTTATTCCTCCTCGCCTTTTAATCCCTAACATCCACGTGGCTGATCAGATTTCTCCAGAAATCTGAAGCCTTCCAAATTAATGACCAATTTACCATTTTGTCCCTAACTTTAAACATTAATAACTCTTTCGTTATAACTCTGTTTCATGAACGGTTTGCGCCCACGTGTTCGTGAGGTCGAGCTCTATTCTCAAATATAAATTGACCTAAAAAGGTCGACGGATTTTAAATAATTAATTTCCAACTTCAAACTTCATAACTATTTTAATTTAATACTAGATTCAAATAAATTAATATAATTTCTCAATGAATAACATAAAATCTCAATAACACTTTACATAACTTATAATAATTTTCGGAAACAAAACTTTAAAATTTCCCAATTCTATTACCATAATCATAAATCGATTTATTTTCGATTTTTCCCACATATTCATAATTATGAATAACTATTTCATATATTTAAAATTTTCAGGATATTACAGGTGAGAGGGAATGAACCCACTTCACACATGACGTTAGAGCATGAGTAAGTACAGTAGAGTGGGTTGAGAATCATACCATCGAAAGAAATCTCCAATACTATGATTTGCCACGAATCCTCGTCGATAAGAAAGCTCAACTAATAAACTTGGAGGGTGAAAACAAAACAAGGGTGAGTGGCCCAGGAAATAAAATTTTAATAGAAACCTTCTAAAACTTTATAACTCCTCGCTGCAACACCTGTATAGTTTCTAGAAAATCATACCACGTATCCATGTGAAATCAAAAGTATATCAATAGTAATTCCATAAATATACCACGACACAGCATCTCATCAACAATCTAAATAATCATGTACTCAATAATCTATATTAGCACGCAAGTTAGAGTCACCTAATGTGGCATGTATGACTACACCCATAACATATCAATCAATGCTAGCACATAAGTCGGAGTTACCTATAGTGACCTATACGACTTACCCATCTCATCAATCAACGCTAGCACATAAGTCGGAGTCACCTATAGTAACATAATACGACTTACCCATATCTCATCAATCAATGCTAGCACATAAGTCAAAGTCACCTATAGTGACCTGTACAACTTACCCATATCAATCAATGTTAGCACATAAGTCGGAGTCACTTATATAGTTCACCTACCAATTCCTGCACACGAGTCGGAACCACCTAAAGTGGTCTATACGACAAGCTAGGTGTAAATAAATACGCTCAAGTGCTACGATCACGTGAAGGCTGTGCGAAGTATCGCAAGTCACCTACGAGTCAGAACCATCTAATGTGGTCTGTACAACAGGCTAGCACCTACCTTGGATCCAAGGTGAGCGTGTGGTGCTGGAGGTGAACGATTACGTGAAGGCTAGACCCTGTCCTCGGGCGGAGCACTAACACCGAGGTGCATGATAATGAACATTAAATGCATATAAACATAACTATACACACTGCAATCACTATCATCAACATGTACTCACCTGAAGCTTACTTGGCGTCCGCAGCATCATTTGGCATAACCACTTTAACACCCCAACATTCTTAATCAGAACTATACCTAGTGATAGGCCAGAATAAAATCAAGGTTAATCTCTACGCTGTTAACCATTATAACTTCTTTCTTTAAAGAAATCAAGTACCATGTTAAATTCGGATTGTTTTATGGCTGCATCTAACTGTCTTGTTAGACTGCCTACGTACACTCAAATGGGATCAAGCCATTTGTAGTTCAACTTAGTACTTCAAAGCATTCATAGTAATTATATGCCGATAGTATGCATATAGATATACCATAATGCAATCTAAAACTCAACCATACCATAGTATTTTACCATATATATAACATGGCATAAAATGCATAGAACAATTTAAAAGCATTTGTGGAATTATCAATCATAACTATATACAATAAAAGAAAAAGACCCACTCACCTGAGGTTCGCGCTACGACTCCCTATCACGAATATCGAGACATCATGAACCATCGTCGCCTAGAACAATTATCAAATCACGTCTCAGAGTTTTTATCAATAGAACACGTAACTTACATAAAACATATCATCAAGGACGTTCTATAATGATTTGTAACTCATTGACCAAAAGTCAACCGTCGATCAAAGGTCGACGGTAGGGTCCATAACTCTATCTGGGGGATCCGCACCTCGGGCTTTTGATACGTAACTTCCACAAATTCACATTATACTTTTGAAAAATTATACTAAAGTTTTATTACAATCCAACGGTTGGATCTCCTCCAATTGCCAATTCAAGTGGTGGTTAGCGTTTTATTTTACGAACTTACAAATCCAATTTGGGAAGATCCGTACGTCAGATTCTCAATCCGTAAGTTTCTAATATCCTCAAATATTACTTACTATAATTTATTAAAAGTTAATGACGATCCAATAGTCGAATCGTCGGTTGCTGTAATAATCAAGTGGCGGACCTTAATGAAACTAAGTTCAAACGACGGAATTTCGTCAATCGGACTTCATAAACGGAACCAAGGTATTCAACTTTATCCTAGGAAAGTCAGGGGACCCCTCGGCCCACGCGGTGGCGGTTGGCCGCCTCGACTTGCCGGAAAATTTAACTATATCTAAAAGTTACCAAAATTCACAGAAATGAAGATCTCAAAGAGAGTACCAACTTTCATACCAGCCACGAAGTCCAAAAGTGGACGGAAGATAGTCAAATTTGCCCACAAAGCTAGCCGGTGCCTAAAGCTTCCCGGCGTCAATTCGTCGTCTACGGTGTTCCAACGGGGTCAAGGTTGGTTGGTATTTTCTCCTAGGATGATGGGATATAAAGCCCAAGTGGTGGCATCGGCCATTGTTTTATCGATTCGTCGAAAATTTGAAAATGGTGGCCGGAGCACCGCGAGAACCGTCAACTTTCGTGGTCTCAAACCGCCTCATATAGTGGTTAATCAAGGTGGTTCTTGGTTGGGTTTTGTAGAGGGGAATGAGAGCTTCGAGATGGTGGTGGTGGTGTCGAAAAACTCCATCAGAGTTGGGCGGAATCGGCCTTGGAAGATGGGATGTCGAACTGGGTTGGTGGCGTGCACGGGAAAGCTGGGAGCTTTCTCTTTTTTTTTTTCTTTTTTTTTTTTGATTGGCTGATTGGTCCCTTTAACCCATTTATCTAATTGGTCCTTTACTAACACAAATCTGATTGGCCACTTTCCCACAAGGTGGGAATACAAATAATTTATAACTAAACTTTGAATAATCAAAATCAAACGTCCGTACCTAGACCGTTATAATTTGGACTCGCAAATGGCTTTCGTCTATATGTTCATACCAACGAGTACTACGAGGATATGCTAAAAGAATAAGTCATACGTCTCTCTAGCCGATGGTCAACGGAAGTCAAAGTCCTTGCCTCTAGGGCATTTTCGTAAATTCACGCTTTTAAAATTAATAAAAACGTAAAATTTGGGACGGGTTGTCACACATAACATTAACAAAATAACCTTTTTTTTTTTGTCATTAAATTTAATTAGTCTCTTCCTCCATGACATTTATGAAAACTTCATTAATTGTTAAGAATTTATGTATAGTTACATAAAAAATGTATTTAAAACTTATGGTAAATTTGAAAATAAATGTTGTACGTTTAGATTCTACAACAAATAAAACATACTAGAAATTCAAATGTACCAATATTATAGGTATTCAAACATAGCAATATAATCATCACTCAGTATTACCGAGAGTTTTAACAAAACACTCTCGATACTGTTCACTTTTAACGAAAAACTACATTTTTACCTTTCTTTGGTACTATTCACTACACTTCTAGTTGTCATTTTTCATTAAAACTATTTTTTTTAACTTTTCATTAATTTTTCTTATAATAAAATGTATGTCTAATAAAATTATAAATAAATATTTTAAAAAATAAAAATTTAATTAATAAAATGAAAAAATGATTTCACATAACGTGGATCAAGCAATGATTTGAAGATGGAAAATTCTACCCATATTTGGGGGAAGGCGGATTGTCTGCCCTCCTGTTTGGGTGCCTTTTCCATCCCTTTCTATTTGTGCTATCACAATTAAGTTGCGTCAAAATTTTATATTCTTATTTTTTGTTTTGTTTTATTATCTCTATAAAAAAAATTAATATAAAATATTAACATGACTTAACTATGACCGTACAAAATAAGAAGGAATGAGAAAAGCACCGAACAGGAGGGTCTGCCCTCCCATTTGAGGACCCTCCAAATCCCTATTATTTGTCGCCTTGAGTTGTCAGATATAGTCGGTGGACCCCTCTGTTTCTGTCTGTAATATTTTCAAAATCGGAAATCAAGGATTGTATATCACTCTCCACTCTTAAGCCATAAACTCAGCGCACGCACCGCCATTCCCAACATCTCATCTTCCATCCATCTCTCTCCCAATCATCTCAACCTAATAATACACACAAACATTCTCCCAACCCCACAATCGAATCCAACACAACACAAAAAAATAACCCTCTGTCCTTTTTGGTCGTCGTTTTTAATCGTTGGTGTTTTTTGTTACTGTATTATGTTTTTCCATATGTAATGCATCAGAAGAAATCTGAAGCTCAGATCGGAAAAGAAAGCATTGGCGTCTCTTCCGATTACAACCCAGTCTCAGCCTCAGCCTCAGCCTCAGCCGCCGCCGCACCACCGCCATCGGCGCCTTCTTCTTCCTTCTCTTCCATTTCCGACCAAGTCAATCACATCACCCAATTCCCTCGCTACCCATCTCAACATTTGCCCCACCATGACCCCCCAATCCCTCAAACCACACCTTACAAGCGACCCCTTTTGACCCAAACCCCCTCCTCCCTCTCCAAATCCCCGACCCTCTACAAATTCCCACCTCCTCCGCAAAACCCACCTCTCTTTTCCCCTTCTCTCGCTGCCAAATCGGCCTTCTTTCGCCTCCTCCGCCGCGTTCACCTCCTCCGCCGCCGCCTCCTACTGCTCTCTTTGCCCTTCTTTTACTTCCTGGTCTCTCACCCTAGCCACTCTTTCTTCCTTGACTTCCTCTCCGCCTTTGCTTTCTCCGCCGCATTGCTCTTCTCCCTCAATCTCGCCCTTCCCCGCCTCCCCTCCATACGGCTGTTCCTGGCCAGGTCTTTCCCAAGCAAGCTCAAGACCTCCTCTAGCCCGCCGTTGCCCGTGTTTTGGTCAATCGGGTCGCGGCCGAAAGCCGAAAAGAAAGGGAGTTCCGGGTGTTGGGTTCAGGTTTACAGCAACGGTGACGTGTATGAGGGTGAATTTCATAAAGGAAAGTGTTCAGGAAGTGGGGTGTATTACTATTACATGAGCGGGAGGTTTGAGGGGGATTGGGTTGATGGGAAATATGATGGTTATGGTGTCGAGACGTGGGCGAGAGGAAGCCGGTACCGCGGGCAGTATAGGCAGGGCCTGAGGCATGGTTTCGGGGTGTATAGGTTCTACACTGGAGATGTTTATGCAGGGGAATGGTCTAATGGGCAGAGTCATGGGTGTGGAATCCATACCTGTGAGGATGGGAGTAGATATATTGGGGAGTTCAAGTGGGGTGTCAAGCATGGCCTTGGTCACTACCATTTCAGGTAACTTTTCGCATTGCTGTGTTTCGGGATTCTTGTTTTATGATTTTGTTGTTTATGTATTTTGTTATTGCAATATCGATGTTGTTTCCGCATTGTCCCTGAATTGTTTTGGTTGGTCTGTTCCCTGGTTGTCATTAGATTGTAAAACTGTTAATTACAGATTGTGCCACTTGATGTAGGTAGGTTTCTGCATTTCAATACTTCCCTTTGGTTTTACCGTGGGGATAATTCTGGATCCGTACACATCAACAGAATTGAGTTCTTTCTGTTAAAATTTGTTGTAGAACTTGAAAATAATGGGCTTCATCTCTGTTATATGTAGGCAAGTGAGATGATTGTTGCTGGAAATTCTTGGCAGCAAATACTTTAGGCATTATGTGTTAGGAACTTAGGATTGTTAATGTTGGGGGAAAAAACGAATGTGAATAGAAATAAATAAACGGATGTGGGTGATGCTCGAGGGAGTGCAACATATTAATCTCAAAGATCATGAAAGTGGAGATGATTTATAGGTAGTACTAGGGTTGTTTGCTTATCATTTATTGAAATGAATGGCATAAGTGGTGAAAAATCTTACAGTCTAGTGCTTTGAATTACGGCATTTGCATCAATATTTACAGTTACATGCTCATCGGAAGATGAGACTGGTGAATAATATAAAAACCCTTATTTAGGGAGAACAGTATATGTTGATAATGAAAACTTACATACAGAAATCAGTTGTGTTCACCATTCATCGGGATATTGAGATATTGTGATGATTTGCCATGCAAGTACACAGGCATGTTCCTTTAATGCCCAATTAGTTTTGTGTTTGGTTTCGACCTTATATGTAAATGCTCAGTATTTATTTTTGACAGAATTTCTGCTTCTTTTTTTCATTCAGAAATGGTGACACGTATGCTGGAGAATATTTTGCGGACAAAATGCATGGGTTTGGGGTCTATCGATTTGCAAATGGGCATAGGTATGAGGGAGCTTGGCATGAGGGTAGAAGGCAAGGGCTTGGTATGTACACATATAGAAATGGGGAAACTCAAGCTGGTCACTGGCAAAATGGAGTCCTTGATGTTCCAAGCACACAGAATGCAACTTCTCCTGTATCTCCCATAGCTGTTAATCATTCCAAAGTACTTTATGCGGTTCAGGTACTTACTATTACTTAAAATATTTCTGTAAACCCTCTGCATGATCTGTGGAATGCAATAGTAGTGGATGTGTGACAATTTTGTGCCCTTAGTTCGTTTAGCCCATTGAACAGAATGGTTGGTCAACACCTGTATAGTTTTCAGTGTCGCCATATCACGTTGTGTCAATTTAAAGAAAGATTGCTGAAGCCAGGAAAAAATTATAATTAGCGTGACTTAAAATTCATTCTAGCTCACAATTTCAAACCTGTAATATTTAATGAACTTTTGCATGATTGTTTTTCATGTGTTAGCATTGAAAGAAACACATGGAGCACTTATACTCTGCACTTCAAATAATCCTTGGTTTCTGCAGCAATGACGTTCTTAGTGAAGCATGAAAATGGGTTGAGAATTATTATACCTCTATGAATAGACAATGATTTGTTGTTAATCTGTTTTGTTATTCTGTGTTACAATCAGGAAGCGAGAATAGTGTCCGAGAAAGCCTATGATGTAGCAAAGGTGGATGAAAGAGTGAACAGAGCCGTAACAGCAGCTAATAGGGCAGCAAATGCAGCTAGAGTATCAGCGGTGAAAGCTGTCCAGAAACAAATGCAGCATAATACTAGCAGTGACCACATGCCAATTCAAATTGTATGAAAATCCCGGGAGGACTCATTTATCCGTACAAATTTGGGAGGTGTGAGAACAAGAGGAAGTTTTATGGTTTCCCTTCTCCGGCAGCTTTAAGTTTTAGGTTTGTGTTCTCTTCGGCATCTTGCGTTGAGATGATGGTGCTTCTTTAAACTTATTTATGGGGAGTATCAGAGTTTACATCTATAAAGTTTCTCAGATTATGTAAACGTATAGGGGGGGAGAGAGAGAGAGAGAGAGGAGGGAATGCCGATCGGCATCCGGATGCTTTAGTAATTTTCGTCTGCAATCTTAGTGCGTAGTGTATAGATGAAGTAGATGTAATATATAAGTGCTGTGACCAGGTAAAACCTTGAGCCAGCCAGTGCTGTATGTCAATTGCTACTTTGTTAGTACTTTAACAAGCAGAAAAAAATTTATGTAACCATTAGCGGTTCCACCCATGCAAATCTTCTTCTGTTTGTCCATGAACAGGAGTACATGGAGTGCAAGTTCAATGGGAGCAGAGGTTCAAATGAGTTAGAGGTGAGGATTAGAGATCAAGACGTACTAAAGAGCAAACACTTTTGCTATCTTGTAACATAACATAGAATTGGATGGAGACCTCAATCATAGAATATAAGTTGGATGAATGAAGTGGAAGAGTGCATCGGATGTATCGTGCCATTAAAGCTCAAGGAATAATTTTATAAGACGGCAATAAGGTCAGCAATGTTTTATGGCACAGAATGTTGGGCACTTAAGCATCAAGATGTACACAAAATGAGTGTAGCGGAGACGAGAATGCTTCGTTGGATGTGTGGGCATACGAGAAAGGACAAGATTAGGAATGAGGATATTCGAGGTAAATTAGGAGTTGCCGAAAGTGAAGATAAAATGAAAGAAAATCAGTTAAGGTGGTTTGGACATGTGAAACAAAGACCTACAGACACTCCAGTTAGAATATGTGATTACGAGACAGAGGCTTAGGATCAAATGGTAGAGGAAGACTTGAAAAAAGACTAAGAAGAGACGTAGACTATTTGGATTTAACGGAAGACATGACATCTAACCGAATGCAATGCGTTCTAAGATTCATATAACGAGCCCTAGTTAGCGGAATAAAGTTTTATTGTTGTTGTTGTACATGAACAGGAGCACAAAATGAATCATTTACTCTTATGTATCTCGATTCCAAATCGATCTGTGCATAAACTCTTTCATTGTGTGATTTGAATGAGTCACTCCAGCATAAGACTCGTGGAACGTGTAAGGCCGCCAAGCGGCATTCGGCCACTCGCTATTGCGCAAGTCTAGAGTTGAAGCATGATTAGACGGCTATAGTTAGATGACTTTCCTTATTTTTTGCAAAATTTGTTTCGAACAAGGAACAGAAATTATCAAGGTTGGTTGCAACTTGCAACTTGCAACTTGCCAATTTTGGTAAGACAATGAATGGTTTTGCAGGCATTGGGCTTCGATGTCACTTCTATTCATTAAGAGCGCGACGTGCGACGTACGACTCAGATATATTTTGTATGAAGGGAGGTGTGCGGATTTCATACCTACAAATTCGGTAATTACTCAACATGACATTCATGTCACGAACAAAGATCCTTTACTCGGTAACCATTACTCCAATTCATCAAAAAAGCTCCGCATACGAGTATATAACATAAATCAAAGTTTAAGAAAAGGATAGATCGTTTCAACAAAAACGAGAATAATGCAGCTCTAACTCTCAGTCTGCTCCCTCAGCCTTCGGATGGTGCTCCTAACAGTCACTGCACTAGAAGTACTGCAAAATATAACATAAAACACAATTATAATCTCAGTAGAACGTCAGAGACATGACAAACAAAGCCTATCACCGGAAACTCCTTACTTCAGCGTGTAGGCGCCCCCGGCTTTCACTTTGCCAGTCTTCGCAGCCCCATATTCCAACAGCCTTACGCTTAATGGCGTACTGCAACCAAGTATATTTATTAGAAAAAATTGCATCTTCAAAACTGAAGTCTCGTACGAAAACCACAAGACTAGAAAATAATCATAAAAGAGATAGGGCAACATAGTAGAGTAAGTACCTTCCCACAGAACTCACAAAAGTACTTGCTGTGCTGAGAGACTTCCATCTTCTTGATTTGCTTCCTCAAACTAGCACCATATCGGGTGCCTTGATGGACAAAAAAATAAGTAATCCACAATTGTAACATAAACATGTTACAACAACAACAACGAAGCCTTATCCTACTAAGTGGGGTCGGCTATATGAATCATAGAAAGTCATTGCTCTTGGTTTTGTGTCATGTCTTCCATTAGATCATGGGTATTGAATCCATGCTAAATATAAAAAATATCATGGGTAGTGAATCCAGACCTATGTGTCCCCCTTTTGAACAAAAAACTGTAATCGTTTGATCATATACCAATAACAAAGCACCCACCAATTCAAAATCCAAAAATTTTCTAACTGAACTGTGACCGAGTTTCACAATCATTATAAGCATAAAACTAGAATAATCATTGAAAAGTACCCTCTGCCGGCCTGCGTGCGTGAATGCACACACAAGTTAAACCGTTTCCTCATAGGACCTTGTCATTTCACAACAAAGCTTTTTTTTAAAAAAAATTAAAAGGAAGAAGAAGGCACATACCGTACTTCCCAACGATACCCGCCCTCTTGGTTCTCTTCGTCTGCATAACACCAGTGAAAATCAGAATGCAATGCAAGGCAACAAATTCAAGTTCTTACTAGAATTAGAAAGGAAGAAAAATATACAAACTACAACGATAACACTAAAGGTGTTCATACCCAAAGGTGATATCAATTGAGATGGAATCGCTTAAGAAAAACTTCCAAGGGAAAAAAAATACAATTGAACCACGACTGCTGCATTTCTTCGAAACAGAAACAGAACAAGAGGAACAAGGCACAGAATCTAAAAAAAGGGCACAGAAATCAGCAAACAGCGACAGTAAGGTGTTGGGTTTTTGGCTCAAAATTAGGATGATGCAATAAATTAGGTTTGTGTTATCTATTTGGTTTTGGTGTCCTATTTGAGTTTGGATTTGACTTCTTAGTTAGTTTCTTTGGTGGAGATATTTTGTTAAGGCATTTTATATTAGCATTCCACAAAATGTTGAATGTACCTTATATTAAAATTTAATATTAATAACTTATTTACCCTACTATGCAATTACAATTTTGACCTTATTAGGTTTAAAAAAAATAAAAAATTTATAAATACACCCCAAATCACTTTTAACGTATTATTTATCTACTTCAACAATTAAAACCCCTCCCACCCTCCATTATTGAATAAAACCCTAAGCAATGAAACTACAAACATGTTTATTGAGAAAAATTATTTTTGACCGGAACATGAAATCGGTGTTTCGAAAGCTTTACATGAGGTAAGACTTCATATTTTTTTTTGTTTTAGTGATTTCGACGACATCAATAATTATTTAATCTCACTCAATCTAATAATTCAAGAATTAGCACTTATGAATCTCATAATTCAAAAACCATGGCATGTGAACTGATTGCAGATTGAGTCAATGACATTCATAAGGTGCTTTCTTGCAGGTCGACTTGGTTCGACCAAAATATGCACAAGAAAATGGAAACAACATGGTAGCTTTGAAATCATTATTATTGTTATTGAAAAACGTTCAAATGAACCCAAACATTTTTTCAAATCATTCAATTTGAAATCATTCGGCAAACTAACATTCAGATGGTTTGAAATCATTCGGCAAAATTAAAAATGAGTGTTACAAGATTTGAGAAATGTGAGGCTGTATGTAGAAAATATAAGGTGTATATTAAGAATGTGGGGTGTGAGGGTATTATGGGGAAGGAAGTGGGGTGTATTAAGATAATTTTTAATTGAAAAAGTAAATGTGGGCTGTATTAAGTATGTGGGGTTTATTCAACAATTTGTAGGGTGCTAATATAATTAGCCTTTGTTAATTACCTATTTGATTAGGATTTGGATTTATTTCCTATTAGGATTCTTATTGTAACCTAAGTCCTATGCACTATAAATAGGACCTTAGGGTTAGTGTATTTAGTGTGGCTCATTCGTGTGGCAATTTGGTGAGACTCAATTTGTGAGTTTGTGAGTTAGTGAGTTAGAGAGCAATTTGGGAGAATCTTCTCTGTTAGTTTTGGGTTCTCTACTCATTTGGTTTAGGGTTTGTAATTTATGGGATTTGGGTTGTGAGAGTTTAAACACTCTTTTGTAATCTCCATTTGTTTAGTGAAATTCATCGATGTGCTTTGCTCGTGGACGTAGGCATTACGTTGAACCACGTAAATATCTTGTGTTAGTTTGAGATTGTTTGTTTTAGCTTTCACCTACAACGTTGATATTGGTACTTTGTTAGAATTTGCTTCCGTTTACGCATAAAAGTACAACAAGTGGTATCAGAGCCTAGTTTTCGGCTTGGGCTTTGCTTGGCAGTCACTATGAAGCCTTTTGTGTCATCGGTGAAAGTTGATATTGAAAAGTTCGACGGCAATGACTTTGGTATTTGGCAATTGAAGATGCGTGCTTTGTTAGTTCAACAAGGGCTTTTGAAAACGCTAAAGGGTGTGAAGGCTTTGCCGAATTCGTGGACTGATGAAGAAAAAGAAGACGTTATGGAGCGGGCACTTGGAGCAATCCTGCTGACTTTATCGAATGAAGTCTTGCGTCAAGTTGGTAGCATCAAATCTCCAAATCCCTTGCTAAACGGTTGTATTTGAAGAAAAGTTTGCATACTCTTCGTATGGATGAAGGTACTTCAATTCATAAGCATGTTGATGAATTCAATAAACTTATGATGGATTTGAAAAGTGTGGACAACCAAATTAGTGATGAGGATTATGCGATAACTTTATTGTGTTCTTTATCTCCTTCGTATGAACACTTTGTCGATACCATGCTATTTGGTAGAGAAAGTCTTAGTTTGGAAGATATTAAAGTCGCTTTGAATTCTAAAGAGCTAAAGAATAAAGTGTCTGACACACAAGATGGAGCTTTGGTAGTTCAAGGAAGGAATAAGGAAAGGAGCAAACTTGGAAAGAACACTTGTAGCTATTGTTATAGGGATGGTCATTGGAAAGTAGATTGCCCTAAACTCAAGGGCAAAAAGAAGTTGTTTGATAAGTCTTTTGCTAGTGTTGATGCAAACATTGTAGAAGATCGTTGTTCTGAACTCCTCTAAAGGTTATGTGAAGAGGTGGAGCTTGGTACTACTCAAGCTCTTTGGGTGGAATGCAATTCACACTTTTTGTTCGTATGTTCAAACTTTTGCTTGGATTTTTGTTTCGTATTTGTGAGTTTCCATAATGGAATTTGTTGGAGAAGGCGTTGGAGGAAATTTCACGTTTGAAGACTTTTAGATTTTTTTTTAGTCTAGGTGGAGGTCAGTTTAAAAAGAATTTGGTGCACATTTGTGTTTGTATTTTGGTATCCCAAATTTAAAGTTTGGATTTGATTTGGAAGTTTGCTAATTTCTCGCCGAGGTGGAGATTGTTGGGTTTTTGGCTCAAAATTAGGATGATGCAATAAATTAAGTTTGTATTACCTATTTGGTTTTGGTGTCCTATTTGGGTTTAGATTTGACTTCCTAGTTAGTTTCCTTGGAGGAGAGATTTTGTTAATTACCTATTTGATTAGGATTTGGATTTATTTCCTATTAGGATTCTTATTGTAACCTAAGTCCTATGCACTATAAATAGGACCTTAGGGTTAGTGTATTTAGTGTGGCTCATTCGTGTGGCAATTTGGTGAGAGTCAATTTGTAAGTTTGTGAGTTAGAGAGCAATTTGGGAGAATCTTCTCCGTTAGTTTTGGGTTCTCTACTCGTTTGGTTTAGGGTTTGTAATTTGTGGGATTTGGGTTGTGAGAGTTTAAACACTCTTTTGTAATCTCCATTTGTTTAGTGAAATTCCTCGCCGTGCTTTGCTCGCGGACGTAGGCCTTACACTGAACCACATAAATCTCTTGTGTTAGTTTGAGATTGTTTGTTTTAGCTTTCACCTACGATGTTGATATTAGGGGTGGGCGCTTGGAACCGAAAACCGAAACTGAAACACGAAACGAATCGGACCGCACCGAACGGTTTGGTTTTACAGTTTTGAAATGGTTGCAGTTTCGAAATCGAACTGCGGCAAAGAAAACGGTTTGGTTTCGGTTTTGGGTTTTCAAAACCACACCAGACCAAAACCGAAACCGCACCATATATCTTACTAGTTGTGATGTTATGTTGCGTGGGTTTGTATGCACGTATCCTTGCTAGTATTCGGCATTTTCAATGTGGATCCTTACTACCGTTCTTTCAATCGTTTGTGCTGCTATGTATGTGGTATACATTGCACTATCTGAAACTTGCTACGTGATAATTGATAATGCCAATGGTAGTAATTTTAAGTACCTATGAAAGGCTGGATCACATATATCATTAATACTTGAACCAAAAGTTAGCCTCATTATTTCCAATAGATGGTTTCCTTCTCCAAAACAATGGACAAAAACTAAAATATGCCAATGGCAAGGGAGATATTACTCTGCTTGCAGAGAGCATCGAAAAGTATGTTAAAAGTGATAACATCTGGTTGACATTCAGGCTCTTGACAATTTGACAAAGCATTTCATTGAAAAGTTTCAATCCTTACTACCATTATAATTGATAAATGTGTTGTATGGTTTACCTCGTAATGGTGCTAAGTTATTTCTACATTTTTGGTGTAGTTTTTCTGCAGTTTCGGTGCAGTTTTGATGCAGTTTTTTTTTTTTGCAGTTTTGCTGCATTGTTGTTGCTGTTTTTGCTGCTTGTTCATTGATTAATATATGAAAAAAAATAAGACCGTCTTATGCTTAAATAAGTGTATATTTTAAATTGTACTTTTTTTTTCTCGAAAACAGAATCGAAACCGTTTGAAACCGCACCGCACCGAACCAAACAATTTGGTTTCATTTCGGTTTTGGCTTCAAATCCGCACCGAACCGCACCGCAAAAAATTTCGGTTTCGGTTGCGGTTTCACTCGAAACCGCAGCGAACCACACCGCACCCATCCCTAGTTGATATTGATACTTTGTTAGAATTCGCTTCCGTTTACGCATAAAAGTACAACATAAGGCACCAACTATCTAACGAATTATCTTGAACTAAAAGACAAACCGTCAGCAATACCATTCGACAAAAGATTAAAGCAATAAATTCCTTCAATATCCCACACCACAACACATAGAAAACCCTTCACATTCACACTCCATTAGCTACAGATTATATATTATATATGTGTGTGTAAATACATATACATATACATATATATGTGTGTGTGTGTGTGTGAGTGTCTATATCTTCCTCTTTTGCAATTCCCATTTGAACACAAAAATAAAAAACGAAGAAAATAAGTTTGCAGACGCACAAACTTATGCAATATATTGACGAAATAAAACTAAAAATTTAAAAGGTTTTGCGTGAAAAATATATAAAAAAAAGTTATGAACGATTATTATGCATTGATCCTCAGGATCGTCAGTAAGAGAATACGGAGAAGATCTAAATCCGTTTTTATATATGGTCGCCTACCGCAACCGCAGGCCATCCCTCAGAACGGAAGATGTGTCACGTATGCGTGTGTGTGGGGGGGGGGATTTTTTGCAGTGTTATTCTTCTTATATAATAAAATAATAGTTTCTCTGCACGCGTTCACGCACATGCAAGAGGTTTTTTTTAATCACAGGCGCTACACGCCCCTTAAGATGTGTTGTGGTAGTTGTTTTCTTTCTCATATGGCATCCTAAAAATAAAATACAACATACAATTACAAATAAAAAGTATTGAAATATAATTGAGTTGGGTGTAAAATGCGTGATAAAATAAATGCTCCTTATACGCGTGGAAGCACATTCAAAGAGATTAGGAAAAAAATACTTCAATGAATCAAATAATAACGTAAGAGAATAAATTAAACAATTAATCTATGACATTAAGTTGAAGAGTAAGAATTCATATATATATTTTTTCCTTACAGTACCACAAAATACATTGACTTTTATCACATTTGTTTGAACAATTTATCTTATTAAAAATTGCTGAAGATGGAGTTACATAGTATGTTATCTATTATTTCTTGATATATTTCTTACCCTTTCCCATTCCGCATGCAAAGTGCTTTGTCAATTTTATGCTGCCACAATTGTAAGAACTCAATTTAAAAGCAAACTCCATTTGAATGAAGCCACCTATTAAGAAATCAAATATTATTATGACACACATAAACTATGGACTAACCTGGGAGCGAAGATTCTCAGTTTTATCTACCAACAGCTCAATCTTCTCACAGCGATCAAGAACCTGCAAAACATATGAATTTCGATGACTAAAATCAATCCACATTTACGTACATGTAATGAGAATGGAAAAGGAATATGAATAGTAAAAATGAATTAGAGTGAGAAAAGTCAGAATGACTATTCTCCAAATAAAACAGGCATCAAGTTCAACAATAATCGTTCCATATATAGATTTCCCTATAAGAAGAAGGAGAGGGAGAAATAAATCATTCGGTAATTGAAAAGCATATTACGAACTTAAATGAAAACCCTAAATACTCTATAGACATTCTACCAAAGAAAACTCACAGCTCTTATCTTGTCTTCTCCCATGCTCAAAACTCTATAGCCATTCTACCAAAGGAAAAAAAAAACTCTATACCCATGTTTTTACCTTTTTATCCCTCTACGTGGTAGTTTTGTTTTGCTAGAAGACTACAAATTGAAATAATTTTTTTTTTTAAATCTGAATCAAATAAGAGTATTTTTGGATTGTGGTCATTTTAAAATTTTTGCCCTATGGATTTATATATATAGAAGAAGAAAGTATAATAATAGTAAATAATATTATAAAAATCCAGGCAAAGAAATATTGCATGCCAAGAAATTGAAAGAAAGCAGGATAAAGAGGGAGATCGAGGATTTGGCCTTAATCCATCAAAAGCTTGGAACTGCAAGAAAAATAATAATCAATAAATGGTTGTTATAAGCACATGAATAAGAATGCATACATTATAAATAATTAGATAGAATCTCACACAGAAAGGATAAACAACAAAGAATTAAAGCAAGAGAAATTTAGTGAAATCATTACTATTTGTAATCCTGTCATACCGTTACAAACTACAAATATATAACAATTGCTAATATACAAACCAATGAAGTGAAACACCTCTTTCTTATGGATCTGCAACATTTGAAGTAAAGGGAGAATTAAAAATTACCATCTTCTGATCCCTCATCAAAACCAAATCCTTACCAAATGGCTAGAACCTCCACGTTGTCACCTTCACCGCCCCTTTCTACATACTGTGGTAAAATGCCCCAAGCACAGTAGATTTTTTATGGGATTTTATTGAAAAACTTGTTCCTGTGGAATTTCATGATCATGGGATATGCCTACAATGGATGTCCGTTCAAGTCTTTGGTTTTGTACTGTGAAATACTTAGTTTGGATAGAAAGCGGACAATTTTACGTACCCCTTTGTTTTCAAGGCTTGCAGTGAGATGTTCGCTGTAGAAATTGGGAGTAAGGTTTCAATTCCTCGTAAGTTATTTGCAAACTGAGTTGCTCCGTCACAGAGATTACTCAACTCGAGTCAGAGTCGCATGCTCAACTCCACCAAATAAGGTTGTTGCTGCTCTGGAAATCGGGGCTTCACTGCCCACTGCAGCATGCTTCTAATCTCACCTCGATCGCTGTCATTTCAGAGTCGCATCTAAATCCACCGATGGATTCCTTCCAGATTTTTTCCTCTATATTTTTAGCCGTAATTTAGACTTCAAATTCAGTCTTGATAAGACATGATGGAGAAAGAAATCAACGCTAAAAAGAGCAAGAGAATAGAAGAAAAAAGAAAATAAAGAAAGATACCTGAGAGACTAAGGCGATTGAGTTTTTGAGTGGTGGATGGTGGAAGAAAGAGAGAAACCGAACGCAACTACTCATAGCAATTCCAAACCAAAGCACGTTCATCTTTTCTCCTGTGTAGTAATACTGGTTTTACCATTTTATCCTCATTTTCTAAACTTTTTTGTATTTTGATTGTGAAGGAAACAAATGGGCATTTTTGGCATTTTGGAAAGCTTCACCAAATTGGGGCTCTCCCTTTATATATATAGATGATGTATGTGTCCGTATTTTGGTCATTTAAAAATCTCTCCATGGTTTGGTGTTGATGTGGGTATCATGTCATGGGCTTTCTGTAAATGTCTTGTCTTTGATTTGTCTTTGTCTCCTTTATCTGTAAGGAATTTTGAGGATATACATAAAATTATATCAATTATTGGATCAGTCACAGTTTCATACCCCATCTTTAAAAAAATTCAAAGTCATACCTCATCTACGAATTTGTTACAATTTCATATCTTCCGTCAATTTGTCTGTCAATTCGTCCGTTAAATAGTGACATAACTTGAGATGGAGCCCACTATCTATAAAAAAAATTAATTAAATATTAAAAACTAAAAATAAAATAAAATCATTTATTTTATTTTTTTGCATGGGGGACCCACCCCTTATCCCCTCTCACCCATCCTCTTCCTCCTTCAACTCATCGTCATAATCAACCATCGAACCCAGCACCAACTCTCGCCGGCCACCTTCTTCCAGATCCAAGCCACCAGCTCAGTCAAGCCACCCATTCTTGTTAATACGACGAATCTCACTATCTCAATGGCGCAGTTCCTGAACATCGGCGTCTTCCTACTTTTTCAGAGGCGACGCATTTTTTGCGGCCATGTCGATTCACGCCAATGCTTTTTAGAAACAACGCAGTGGAGCGATGGTGAGAGCCACGTGATGAACCAGTTCTGGCCGCTTCTAGTTCGCTTCAAGCAGATGTAGTTTTCATCACCAATTTAGAAAGGTCGTTGATGGGCGCATGAAGCTCAATCAAACCCTAGTTCGTTGGGAACAGTGCGATGTGGTCTTCTCATGTGGCCACCTCGGATTTGATTCACCACCAATTGAATCAACCTAATGAATTCAAATATATCTTCAAAAAACTGGCGAACTATCTATCGCTTCCTCCTCTCCAATTTCTCCAACCCATGTGGTCACTTTTTCCCTCATCTGATCCTTCTGGATTACTTAATTTATCCATTTTTATTGACACTAATTTCTAATTGCAGGTTGGAGGTTGGTGATTGTGGATTTGAGCAACTATGGGACATCGGGCGAGATTAAAGGTTAGAACTCACTTCATGATTTGGTCAACGCGGCCTTGATTTTGGCTGGTTTGGTTAGGACTCAGGGTTGGGTTTGAACCAACCTATGTTCTCCTTCTTCAGCTCTCTCTCTCTCTCTCTCTCTCTCTCTCTCCTTTTCTGGGTTGGGGTGTTTCTAGTTTTGGGTTTGGGGAAGACGGGGGCGGGGAAGAAAGGGTGAGGGGGATAAGGGGTGGGTCCCCCATGCAAAAAGAAAAAAAATTAAATGATTTTATTTTTTTTACTTTTTAATATTTAATTAATTTTTTAATAGAGAGTGGGCCCCGTCTCAAGTCACATCACTATTTAAAGGAAGAATTGACAGACAAACTGACGGAATGTATGAAATTGTAACAAATTCGTAGATGAGGTATGCATTTGAAATTTTTTAAAGATGGGGTATGAAACTATGAATGACCTAATAGTTGAGATAGTTTTATGTAATTTACCCTACATATTAATACTGTTTTTTAATGGAGAAACTTTAAATTATTAGAAATTTTAAAATAACAAAAATTAAATTATCGTTAAACTCAATTTTGTCAATTACAAATTTTATTGTTTGGAGATTATACATGTGGAATTATGACAAAAATTATAATTCTATTGTTTGAATAACTCATATAACTTGCTGAAAAAGTACTAATGAACTACAAATGCACTGGCGAAGCTACACCCACGACTACAGTGGCTTGCAGCCTAGGGTGGATTTTAACAAACTGTAGTTATAATAGTTTATATATAAGCTTGTTGTTGCTTATTGTAGGTATAATAGTCCACCCAAATCCTGCCAAAACTAATAGTTAATGTGTTTCTTAATTTACTAACCTTCATGCACGCGCTCACGCACGTGCAGAATGCATTTTTTGAATGACGGCGTCTACGCGCAACTTACACGTTTTAAATGTATTTATATGCGTAAATTGACAAAAGGAAAGTCAAATATGAAGTAAATGAATAATCTTAGATCATGCTAGAAGAAATCCCTCATAAACTAATTAAAGCAGCTGGATTCATATAATAAAATTAGTCTCTATAGAATTTACATTAAGAATAGAGAAAATAATATTTAATAAACAATTGATTGAATCATATTATTGCTAGCTCATTGTGAGGCTAATCCCACACTCCTCCTCCTTAGTGTAGATAATATCGTTTGTTAAAAAAAGAAATCATTTAACAACTAATTTAATCACATTATTATTCTCGTGCGAAAGATGTGACATCCCACATCGCCCAAATGAGTGATCCTTAAATGTATATTCACATCCTTACCTAGCACGAGGCCTTTTGGGAGCTCACTGGCTACGGGTTCCATCGGAACTCCGAAGTTAAGCGAGAAAGAGGCCAGAGCACTCTCAGGATGGGTGACCCACTGGGAAGTTCTCGTGTGAGTTCCCAGAAACAAAACCGCGAGGGCGTAGTCGGGGCCCAAAGCGGACAATATCGTGCTACGGTGGTGGATTGGGCCCGGGAAGTGGTCCACCCCGGGCCGGGATGTGACAATTGGTATCAGAGCCTAACCCTGGTCGTGGTGTGCCGACGAGGACGTCAGGCCCTGATGCTTAATAAAGTTAAGCACACAAATTAAACCCTCTTGTTGACAATTGTAGTATATGTATAAGTAGGGATCGTTCTGGACCGGGGATTAGGAGGGCTTGCTAATAACCTCTCACTTGACTCAAAAATATAAGAACAAAGTTAAAAACGTTAGAATAGACTCAATGACACAAAACTATATCTTACAATACCTCACTCGACTCAAAACACTTTAAGGCACAAACTAAACAAACTTAAACACACTTTGATACAAGAAAGTAAATGGGGGGTATTGGTTTGGATGAGATTGAGATAACAACAAAAAGTAAAACTAAATAGATGGTTGATGGATTAGCTAGAGATCCATTCTTCACACATGACACACTTGTACATGAATTGATTTCCAATTGCTTTTCAATAGATTATGAAACTCAACACCCTAGATTAACCGTGATGCACTAATTAATCCTCAGATTTTCCTTGATTTATTGAATTGGATGAATGCATACGACAATCCAAATTATTCTCCAAAAGTCCTCTACATGAATGCATAATAGAGATACAATCAAAGATCATTACGTTATATGAAAATCATAAGTGTTAACGAGGCATTCGTAACTATGAATGCATGATACGTTTGCCAAGAATTCAATTAACGCGATTGTGACTAGCAACCTTCACTACCAATGAATATAAACTTGTAACGATTAGGTGAAACTCATTTATATCCTAGCATCAAATTCATGCATGAAAACTAAGTATGCATCCTTAATCAACATACAAGAATTAGTTTTGAAGAAAGTAGTTAATTGAATTGCATTCACAACTTATTAAATCACAATTGGAAGAAATCAATTCATATCTCAAGCATGTTCATGGCTTCGAACTTCACCCTAGCTAAGTAAGGGTTTAGTTCCTCATACTTGCAATTAAACAAAAACAATTGATATTAAACATAGAAAAACAAAGTAGAATACACCTAGAATGCTCCAACAACTCCAATGGAATGGCTAGCACAACTCCAAGCACTCCTCCTTCTTTGCAAGCCTTGGAACTAATGTAAATGTGTATGAATTTCTGTCTCTGGTTCTTGAAGGCTGAATGGTGCTTATATAGAGGTTGGAAATGAAAAGAATTGCAAGGTAATGGACACAAGAATCTCACGGCAAGGGAAGGGAAGGATGCTGCCAGCTTTGTTTTGCATGTGTGTGAGCTGTCTTTGTGCTCTTTCCACCTAGAAATAATCATGCCAAAGCCACCCAAAGCTATAAGTGGGAGACCAACAAGAAATCCACTTCATAGTGGTCCAATTTCTTTGCTTTTTCTGCTGTCCATTCACTCCCCTTTGCTGATTCCATTCTTCTAGCCGTGAATGTGCATGTGTGTGTGTGTTTGTGTTGTCCTCATCACTTCCCACTCTTCCATGCTTTAATTTCTGATTCCTTGCTGCCCATGTGGTGTGTGTGTTGCTGTTTTCTTTCCTTCTTGCTGCCCATGTGGTGTTTATACTTGCACATACATGTTCTTCATCCATTTAGCTAGCAATAAACACATTTTCTGCCATCACATGGCAGCTATGATGTTTGAAGTTGTAGGCCAACACTTTGCACACACACATGCAGATTTCTAGCCCTTTGAATCATCAAATTCGTCCATCCTCATGTCTCCATGTTTGCACCATCCAATCTTGGCTCAAAAATGCTCCAAAATGCTCCAAAATGCATCTTCTTGCATCCTTGGCCCATAGAACCTACAAACACACAAAAATGGCTTAAACTACTAACATAACTAAGAACTAAGAACATAAATGCACGAAAACAAACATACTAAGTCGCATAAATATGCTCCTATCAAATTCCCCCACACTTAGCTTTTGCTAGTCCTCGAGCAAAACAAAGAAACAAAACATAAGAACAAAACAAAACCTAAACCTTCCAACATTTACCTTAGGGATTTTCAATGCAACATGACATGCAAAAGATCATCATAACCACAGATTTTTGCCTTCCCTACCCTTGAGCACATACTTAATCATAGTCACCACATACTAGTTCACATATAACCAATTAAAACGATGTTTTGAATGTAGTAACATGCCTTAGAGAATTTGCTCAATTCCTTACAAGATACACTCTTATTTTCACTCTGATTTTCTGACTACTTACCCTACACTAGATGTATGTGAGAAGATTGATGTAAACATGAAAACGAACACTCACATATGTTTATAGCAAAGAAAGCAATTTCTGGAGTTATTAAGCATGTATAGATATGATCTCATGACTGGAATGCTACTACTTAGATGCGAGAACCAGTGACACCATATGCTCATACCAATCCCAAACTCCACATATTGAAACACATAACACTCAAGATTGAAGTTAAGGGTTGTAACGGGGTTAGGGGTGATTGGCTAACAATGAAAGGTAAGGAAACAAACGTTTTTAAAGCATAATAAGCAAAGTAATGAAATTGATGCTTAGAATTCCCTTTGAATGCAGCAACTAACTTTAAACACAATGGGGTTATTCATTCAACTTTTTAGGGCCGATTTCAACTTTTGGACCCTTTCTACAACAAACAACACTTGTGAGCCTTTCCTCACTTATTTCAAACTCTTTTTCTTTTCTTTTCAACACTTTTTCTTTTTCTAACCCGTGCCTTATTACTTTCTTTTGGCACTCAACACACAAAAATCTTATTCCCCCACACTTGTTTTCTGCATAAGGACAATCAAAAGGAATTCATTTTAAGTCATGCTTCATTACGCTTTAAAAACAAGGGTATGGATAGTCCTAATCTAGGCTAGGTAAGGGTAATGTGGGTTAATAAAGAAAATAGGCTAAACAAGGCTCAACGGGGTTAAACTTAAACAAATATGCACGAGATAGGCTTTTTGGCTCTAATTCACTACACAACTTTCATCTTGAATATGTGTTATGCAAATCAATGTCATGCTTTGAATGGAACAGGCATAAGTTCTAGTATTTGGAACTAAATGATGAAACGCCTTCTAAGTAGCAACCAAGCAAAGAATGATGAGATCATGCAACGACTTTAGACAACAAAAATGCACAGATTAATAACTCTCCAAAGAACGTATTAGGCTCAAGTCTCTCAGGGTTGTAGTGTTAGTTTGAGTTCCTTCCTTCAAGCATGTTACAAAAACTGATTTTTTTTTCTTTGTGATTACATGTGAATTCGTAAACTATAACTATAACCAAGCATAAATCAAGAGCATATCAAACTTCCATCCATGTTTATAACTTTCTTTAACAGTCATGCAATTAAAAACCAAATCCTCATTATTGTGTTGGAAGGTACCCTAAGACACAAACAAACACACAAAAATAACTCTTTTTGGCTTTTTCTAAAACAATTTTTCAAATTTTTATGAATTTTCGGATTTTTATATCAAAACACACTGAAACACTCCAAAACAGCTTAAAAATACTTAAAACAGCAAGGAACAACACTAGAAGTAATGGGTGATAAATTTCTACGAATTTCATGCAAAACAATACCCCCCCCACACTTAAATCAAACATTGTCCTCAATGTTTCAAGCATATACTCACACCAAAAACAAGCAAATAATAAACGACAAATAAACATGACAAATATGGCAAAGTAAAAACCAGACAGAGTAGAGTTTAAGAACGCAAATCTGGTTTTGGAGATAGTTGATCTTGTTGACTTTCCACAGCTTTGATCTTGAACTGGATTGGAATTGTATGGCGAAGCTTTTCTCTTTGGCGATGTTGCAATTCCTTATTTATTCTCCAAGCAGATGTGGCAGCTTCTCTAGTTCTTCATCTCAGACTCCTTCCGCTGGGATGATTGTGCAAGCTGCATTCTTCTCTGCTTGTTTCTTCTGCACGACGGGCAGGCACGAGGGAGAGGTGTTGGTCTGTTTCTTTCTTCAATCTTTCCAAGTGCCCACCTCTTGCTTTCTTTCTCCTTGTCCCTAGTTGAGGATGAATCAGCACGTTGTCTCCACATGCTTCGAGGTATCATCTTCACTTCCCTTATACGTGAGAGACGAAGCGGAAACATAAGATGATGAGTACTCGAGAGCAGGTGCTGGCTGGAGAAAGGACAGGGAGAAAGCATGATATGAGATACTCGTGCTCTCAACCTTTATGATATGAAATACTTGTGCTCTGGATGGGTTGTTTGCAGGGGTATCCTAGGGGATGAGAAATACAGAGTGACTCAAGAGGGTTTGTTGGAAAGCCATTTCAGAGAGATGAAGAAGTGCTGAGAGGGTGTGCCTTTGCTGTGGAAGGCGAAGGTAGATACTTATAGGGCTTTTCTTCACAACCGGAACTATTCTCTCACTCATTGTCGGCAGCCGGTGGATGGATGAATAGTACAAATTACGCGCTTTCTGACAAAGCTGCCCGTAATTTCCACAAAGCTGCAAGTTGCATGTGACGAGTGACGACACGTCTGGACAAATTGATCTTTTGAAATCCGGGGTTCGGCTCGTGGTTTCTGAGCAAGCCTATTTTTTGAGAAATGAAACGCCTCTTTTGAGAAAAGAATCCGGCTTTTGAGAAAGGAGCCTCGACTCTTCGATTTGTGAGAGGGCGCTTCTTCGATTTCTGAGGAGTGCCTCTTTGATTTCTTCTTTTTATAGAGGCATTAATTTTGTTCCACAACACACTTGAGCTCCCTCCTGTAAACACTCCCTTCTTGCACTTCCGAAATCTTAATCTGTCTGATCTCTTCTTTCTCCAAAACCTCTGAAAAATGTCTGGCCCTTCTGATCGTTGTTTTGATTTGAACCTTGGTGAAGGTGCAGCCCCTCCTTCTCCAGACAACATATGGCGCCCGTCCCTCATATCTCCTACTGGTCCTCTTACCGTTGGGGATTCAGTGATGAAAAATGACATGACCGCTGCGGTGGTGGCCCGGAACCTTGTCACCCCCAGAGATAACAGACTGCTCGCTAGACGGTCTGATGAATTGGCGGTTAAGGAGTCTCTGGCTCTTAGCGTGCAGTGTGCGGGTTTTGTGTCCAACATGGCCCAACGCCTATTTGCTCGAACCCGTCACGTTGAATCGTTGGTGGCTGAAATACAGAGTCTCAAAGAGGAGATTAGAGGACTCAAGCATGAAAATAAACAATTGCATAAGCTTGCACACAGTTATGCCACAAACATGAAGAGGAAAATTGACCAGCTGCAGGAAACTGATGGTCAGATTTTACTTGATCACCGGAGGTTTGTGGGTTTGTTCCAA
Source organism: Malus sylvestris (assembly GCF_916048215.2). Lineage (NCBI taxonomy): Eukaryota > Viridiplantae > Streptophyta > Magnoliopsida > Rosales > Rosaceae > Malus > Malus sylvestris. The sequence continues at coordinate 26,346,287 of NC_062261.1, forward strand.
CAGCATCTGCCTTCATCTTCTGGGGCGGCACCGCGTAGTGAAGCTCCAAATGATCAACCTCTGATACCTCCTCCTTCCGTGGCCCCACCGACTGCTGAGACTTTGCCGACTACTGCAACTCCGCCGACTACTACGACTTTTCCCAAGCAGCCTTTGTGAAGGCTTTCTCTTGTATTATGCTATGTTTCTTTATTTCCCAGTTTGCTGTTCATTTCCACGAAGTTTAATGTTAAAATCCTTTGCATATTTGTTAATGTTTCAAAATAGAAAGTCATAACCAAAAATAATTAAACAAGTAATAAAATTGACAATCAAGCAGAATAAATGGGTTGCCTCCCTTAAAGCGCTTGCTTTAACGTCTTCCAGCCGGACGATGAACACAATTACTCCCCACTGGAGCCCACGGCATGCAAGGGAATGTCCTCCACAACATGCTCAACAAAGTTCTCATAGATTACATCCTTGAACGGAAATGGATAGTGATGTTTGTTGATGGGTGCGTTGTGTTGCCTAAGGTTCATGTTCATACGCCCACCATCGGGGATTTGCTTGGGTACCTGCACCAAAGAAGGGAACCACCTATCAACTTTAATGGAAATTGGATTTGGATTAGGTGGCTTACCTATGTGTTGTGATGAAGTGGCAGCAATGTGAACATTCTTCCCCATGGTGCGTTCGGCCAATTTGAGCATTTTGAGAGCAGTGGCCGTATGGTCCTTGTGCGCCACTCCAATTCCCTCGTCTTGCATGGTTCTTGATGCATCCTTTGTGCCTGGTGTTGAACGGTCCAGTCCTATCTTTTCAATTTTATCAATGGCACAACAAGAATGAACAACATTAGGAGTCTCAATGGATTCAGAAATTTTGAAACTAATCATGTCACCACCAAATGCCATAGTGACTAATCCTTTGGCCACATCAATCTTCGTTTGAGCCGTTTTCATGAATGGCCTTCCAAGGAGGATGGGCAATGAAGGGGCATGGTCCGATTCATCCATTTCGAGGACATAGAAATCTGCCGGGAAGATTAAATGATCAACCTGCACTAAAACGTCTTCCAAAACTCCCTTTGGATAAGCGTTAGATCTATCGGCCAATTGTATGATTACACCATCATTTTTCAATGCTCCTAAGTTCATAGATGCATAAATGGAATATGGCATAACATTTATAGAAGCACCTAAATCAAGCATGGCAGATTTGAAACGGGTATTACCAATGACACACGGAATTGTAAAACTCCCCGGATCTTTGCATTTGGGGGGTAGTTTATGTTGCAAGATGGCGGAGACATTCTCACTTACATGTACCACCTCTTTCTCTCGGACACGTTTCTTTGTTGTACAAAGCTTCTATAAACACTTGGCATACTTCGGGATTTGCTTTATGGCATCAAGGAGGGGAATGTTGACATGCACCTTTCTAAATGTCTCTAGAACATCTTTTTCCTCCTCTTCGTTCTTTGATTGCAAAAATCTGCTAGGAAAGGGGACATTGGGCAGATTAGTGTTCGAAATCACAACATTTGGAACATTCTTACCGATGGTGGGCGTATGAACATGAACCTTAGGCAACGGCGCCAAAATTTGATGTGAGAATTACTTGACACACAAATTAAACCCTCTTTTTGACAATTGTAGTATAGATGTAAGTAGGGTATCGTTCTAGGCCGGGGATTAGGAGGGATTGCTAATCTATTCTAAATTAATTTAAAAATATTAAACAAGACTCAAGAACACTAAACTAGGCTAAAAACTCTAATAACTCGAAACACACTTAGAATGACTCAAAATAATGAAAACAATCAAATTAGACACTAGGAACTGAAATGGACGGAAATTGAATTAAAAGACTAACAACAATGAACACTAACTAAATAATATAATTTAATAATGGGGGGTTTGGTTTTGACGATAAGTAAATTAAACTTAAATAAATTACATAATTGACAAAAGCATGAAATTAAGGTGAAAGGATAGGTGACGGACTAGCTAGAGGGTTCTTCTCCACACATGACACATATGCAACCTAAATTGATTTTCAGTTGTTCCTTCAATAAATTGTAAATCTCAATGTTCCAAGTTAATTAGGTCCGCTTAAATTAACTCTTAGATTTCCCTAGATTCATTGGATTGAATGGAATACGCATTACAACCAAATTATTCCTCATCAAAGTCCCTAACTATGGAATACGCATGATAGAGACATTCAACAAAGATCATTAAGTTCAACGGAAATCATAAACATTGACTAGGCATTCATAACTATGGCTTACGCATGTTAATCCAGCCTAGAATTCACTTAACTGCTTGATTGATAACTTATTTTTGTATATCGATTAAGAATGCATACTTAATTTACATGCATGAATTTGATGCTAGAATATAAGTGAATTTCACCTAATCGTTATGAACTTATATTCACAAGTAGTGAAGGTTGTTATCCACAAGCCAAATTTTGATGCTTAATAAAGTTAAGCACACAAATTAAACCCTCTTGTTGACAATTGTAGTATATGTATAAGTAGGGATCGTTCTGGACCGGGGATTAGGAGGGCTTGCTAATAACCTCTCACTTGACTCAAAAATATAAGAACAAAGTTAAAAACGTTAGAATAGACTCAATGACACAAAACTATATCTTACAATACCTCACTAGACTCAAAAATATAAGAACAAAGTTAAAAACGTTAGAATAGACTCAATGACACAAAACTATATCTTACAATACCTCACTAGACTCAAAACACTTTAAGGCACAAACTAAACAAACTTAAACACACTTTGATACAAGAAAGTAAATGGGGGGTATTGGTTTGGATGAGATTGAGATAACAACAAAAAGTAAAACTAAATAGATGGTTGATGGATTAGCTAGAGATCCATTCTTCACACATGACACACTTGTACATGAATTGATTTCCAATTGCTTTTCAATAGATTATGAAACTCAACACCCCAGATTAACCGTGATGCACTAATTAATCCTCAGATTTTCCTTGATTTATTGAATTGGATGAATGCATACGACAATCCAAATTATTCTCCAAAAGTCCTCTACATGAATGCATAATAGAGATACAATCAAAGATCATTACGTTATATGAAAATCATAAGTGTTAACGAGGCATTCGTAACTATGAATGCATGATACGTTTGCCAAGAATTCAATTAACGCGATTGTGACTAGCAACCTTCACTACCAATGAATATAAACTTGTAACGATTAGGTGAAACTCATTTATATCCTAGCATCAAATTCATGCATGAAAACTAAGTATGCATCCTTAATCAACATACAAGAATTAGTTTTGAAGAAAGTAGTTAATTGAATTGCATTCACAACTTATTAAATCACAATTGGAAGAAATCAATTCATATCTCAAGCATGTTCATGGCTTCGAACTTCACCCTAGCTAAGTAAGGGTTTAGTTCCTCATACTTGCAATTAAACAAAAACAATTGATATTAAACATAGAAAAACAAAGTAGAATACACCTAGAATGCTCCAACAACTCCAATGGAATGGCTAGCACAACTCCAAGCACTCCTCCTTCTTTGCAAGCCTTGGAACTAATGTAAATGTGTATGAATTTCTGTCTCTGGTTCTTGAAGGCTGAATGGTGCTTATATAGAGGTTGGAAATGAAAAGAATTGCAAGGTAATGGACACAAGAATCTCACGGCAAGGGAAGGGAAGGATGCTGCCAGCTTTGTTTTGCATGTGTGTGAGCTGTCTTTGTGCTCTTTCCACCTAGAAATAATCATGCCAAAGCCACCCAAAGCTATAAGTGGGAGACCAACAAGAAATCCACTTCATAGTGGTCCAATTTCTTTGCTTTTTCTGCTGTCCATTCACTCCCCTTTGCTGATTCCATTCTTCTAGCCGTGAATGTGCATGTGTGTGTGTGTTTGTGTTGTCCTCATCACTTCCCACTCTTCCATGCTTTAATTTCTGATTCCTTGCTGCCCATGTGGTGTGTGTGTTGCTGTTTTCTTTCCTTCTTGCTGCCCATGTGGTGTTTATACTTGCACATACATGTTCTTCATCCATTTAGCTAGCAATAAACACATTTTCTGCCATCACATGGCAGCTATGATGTTTGAAGTTGTAGGCCAACACTTTGCACACACACATGCAGATTTCTAGCCCTTTGAATCATCAAATTCGTCCATCCTCATGTCTCCATGTTTGCACCATCCAATCTTGGCTCAAAAATGCTCCAAAATGCTCCAAAATGCATCTTCTTGCATCCTTGGCCCATAGAACCTACAAACACACAAAAATGGCTTAAACTACTAACATAACTAAGAACTAAGAACATAAATGCACGAAAACAAACATACTAAGTCGCATAAATATGCTCCTATCAGGCCCCTAAGGGGGGTGGATTGTGACATCCCACATCGCCCAAAGGAGTGATCCTTAAATGTATATTCACATCCTTACCTAGCACGAGGCCTTTTGGGAGCTCACTGGCTTCGGGTTCCATCAGAACTCCGAAGTTAAGCGAGAAAGAGGCCAGAGCACTCTCAGGATGGGTGACCCACTGGGAAGTTCTCGTGTGAGTTCCCAGAAACAAAACCGTGAGGGCGTAGTCGGGGCCCAAAGCGGACAATATCGTGCTACGGTGGTGGATTGGGCCCGGGATGTGACAAAAGACCTTTTTTATAACCGGCATTACACACCTCTTAAAATATTTTGAACGTGTTTAAAAAAAAAGGATTAAAAAATTAATTATTAAAAAAAAGCACTATTGAAATGACGAAAATGCCCCTTCCTTATTTGATGCATTTTTTGGGATAAGTTTTTTTGTCATGGGAGCATTTTTGTTCAAATATTTTTGTTGAAGCTTGTGACACCAAAAATACTATTTACCTTTTGTGTTGGCTTTATATATAAGATAAATAATACTTTTATTACCTTATATATTATTTTATTATTTTTAGGCTAAAAGTAAAAATGGTAAATTAATACATAATTTGGTTTCTCCTACTCCCCATGCTTTTTACCCTATTCGTTCGGGAAAAAAAAAAAAACCTCTACTCTATTCCACAAAGCTGCGTTGCTTTCCCAAGAAAAGAAAAACTATGAATCACCATCAAATTATTTTCTAATGAAATTCAACACTAGGTATGTTCTTCATCTCTTAACTTATTTCTTGATTCAATTGTTAGGTTAATTTTTTTTTAGTCCTTGAATTTGTTTATTAGGTTAAAGATTTTGGGAATAGTCCATGTGATAACCCGTCCCTAATTCTACAATTTTATAATCTTTAAAAGAGTGATATTTTGAAAAATGCCCTTAGAGGCGAGGATGTTTAACTTTCGTTGACCGTCTTTTCGTGACGTGTACTGTGAAATCTCGTCCCCATAATTTCACTATTCATTACGTATTTCGTAATTTAAATTCGTATTTCACGTTTATGTTATCTTTATAAGTTAATTTTAATTCCGTTAAATTTAGTAATTTAAATCAAACAGTTAAATGTTATTTTGTAATCAAGTGGATTCCCACCTTGTGGGAAAGAGACCCAATTAGATTTAAGTAAGTTTAAGGGGACCAATCAAATAAAGGAATGGTGGACCAATCAAATTAGTGTTTTAGGGACCTATCAGAAAATTAGAAGAAAAACAAAAGGCCACTCAGGAAGAGGGAGATAACCTCCCAGTTTTCCCCCATCGGCCCATACACCCGCGCACCCAACCGGTTTAAATTCTGGCGATTTTCGCCGTTTTTCCGTTGAAATTCACACATCCACCACCTGCAATCTCATCCAAAACCCCCCATCTACCTTATTCGTCCAAATTTGAGGATTTTTAGTCCAAAACCGTGTAAAACCATGAGGTTGACTGGTGGAGTTTCAACGTCGATTTCGCCGTTTCGACGAGTTGCACCACCAACCATCACTCTTAATCAACTTCCCTTGTACCCAGGAACAAGACCCAACTGGTTTTTGGGGCATCGGAGCATCGAGGAGGTCGAATTGAAGAACACCCATCTTAGGGTTTCCGACAGGTTTGAGTGAAATTGGGGCCTTTCCCGGCCAAATTGGACTTGGCCACATGTATAAAACTTGCTCTACTCACTGAGATCTACTTGCTTGTCAAATTTGACAATTTTTGGAATTTGTTGATTTTTTTTCGGCGAGTCTGGGCGGTCGGCCGCTGCGTGCGGCGGTGCGTGGGCTGAGACCCAACCTGCCCATCCTAGGCTAATTTGGATGCCTTGATTCCATATTAGACATCCAATTGACGAAATTTCGTTATTTGGTTATATTTCCGTTAAGGGCAACCACTTGGTTATTATATGATTCGACGATCCGACCATTGGATCATCACCAAACTTTAATACATTATAGTACGTAATATTTAAGGACCGTAGAAACTTACGAATCAGGAATCCGCTGTCAGATCGTGGTAGGATTTTAGTATGTTATTTTAGAAGCTTAATGTGGATCTTTTGATGTTACGAATGATAAATTTGAGGTGCATATCTTTCAGATCGAGTTACGTTGGGTTGTGAACCCTACAGTCGACCTTTGACCGACAGTTGACTTTTGGTCAATGGGTTTCAAATCATTCTAGAACGTCATTGGGGATGTGTTTTATGTAAGTTACATGTTTTATTGATAAGAATTCTTAGACGTGATTTTGTCACATCCCGGCTCGGGCCTCTCCACATCCTAGGCTCGACTCCATTGTAGCATGATATTGTCCGTTTTGGGCCCCGAGCACGCCCTTACGGTTTTATTTCTGGGAACTCACATGAGAACTTTCCAGTGGATCACTCATCCTAGGATTGCTCTCGCGCGAACTTGCTTAACCTCAAAGTTCCTACGAAACCTGAAGCCAGTGAGCTCCCAAAAGGCCTCGTGCTAGGTAGAGATGGGAATATACATGTAAGGCTTATAAGATCCTCACCCTTGAGCGATGTGGGATCTTATAATCCACCCCACTTAGGGGCTCGATGTCCTCGTCGGCACACTTCCGGCCAAAGATTGGCTTTGATACCAAATTGTCACATCCCGGCCCGCGCCCCACCACATCCCAGGCTTGACTCTACCGTAGCACGATATTGTTCACTTTGGGACCTGACCATGCCCTCACGATTTTTTTTATGGGAACTCACACGAGAACTTCCTAATGGGTCACCCATGCTGGGATTACTCTCGCTCGAACTCGCTTAACTTCGAAGTTCCTACGGAACCCGAAGTCAGTGAGCTCCCAAAAGGCCTCGTGTTAGGTAGAGATGGGAATATACATGTAAGGCTTACATGATCCTCACCCTTAGGTGATGTGGGATCTTACAATCCGCCCCCTTAGGAACCCGACGTCCTCGTTGGCACACTTCCGGCCAAGGATTGGCTTTGATACCAAATTGTCATATCCTAGGCTCGACTCTACTGTAGCACGATATTGTCTGCTTTGGGCCCTGACCACGCCCTCATGGTTTTGTTTATGGGAACTCACACGAGAACTTCCAGTGGGTCACCCATCATGGGATTGCTCTCTCGTGAACTCGCTTAACTTCGAAGTTCCTACGGAACCCGAAGCCAATGAGCTCCCAAAAGGCCTCGTGATAGGTAGAGATGGGAATATACATATAAGGCTTACAGGATCCTCACCCTTGGGCGATGTGGGATCTTACAGATTTGATATTTGTTTTAGGCGACAATTGTTCTTGACACCTCGATATTCGTGCTAAGGAGTTATAACGCGGACTTCAGGTGAGTGGGTCTTTTCCTTTTTGTAGTGTGTGTGTGTGTATATATGATTGATAGTTTCCATTATGCATTTGAAAAAAGAATTTCTTACGCCTGAATTAGACTAAAGTTTATAAGAATTAGCGAAATGACGGAATTTATGAAATATGCTACATCCTACGGGATGCACATGTATGCATATAATCTTTGATACCATAATTATATCTATGGCTATGAATGTTAGTATGTTGATTAGAATTATCGAATGCTTATATTTATGTAGTCTGCTCATCATTGTTGCACCTCGGTGTTAGTGCTCGCCTAGGGCCAGGGCCAGTCTTTCACGTGTATGTTCACCTCCGCACCGCACGCTCACCTTGGATCCAAGTAGGTGCCAATCCTATTGTATAGGTTGCATTAGGCAACTCTGACTCGTAGGTAATCGTGAATAGTGCCACTTTTCACGTGATTGTAGCACTAGAGCATATATTATGATTACACCTAGTCCTGTCGTACAAGTCGCATTAGGCGACTTCAACTCGTGTGCTAACATAGATTGATAAGCATCAATTTAGTCATGCAGGTCGCATTAGGCGACTTCGACTTGTGTGCTAGCATAGATTGATGAGCACCTGATTTTACTTATATTACTATTGAGATTTTGTGATTTTGGATGTCCTGCCCTTAGTCACGAGATATTGTGCCGTAATGAATTCTTGAGATTTTGCAGGCTACTGTAAGTATTTTTATACTATACTTAGTAAGTATATTTTGGAAACTTTACTTGTTTTACAGCGAGGGGTTATAACATTTTCAAAGGTTTTTATTAAAACTTTATTTTCAGGTCCACTCACCCTTGTTTTTCGCCCCTCCTAGTTTTAATAGCTAAGCTTTCTTATCGACGAGGATTCGTGGCAAATCTTGGTATTGGAGATTACCTTCGATGGTATGATTCTCAATCCACTCTACTGTACTTTACTTATGCTCTGACATCACGTTTGAAATGGGTTCATTCCCACTCACAGCGCACTCTTATATTTAGATACTTTTAGGTTTAAATTTATTCCCATTTTCCACATCAGTACACTTTATGGCTTTGTTACCTTCCAAGTGTCGGCCAACACAGCTCGATTCAGAGTCCTAGGGGACTTTTCCGGGTCGGGTTGTGTCAGTCCATGTTTCATGGTTCTTGTATTTATATTGCTTTTTTGTATGCAAGTTTTATTTGTGTAAAAATTAGTTGGATAGTAATTAATAAACTCGTTTGGATTAGTACTTCATGTTCTTACTTTTATGTAGATTATTATATAATTTTACGTAGGCAAAAAAAAAATATCATATGATTACATGCTAATAATTTTAGCTAGCCTAACCAAGAAATTTTTTCTAGCTCCCCTATTGTACAAATGAAGTTAACTAACACGGTGTGAGACTCATTAGACATTGAACTTCAACAATATGAACCATTTATTTTGTAAGTCTTGATTCATAGAACATCCTTACAAAAAAAATCAATTAAATTCGAAACTATATGTCTATTTAATTGTCACCATAAAATTTCAATGTTTCTTAGAACATAATGCTCGTTAATTTCTTTAAACTCAATTAAATACCTCAAATATTTACGATTTGACTAATTGACACACCTCGACCTAAATCAGGGCATGCTGTCCGTCACGTGAGGGTGACGTAGCCATGTGCACAGTGTGGAAGCAATAGAGATATAAGGGAATTATGAAAGAATAAAAACCAAACTACTAGCAGAACTAGATAAGATAAGGTGCCAATGCGAGATTAAGTGTAAAATACACAACTAGAGCATAAATATTCTAGATGCAGTCAAGCAGGACAAGTGCTAATTATACAACACCCAAGGGTGATCCTACATTTATGATGTTCTGTCATAACCACCATCGAAATCTTCGTGATACACCAAAGCACTTCTACTTAAAACCTGGAGGGGTGCAAAATAGAAAGTGTGAGTAGGCAAAAACAAAGCTTTTCAAAATCATTTCATTTCTCAAAAGTTCTAACCCCTTGCCGTAAAACCTATATATTTTCCCAGAAAATAATAATAATAATAATAATATAAGTTGTATCAGAAATCATACTCAAGATGAAAATCCATAGAAGTATACCATGCCAAAGTATCTCAATGCAATGCTATAAGTAATCCAAGCAAAATATATCAATGTCAAATATCGCATCAGCCAATCCTTCTAACTCAATCTATACGACTGAGTATATAACTCATAACCAATCTCAATCATATCAAATCAAATCCTGCACATGAGTCAGAACACACTAAAGTGGTATGTACGACAAGACTAGGTGTAAAGTAAATATGCTCTAGTGCTACGATCATGTGAAGACTGTGCGAATAATCGCGGGTCACCTACGAGTCGGAACCACCTAAAGTGGTATGTACGACAAGCCTATGCACCTAACTTGGATCCAAGGTGAGCATATGGTGCGGGAGGTGAACATCATGTGAAGGACTGTGCCCTAACTCTGGGCGGGAGCACTAACACCGGGGTGCAGGTTTATGAGCTCTAAATACATCAAATCATATCTCACATAACTGAATGAACCTCAAATCTTTAATTTATGAACTTACCTGGCACTTACCTGTGTGTCTGCAACACCAATCATAATTATATGCAACTATTGTAGCATACATAAAATAGGCAGATACTTTGCATGGCAATTCAAAACGTATAATCATTCAAATTCATTTTCTAGGAAAAATCTCAAGTATATAGGTATATACGAAAAACCAAAAGCCCACTTACTGATATGTCAAAGGGTCGTAGCCCTCGAGCCTCTATTGATGGCACTCGTCCTCAAGATAAGTCTCACCTATATGCGAAATAACTGAATAAACATTATTTAAAGCACATATACAAATCTAGGAAATAACTTCTCATACATAGGTCAAATGGGGTATTTGAATATACTAACATGATCTACTCAACCTCAGGAACGTCCCCATATTTTTAGAAAAAAATTTCATGACCCCACGCGCCAGCCAAGGCACGGCCAAACACGCGGTTCAAGCGCAGGCACGTGCTTGGCACACCAAACGGATTCCCTAACGGCGTTAGGGAATATTCTGTTAAAAATCAGAATATGCCGTTAATTATACCTGACAACGTTAGAATATTTCGTCAACTTTGACGGAATATTCTCCTCCTTCTTACTTGGTTCGTCAGAGTCCGGCGCCGGCCACCGCTGAACTCGCTAGAAACTAGGAAATTTTAAAACTTCAATATCTCATTCGATTCTCAACCACAACTCATGAAATTTGTCTCAAAATGAAGCTTAGAAGGATTAGAACACAACCTTACCAATTTCACGCCTTGAAATCCACGGGATTTCGCCGGAGAAACCTCAATAATTCGGCCAAACTTGAAACTTGTCAAACTTAACTTCCCGACGTCCAAAACACTTCGTTTTTCTTCTTCGAGCTTCACGAAGATGTTCTAAAGCTTCCTAGCAGCTTAAAATCTCCTAAAAACTTCACAATCACGAGTGCATGAATAGTAACCCAAAACTGGATTCTCGGATTCTCAGGAAAATGAGGTCTTCACGTTCTAAAAACGGTATAGATGTGTTCCTGAGCTCACAAGGAACACAAAGGTGACTTCAAAAACCTCGATCAGTGAAGAACTTGCTTGGTTTGAGGTTTGTCCGTACATATTGTACAGACAATGGAAGAAACTCGAGAGAGGGAGGAGAGAGAAAGGTCAACAGGAGTTGGGTATGGGTGAAAGTGTGTGTGTGGTCCAGATTTGGGTTACTAACAACAACTAACCCCTCTTACTTTAAGTTCCAAAAACTTAGGAACTAACTAAATTAGTTTAAAACCCAAACTCAAGCCACAACACCACATAACGTACTCGACGTCCAAGGGCAATATAGTCATTTCACGCCATCAATAAAATAATTCGGGACGGGCTGTAACAACCTACCCCCTTCAGAAAATTTCGCCCTCAAAATTCAAACGATAATTACAATCCACTAATAATCATAAAATAACCTTGGATACATATCTCATCCGGTCTTCTATCTCCCAAGTGGCTTTTTCCACCAAGTGATTTCTCTACAAAACCTTCACTAGGCACACTGTCTTATTTCTCAGAACCTTATCTTTCCAATCCAAAATAGTCACTGGCTCCTCATCATAAGTCAAATCTAAATTAATTTCTAGCGTTGATGAGGTATCACATGAGAAGGATCTGAGATGTAATGACGAAGCATAAAGACATGAAAAACATCGTGCACTTTTGACAACCCTGGAGGCAACTCAAGCCTGTAAGCAACCTCACCGACTCGCTTGGTGATCATATACGGTCCAATGTACCTAGGACTCAGCTTGCCTTTCTTTCCAAATCATACTACACCTCTCCACGATGATAGCTTCAGAAATACCCAATCACCTACATTATACATCCGATCAGTGGTGTATCGGTCTGCTAGACTCTTCTGTCGATCCTGGGCCGCTTTCAGGTTAGACTTAATCACCTGAATATTCTGTGTAGTCTCCTCTACTATCTCATGACCTACCAAAACTCTTTCACCAACTTCTGACCAACATAAAGGTGTGTGACAAGATTGACCATAAAGAGCCTCGAAAAGTGACATACCAATATTGGAATGGAAGTTGTTGTTGTAGGAAAATTCCATTAAATCCAACCGCTTATGCCAAGCGTCACCAAACTGCAATACTGAAGATCTCAACGTATCTTCCAACGTCTAAATAGTCCTCTCTGATGGTCCATCTGTTTGAGGATGATATGTTGTACTATAAAATAATCTCGAACCAAAAGCTTCCTGGAACGCTATCCAAAATTTGGAAGTAAATCTAGGATCACGATCCGAGATAATACTAACTGGGACTCAATGGTACTTCACAATCTTCAATACAAATAATTCAGCGAATCGGCTTAAAGAATACTTCTCCCTCACATGAATAAAATGTGCTGACTTAGTAACCCGATCAACTATCACCCAAATACCATTGAAACCATTCTGTGTACGAGGAAGCTTGTACACAAAATCCATAGTAATATTTTCCCATTTCCACTGTGGAACGAGAAGTGGCTGCATCAATCCAAAAGGCTTCTTTCTTTTTGCTTTGACTTGCTGACAAATGACATACCTACTCACATATTCAGCAATTTTTCTTTTCATACCCAGCCAATAATAAAATGGTCGAATGATATGATACATTTTAGTACCTCCTGGATGCATTGCATAAGCTGAAATATGTGCTTCATTAAGAATTGCCTTCTTTAATTCCATATTATTTGGCACATACATTCTACTCTCATGCATAAGCATGCCATCCGTTTCTCAAATTATGAAGTCTCCCCCGATTCCTTGCTTGAATTATTTCCTGGGTCTCTTCATCAATCATTTGGGCTTTAAGCACACGATCAATTAAAATTGGCCTGACTTAAAGATTAGCAAGTACGGCTTCATTTCAATCTTCCACTCCTAACTTCACTCCAGTGGATCTCAAATCCGCAAGAAGAGGAACATGAAAAGCATACAAGGCATTTAGTCTAACTAGAGTTTTCCTACTAAGAGCATCAGCCACTACATTTGCACAACCAGGGTGATACTCAATCGTGCAATCATAATCACTAAGCAATTCAATCCACCTCCGCTGCCGAAGATTAAAATCCCTCTAAGTAAAAAGATACTGAAGACTCTTATGATTTGTGAAGATCTTACATTTCTCACCATAAAGATAATATCTCTAAATCTTCAAAGCAAAGATGATAACTGCTAACTCCAGATCATGAGTAGGGTAATTCTTCTCATGAGGTTTTAACTGTCTCGAAGTATAAGCAATCACCCTACCGTGTTGCATCAACACACAACCTAGACCTTTTAAGGAAGTATCACTATAGACCTCAAAATTACCACTATCATCTGGGAGTGCCAAAATAGGTGCATGAGTGAGATAATACTTCAACTGCTGAAAACTTTGCTCACAATTATCATCCCACTCAAACTTAACTTCTTTTCTAGTCAACCTCGTTAATGGCAAAGCAATGATTGAAAAATCATTAATAAACCATCTCTAATAGCCTGTTAGGCCAAGAAAACTCCGTACCTCAGTGATGGTTCGAGGTTGCTCCCAATTCTCTACAACTGCCACATTTTGAGAATCCACTTAAATACCTAGAGCAGAAATGACATGTCCCAAAAATGCTACCTGATCCAACCAAAATTGACATTTGCTAAACTTAGCATATAACTAATGTTCCCTTAATTTCTTTAACACCAAAGTAAGATGTCGAACATGCTCTGCTTTAGAGTTAGAGTATACCAAAATGTCATCAATAAAAACAATGACAAGCCTATCTATAAATGGTTGGAATACTCGATTCATCAAATCCATGAAAGTTGTCGGTGCATTCGTTAATTCGAATGGCATCACTAGAAACTCATAATGACCATAACGAGTCCTGAAAGCAGTCTTAGGGACATCCTCACTGCTGATCTTCAATTGGTAATACCAGACCTCAAATCAATCTTAGAAAACACACAAGCACCTCGAAGCTGATCAAACAAATCGTCTATACACGGCAACGGATAACGGTTTTAAATTGTTACCCGATTTAATTGCCTATGATCAATACATAGCCTCAAAGTCCCGTCTTTCTTCCTTACAAACAAAATGGAGCTCCCCAGGGTGAAGTACTAGGCTGAATAAAACCTTTATCAACTAATTCCTGCAACTAGACTTTCAATTCTCTCAATTCAGTATAAGCCATTCTATATGGAGTCAAAGATATAGGATCCATACCTGGAAGCAAATCAATAGAGAACTCCACATCTCGATCCGACGGTAATCCAGGTAAATCATCAGGGAATACATCAGGAAAATGCCTGACTACTCGAACATCTTCCACACTACTAGAAGCAACATCATTTAGCACTACATGAGCTAAATATCCCTAGCAACCTTTCGATAACAACCTTTTTGCTCTTATAGCAGAAATGACACCATGCCCACTACGATCACCCATAAAAGTAACTTCAGGTAATCCAAGACGATGGAAAGTAAATATTTTCCCATAGCAATCTATATTGGCACGATTATAATGCAACTAATATGTGCCTAAAATCACATCAAAATCAACAATACCTAACGGGATAAGATTAGCTGGCATAACCACATCCTCTACCATCACTGGACATCCTGGATAAACACAATCAACATAACATCTCTCCCCTCTAGGCATAACAAACTCTAAATCATACCCTAGAGGTGTAGGATGAGGTTGCGTCACTTGAGCAAATGTATGAGAAATGACAAAGTGCGTAGCTCTACAACCAATTAAAACTCTAGCAAAGTGACCAAGAGTGTTTAACGTACCTGATAGGAGCATATTTATGCGCCTTAGTTAGCTAGTTTTTATGCATTTTCGTTATGTTCTCTTCGTTAAAGTAGTCTTTTAAGCTACTTTCATGTGTTTTCAGGTTTAAAGGACATATTACATGAAATGATGCAATTTGGAGCTTTTTGGAGCAAAATTGAGCCGGAATGTTGTGTATGCTAATGGAGCACGAGGAATGGACAAGTTTGAAGGTCAAAGGAGCTTAAGAAATGAAGAAATAAAAGTGAAGAACAAAGAAGTCGGAATTGGCAACCAAATTTTCTAAAGTTGGAAGTTCCTATTCTTGGAGGTTTCCATTTTCGTGAGTTTCTATTCTTGGCTTTGGGCTTTGAGATGACCTAAACCCTAATTCCTTGTGGATCCTAAGCCTATGCCGCACCCTAAGCCCTTTTTCATTTAATTTCTGCCAAGTTAAAGCCTAATCTATCTCCCCTAGGGTTTGGGCCGCACCTCTCCCCTTCTAGAACACCAATTTCCTTGCCTTGCAAGGCTTTCTAGAAGCCCTAACCCTAGCCCACTCCTTGCCGCGCCCTAGGCCCTTTTTCTCACCAAATTTTTGATTGTTTAACCTATGTTTCTGATGGACTTTAAGCCTTTGCCGCACCTAAACCCTAGCCCATGGTCTAATCTGATTTCTTTAGGGTTTTAGGTGCCTATATATATGTGTTTTACTCCTTGCCGTAGGTATCATCTCTAGACATAATTCAGAAATTATTCCAACCTTATTTCCCCACCTTGCCGCAGCCACCATCACCCATATACCACATTGCCGCAACCATTCTACCCTTCCAGCCACCATTCTACACCTCCATACACCATCCATACCCCTTGCCGCACCACCATACCATCCTAACTCCCTTCTAAAACCAAAATCACATCCAAAAACACCCTAAACCCTCTCTGCCGCAGCAAGGAGAAGAAGAAAGAGGAGCTTGAAGTCAGAAATTCAAAGTGGAATTGTTGGGCGTTTTAGGTGTAATCTTTCTTATGTCTTCGATGTTTCAATTCAATAAATTTTGTGTTGTGAGTATGAGAAACTAAACCCCCTTAGTTGGGGGGTAATTCGAAACCATGTACATGCTTGCGATATGATTTGATTACATTCAGTTGTTATTTCATAAGTTGTGGATTCAATTCGTTCATCTATTTGATTGATAACTTACTTGTGTATGTTGATTGAGAGTGCACGCTTAGTTTTCATGCATGAATATGATGCTAGATTATGAGGGAGTTTCACCTAATAGTTACAATCTTATAATCACAAGTAGTGAAGGTCGCTTGAAAACGATCGCGTTGAATGAATTCTTAGCATAAGTTTCATGCAATTCATAGTAACGAATGCTTCGTCAATGCTTATGTTTTTCATAGAACTTAATGATTCTTGCTTGTATCTTTATTATGCAATTCATGTAGGGAACTTGTAGGGAATGTTTCGGGTTGTTGCATGCAATCATCCAACTTAATAAATTGTGGAAAAACTGAGGGTTAATTAGTGCAATTCACGGTTAATTTGGGGCGTTGAGTATTTATAATTTATTGGAAGAACAACTGAAAATCGTTTTGTTTGCAAGTGTAACATGTGTGGAGAAGAACCTCCTAACTAACCTTTTATCCATCCTTTTTATCCAAAAACGTTTTACAATCTGTTTAGTTTTAAGTTTCTGTTTTGTTTTCAATTTTCGTCCAAAACAAATCCCCCTTTATTTTGAAGTCTTAGATTAGTTAGAAAGTGTTTTGATTTGTGTTTCTAAGTGTTTTGATTCAAGTTTTCACTCAAATTCGTCCAAGTTCTTGTTAGGTTCTCAAAACTGCCCAGAAAGTGGTTTTTAGGCAGTTTTGAGTCATTAGGTTGCTGTTTTGAGTTTTAGGTTTGTTTAAGTGTTTTAACCTTTTGTTTTGCATTCTTTGAGTCTAGTTTAGTGTTTTAAACCTTGTTTTAGAGTTTTTAAGTCAGTTTCCACGTGTTTAGCAATCCCTCCTAATCCCCGGTCTAGAACGATCCCTACTTACATCTTTACTACAATTTGACAAAAAGAGGGTTTAATTTGTGTGCTTATCTATTTCGCATCAGTACCCATGATCAAGTCCGGATGATTCTGAGCATCTTGCAGAGATATGTTGTTAATACGTCATTGGGCTTGTTGTCGTCCCCCACGATCTCTACTAGCTTGATTACCTCACCCTTGCACACCTCGTCCCTGACTCGGCTGCCCAGATTGCCTAGAAGATCCTGCACTACTGGAAGCAATCTCTACTTGATGGGGCTATCCTCCTTGGTACCACTGAGATCCACCAGTTGGAATGGAAGGTTCCGGTGTTTACCCTCCAAGATACTTGTTGGGGCTGTCCTCCCTGGAAGCAACCTCAAGACCTCATGTTCTCCAACGATCCTAAGTTCAAAAGCCCCAATAGTGATTAAATTGCTGAATTGACTAAGTGCTTCATATTTGGAGGCAAGTCGTAGATTTAAGAACGATTCCATCGCCTAGTCGACTTGGGTGGAATGCAATTCCAAATCAATCAATCATCTGCATCTCCATCCACAACAAACTAAAGGAGATGAGATTGTTGTGCTTTGTTAGATTGCGCTCGCTGTGCTACATCAAGCAAATTCGATTTGGGCCATTGGTTGAAGTCGAGGGATGAGGCGACGAGTTGTGAGGATCGGAAGGGTAGGAAAACGAGGGCGAATTTGAGCCATTGGATGAAGTCGAGATCAAAGATATGGAGGCAGGATGGGGGAAAGAGGGACGGACGGATGGGATCAAACTTCTCCCTCTGTGAGGAAGACGATAGAAAAAAAATTTATTTTATTCTGCCAAACTTTTTTATTTTGTTATTTTTTTATTTGGCCACATGATGTCATAATGACACATGGATGCACATTCATTGTCCATGTGGGAGCCACGTCATGTTTAAACGGATGGTCAACCTAACATAACTATGAACTGAAAAAAAAATTGTAACTTTAGGTATGAGACTGAGATGAAAAAACTTGATGTATAAAAGTTTGAAAACCACGATACTTCTGGATAGTAAAGTGAGAATTAGTCTTATGGTTATGGGTATACCTGTTTATTGAATTACCTAAAGGTTAGGCAGGTAATGGCTTGAACGATTATGAGTAAATACTCGAGGGTTACTCGTCTACCGTAATCGTTGCCTATCCTTACTAAGGAGTAAGGGAAATAAATTAGATCAAACTCATTATTTTGAGATTCAAACTTAAGTCTTACACATAAAACTAAAGACAAATACCAGCGCAAATTGATTTATTATTATTGTTGTTGTTGTTGTTGTTGTTGTTGTTGTTGTTGTTGTTGTTGTTGTTGTTGTTGTTATTTGTTTGTACCATACTTCACCAATCCCAAAATTACCAAGTACTAGTCAACTTCATACCCTCGAGAACCCATTGAAGGAGTCGTGCTAAGGCACCCCTATCAAAACACAAGAGTTTCTCTCCAACCAAGTGGCCAATTACAACACAACATGTGTCAACGTCAGAATAAAACTCCTAGAGTCATGTGATATCCCTTGGGTGATTTTGGTGTCTATGGAAAGCTCTTGACGAGCCCTACATCTTTGTAATACTAGATTTCCCATTTTCTTATCCATCTTTCCAGTTTGAAGCAGCAAAGTCATGTGGGTTTTTCGACGTTTTTAGCATTTTTCCTGTGATTCCGATCACCATTTCTGACAAGTGAGGTTCTTTGGAGCAATGTCGGTGAATCTGAGAGTGCGAAGAACTCCAGATGAGTGACTTTAATAATATGTGATATGGTTATTACCCATAAAATTCCTTGTTATATACTATGTGGATATAACATGGATTTTTAGATGATTTTATGGAAATGTGTTACTATGCTATGTTACGCTTGAAATGATTGTGTTATGTGAGGGCTCATATAGGACCGCTAACCCAGTACATGTGGTAATGTGGGACAAAATCGAAATCTGCACCATGTAGTTGTGCATGGATGGTCCTGCATGGTTAATCTACAATAAGGGACCATACTACTTTAAGATCTTGCTTGGTTAATCTGCAATGGGCGATCCTTATTACTTAGGTATGACCATACATATTTAGGAGTGATCATGCTTGGTTAATCCGCAATGGGTGATCATTGCCTATTAGTATTCGTTGGAGTGGCTATGCTTGGTTAATCCGCTATTGGGGGGTGCGGGGGTCATTGCGTGTTCTCAAGAATGGTTTTGCTTGGTTAATCCGGAATTATGGACCATATCTTGATCGGTTATTTATTACATATATGAAAGAAGAGATTGAAAGCTTGTGAGGCTCAATCTAGGAAGTGATGATTAAATCAAATAGTTTACATGATGGTGTTGCCTAAAAGAGAATGGATTCGGATGTGACTTGTTCCTACTCGTAACAGAGAGATGCAATGATGAAAAAGATACTAATCTCATTCCTACACGTGATTGTATTATTGATGGTGTATCATTCCTACACAACTTCGGGTTGTATGATGATTGAGTGTTATCTTAATAGACGTGTGGTGAGATTTGAAATTGAATAACCATTCCTATATGTATAATGAGGTGTATGGTGGTCAAATTATGAATTATGTGGCAATCGAACCCTTGTGATTACTTGAATGAGGAAAGGCAAGTGGCGAGTCACAATCAGAAGAGAATGATGAAATAATATTGACGGTGATAATAATGACAGTTGACCCAGTTTTCAGAAGAAAGTCATGTGTGGACGTAGCACTGCTTTCAGGTTTTGCTTTGTCCGGTGAGCCATTCTTACTGCGTAGGGTTGTTTTTGCAGAGTAATGGGTAGCAGTTAGAGGAGAAGATTTCAGGTGGTGTTGTTGTGTGGGTAGCGCACTCGATAATAGGTATTGTCATCCTTTATTGTAAGTTATTTCTGTTGAAGTTCTGATGTATATTGTACAAATAAGTCTCTGTGACTACATATTTTATATTGTACTGTTAATGTTCTACTATCACGTGTCGATTTCAAGCGTATCTCGAGATTGGGGCGTGATATTCCCACATCAACCCTGAACGGAAACCGAAGACTTTCCTTAACTATAAAAGGAGACCATTCTTCTATAATTAGACCCTAATGTCATAATTGTACTTAAACTCGTCATTAGGAACCATTAATGATTATTATGCTTGAACCTATGCATTGTGTGAACTCTTCACTATTAATGAGAACTTCATTACTCTGCAGACGTAGTACATCTTGTTTTTGCTTCCCTATCTCTATTTCTTTACATATTATCATCACTAGGTGACTGGAGCAACAGTGCGAAGGTCATAAACTTGACACTTTACATTGTTCCAAAGTCTCATTGATTTTGTGCATCAACATTTTTATTTTTTGAACAAATGAGGTTTATCTACACTAAGGGGGAGGGAGGAGGACTTAGCCTCATAATGAGCTAGCAATAATGTGGTTCAAATTCGTCATTGGCGAAAATCAAACCTAAGATCTCTTCATTATAAGTGAAGAGGAATACCACTAGATCGTAGTACTAAGTAATAATTTATTATTATTATTAAACTTGCAATTTGTAATTTTGAACACACAATTGCATATTTAATTAAATTTTTTTGTTAAATAGAATTCCCTAGTTGTAATCTTTAAAAAGAAAAGAAAAAAGAAGGGAAAACTAATTAATAGGACTTTGAATTTTAACGAAAATGAAAAAATAAATAGTACCAGAATTAATTTTGTAGGATAAAAATGTGATTTTTGATCTGTAGCGGTTTTCAATAAAATTGCCAAAAAAAATTGTATTGAATACGCGGATCCAGGCTTTTCTTTTTCTTCGCAGTTCGCGGGTACGTAAGGATCTAACACGCCATCTCTCTCCATTAATCCAATTTTGCAGTCTCCATTCATCCCAATTCCAAACCCAGTTTACATCTCTCTCTCAGCAATCACAGAAATCCATAACTTCAACTTCATTCCCATCCTACCCCTGCCCTTTTATCCAAATTCCAGTTTGACCCACCACCATGTATAACATGCTGGTGAACTGCGCCCACTGCCGCACCCCTCTCCAGATTCCCCCCGGCGCAGAGTCCATCCGCTGCGCCATCTGCCAGGGTGTCACTCTAATCGCCGACCCACGCGGCCTCCCTCAGCCTCCAGCCTCCCACGCGCCTCCACCTCCCGCTCCATATTCTCACGCGCCTCCACCTCCCGCTCCGTACTCTCACGCGCCTCCAGGCCCTCCCCCCAACGCGCACGGGCGGAAGAAGGCCGTGATCTGCGGGATCTCGTATAAGTACTCGAGGCATGAGCTCAAGGGTTGCATCAATGATGCCAAGTGCATGCGGTATCTCCTCATCAACAAGTTCCAGTTTCCAGAAGATTGCATTGTCATGCTCACTGGTACACACACACACACACACATATATATATATATATATATAATTTGAATTTTGCATAACCTAACATGTATATAATTGTGAATATTTGTTCTTGGTGTGCAATTATATGTTCTGTTTTGGTTTCTGGTGATGTGATTTGAATTGGTATGTTATGAAGAAAGTGAAAAAGACTTTGGAAAGTGAAAAAGGCTTTGGGAAAATAATGGTTGCGGATTTCGGGTTAGGGTTTGTGAGAGAAAAAGGTTCGGATGAGAATTGCAGCTGAATATTCTTAGGGGTAGGGTTTGTGAGAGAAAAAGGTTTGGATGAGAAATGCAGCTAGGTGGAAAAGGTTTCGAATAGGAAAGCGGATCATTGTCACTGTGTTTGCCTCATTTTTGTGAGAGGGTTTGGATGAGGAAAACAGCTAAAAACCTTATGAAGTAACGTTTCAAATAGGAAAGTGGAAAGTTTAGTGTTCGGAGTCTTTGGACATTTATCTTAGGAGAGAACTGACGATATGAGTGATTTAAAGGTATGGAAATAATCATTGGTGATAAAAAGGAAACAATGACCCAAAATTTTGTGAATTACTAGGTGTTTAAATTGCATTGTGTGCATTATCTTTGGTAATTAATTACCAAGATCCCGTTAGCTAATCATTCTATGCTTCTAAATTTTCTTTTGAGAACATTAGATGACATTACTTATCAAGAAAACAATAAATTCTCTGGTAATGTAGGATTAAACTGAGCATCCTCCAACTTCCCTAGCTGAATAGTCAGTTCCAATGATTAGATCAACCCAAGGCATGTTGTATGTTAACTTAGGCGACAAAGTGTTGTGCATGATTTGATTGTTAGATCATCAGGGCACTTATTCTATATTACACTTTTGGATGTTTGGTTGACTCTCATACTGGGCTTTTACAGTCCATAGGAACCTTAAGAGTGGATATGTACAGACTGTATTAGTACTTGCAGGATGTTTAGTTTATATCAGAACTTGCAGGATAATATTACACCTTGGATTGTTGTCATTAACAGTTAAAAGCACAAAAATCAATCAAATGTGATTTTTTTTTTTTTTTTTTTTTGTAGCTTTACACTGATCGTAATCTGCGGTTTTTTTCTTGATAACCTTTTCCCTCTTCATATCAAAGTTTCTTCCCTTTTCCGAGTTAACCAATGACAAAGCAATTGTTTATGTTGGGATTGGACTGCTAGCAGTTTCAAAGAATTAGTTGTATTGCAATTCCCTTTTCCAACGTACTAACATTCAAGTACAGAGTTTGCAGTTATTTTCGATGTACAAATTCACTCTCTGAACCCTTTGGCGAATCATATCTCAGTTTCTTGTTTTTAGTAACATGTGTACTGTTAATTTATACTCATGTTCTGAACTGCAGAAGAAGAAACTCACCCCTCCAAGATTCCAAACAAATATAACATTAGAATGGCATTATATTGGCTTGTACAAGGCTGTCAAGCAGGCGACTCCCTCTTTTTTCATTACTCTGGCCATGGTTCACGGCAGAGGAATTATAATGGTGATGAAGTTGATGGATATGATGAAACCCTTTGTCCCCTTGACTTTGAAACTCAGGGTATGATTGTTGATGATGAGATAAATGCAGCAATTGTGAGACCCATTCCACCCGGGGCTAAGCTTCATGCAATAATAGATGCTTGTCATAGTGGCACTGTACTGGATTTGCCATTCCTTTGCAGAATGGACAGGTTAGTTTCCAATAAATTTCGTAATGATCTGTAGATTGACATTTGTCTGACATGCATGCTTATCATCTTATTAGTAACTGGAACCATACAAAATATCAACAAATATCATTTCTGAACATTGTACTTTCGGTGAGATGGACTTCCAGCTAGTAATCATAGCAGACCTGTCAGGAAAATGGCCAGCTCAGAGGGGCGACACTTAAGGCATTTGCCTTGAGCCCCTTTTGAGCAAAAGATTTCACACTATAAATTTTTATGGGTCCATTTTAAAGGAAATGGCGGCCCAATAAAGTCCTTCAAAATTCTTTTTTCTTCAAGTTCTATAGTTTCAGTCCAATGGTTTTGACCAGTTTTCATATGGTCAAGGCGGGATTTTCACTATGGTTCTATAATCTGAACTTGTACATGTATGATCTTTAATGTTCAATTACATGTGATGTTTATGAGTATTGTCATCATTCTCGAATTCTATTGTGTTCTGACCCTGATTTCCACTGTGCTTCAAGTTTGAAGTTTTTTCTCTTACTGATAAGTATCTTGTGTCTGCCTGCTCAATTACCCTTCATCTAAAATAGGATTTCTTATGATAAACAAATTTCACTTCTTGATTTAGGAGTGGACGATATGTATGGGAGGATCATCGCCCTCGATCAGGCATGTGGAAAGGATCAGGCGGTGGAGAAGTCATTTCCTTCAGTGGTTGTGATGATGATCAAACGTCTGCTGACACATCAGTAAGTTTGGGGGAAGAACTCTAGTTTGAACTCGTATTAGAACATTATCTGATATGATGCTTTATGGGAACAGGCTCTATCAAAGATCACATCAACAGGTGCCATGACTTTCTGCTTCATCCAAGCAATTGAGCGTGGACAGGCGGGCACCTATGGAAGCATACTCAATTCTATGCGCTCTACCATTCGGAGTACAGGTACGGGTGGTGGTGGTGGTGGTGGTGGCAGTTTAACATCTCTTCTTGGTGGTGGTGGTGGTGGTGGTGGTGGTGTGACATCCCTGGTCAGCATGCTTCTTACAGGAGGCAGTGATACTGGTGGGCTAAGACAGGTATTGTTTTGCACAACATTTACTAGTTTTTGAAGTTAAAATGGTGATCTATAGTCATACAAAAGCCCATAAGGCAAGTTCCATGTGCATGTTACTTAAAGAGAATTTCCTGCGACTGATGTGTCGCTCTAAGAAAAGACTTAGTACTTGGATCAAACGGAAGACATGACACAGAACCGAGCGTAATGGCGTTCTAGGATTCATATAGCTGGCCCCACTTAGTGAGAAAAGGCTTTGTTGGTGTTGTTGTTGATGTGTCGCTGTGTTTTGCTTTGTCGCAGGAACCGCAATTAACTGCCTCTGAGCCATTTGATGTGTATGCAAAACCCTTCTCCCTATGATTCTTTTCTGTCTACATGCAGCTTAACATGTATATCTACATTGCGAAAAGAAAAGGTATTTTAGGTCTGGATTCTGGATGATACAAATCCTTTGATGAGTAATAAATAGATGAACACATTTGTTTATTGATGTGGTGAAACAATGGAAGTTGTGAATTATGAATTTGTGTGCGTGTACTTGTTACTGTTCTCATTTTAACAGGTTAGTAATCTTGTATTGTGTTTTTGGTTGATTACATAAGGGCTTTGTTTTGCGTTAGGTTGTAGAAACAGTTACAGTATGATTCTACCAGAATTTTGGTTACTGTGTTTTGCGATGGCTTCTCGACATTTTTGTTTTTTTAAAGTTTTGCGGTTCTTTGGAGCCTAAAACTGTTAAGATTCAAATGAAGGAAATTATGGAAATTTCTATCCAATTGGTGGTTTGGTCTTTAATTTAAAAATTCATGAGCATCGATCACGAACGTGTTACAATGTGGAGCAAGTCCTTTTGGATTACACTGCTAGTCGTTAGAACTTGTGTCCCTTAATTGCTTCTTAAATCTTTTTATTTTCGACGGAAGTTCTAATAATGTTCTTAAACGACGATTGTTCTGCATCAAAGCTCCAATTGGGTCAAGTACAGAGACTAATACTGCAATTTTCTCTTTTCGTAACGAGACAGAAAATAAATTGAAGAATAAACAGTTTCTGCATATCTTATGAAAAAGGTATCAAGCATTCTCATCCATTTTCTTTTTCTCATCATATTTTCTTCCGGAATGAAACCCATAACGTAAGAGGATCCTTCAGGCAATTGAACATTATTGAGTAGACCTGGCATTCGTGTTGTGTTTTTTGTGTTTATGTTGTTTTCGTGTCATACCCGACATCTTAACGGGTCGTGTCGTATAACACCCGTTAAAATAAATGGATAAAATGATCCAACCCGAAATCGATCCGATAATATTAACAGGTAATATGATTTAACCCGTTACCCGTTAAGGAAAATATATTTTAAACCAATAAATAATCAAATGAAAAACATAATACTAAATAAATATATACATACCATATTGTCATATCCAAAACATAAAAACGCATTTTTCTTTTAAGTATATTTTCGCTTACCTAAATTGATCAAATGGTAAAATTGGAAAATATTGGCATAGAGAAGGGGTTTTTTTCGTCCAAAAAAGTTCTAATAATGTAAGTGAAATAGAATCCAACGGTACAGATTTACTCTCGTTTATCTTACGACTATTATTTAAGTAAAGTCTTTAATAGTTTTTTAATTAATGTAGAAGTGTAAAAAAATATAAAAAAAAATATTTAAACGCTCATAATGACAAGCTTTACAACTTTCATGAAGAGATTAACTTCGAAATTTGCCACTATAATCATATAATTCATAGATTAAAATTTAACCGTTGATTGTTGTTTACATTTACACTTCATTGTTCTCATCAAATTTTGTTTTATCAGATTTTCTTTTTTGAAAACATGATCTATTAGAGGATGCAGGAAGATGAACGGTTTGGATCGTTGATATTATATTCAGAGTTTTACGTTTAGTGAAAATATTGCTTGATGCTTATAAAGTTTCTACAAACTATATGACATCGACTCATATTTCAATTAACCGTAAATATCGAAATGTGATATCAAAAATCTGAACCGTTCAACTTCTTACATCCGCTAGATGATCATGTTTTTAAAAAAAGAAAATTTTAAAAATGAAATTCAGTAAAAAGAATAAAGCGTAAATGACAATCGACAGTTAAATATAAATTTAAGGTTTATGGATTATAGTGTTGAATTTCGAAGCTGACCACCTTCATGAAAGTTGTAAAGCTTGTCACTATAAGTGATTATATGTGTGTGTATATATATTTATATATATATATTTATTTATTTATTTTTTACATTTTTTACACTTCTACAATAATTATTATTAATTATTATTAATTTTTCCCTTAAATAAAAAACATTATTCATAAGGGTTTGGAGGATTTTTAAAATCTAAACGATAATGTAAATGTAACCATTATCTACTTGTGGAGGAATAATGATGAATCACGAGTGTTTATATATTCTTTCACATTTTTCATACTTGTATGTATGTCTTCTAAGTTCTTGCCTATACAAATACTATACTAGTTTATTTTAAGAGATACTTTGGATGTGGTCCCTAATCCATAACATTCTTTAACTAAAACATTAATGGTATGCAAAGTTTGATCAAAGTCCCTTGACTTTGTACACCTCATTATATTACAATTTATATTTATATTTTTTTAGTTTTGACATTAATTGTTTGATATTTTATGAGATTTATAATCTTCTAAATTTAAAATCCCTCATTATAATACTATTAGAAACGGTTACAATAAAAAAAATTCAAACATTTTGATTGAATAAATGGATAAAAACTATGTAAAAATAAGAAATAATAAATGGCAAAAGAATGTATCCATAGTGTTAAAAAAATTGGTACATTTTACAAAAAAATTGGTACATTTCACATATAACAAAGTGGTACATTAATAAAGAAGAATGGGTACATTGTAAATAAATCAGGGTACAGAACAAAGATTAAAAAATTATGAGTACAAATGAATTTTTAAAAAATATAGGCGCTTAAAGAAATGAATACATGGGTACAAAATAAAACTAAAAATAAAATACTACAAATTAAAAAAAATGTTGCAAATTAAAAGTGGGAACAAACAAAAAATATAAATATATGATACAAAGTTTAGACATACAACATAAATATACCATATGTAATTTTTCTATCATTGATTAAATATACAATGTCACGTGACGGTATACACATGGGTACAAACATAAATAAAATTTTAAAAAATATGGGCACAAAAAGAAACTAATATATGGGTACAAATTAAAAATGAAAAAACAATTGGTACAAATTAAAAATAGGTACAAACTAAAAATAAAAATATATGATAAAAAATTTAGCCATAAATATAAATATTGTCACAGCCCGTCCCAAATAATTAATTTTTCGATAATGTGAAATGATGGTTTTATCCTTGGACGGGGAAATTGTCGTGTGTGTGTATGACATATTGAGACTTAAAGATTATTTTGTGGTTTTGGATGGGTGATCCACATGGATCACACACACACACACAAACCTCATTCTCTCTTTTCCTCCCCGTACACACTCTCTCTCAGTTTCACTCTCTCTCTCCTTGCTATTCGTACGGACAAGCTTCAAGATCACCCCAAACTTCACAGATTGAAGGTTTTGGGTGCACCATTGTGTTCCTCGTGGTGCTACGAGTTGATTGATACCCATTTCAGGTAAGAATCCCTTCGAAATCTCAAGAACCCGTACCCCAATTTTCATGCACTATTCATGTGGACGTAAAACCTTGCATTTCAGGGAATTCTAAGCTATAGGAAGCTTAATGAGGTCCTCACGAGTCTCGGGGTAGCTCGTTTGAGGAATTTGGACGTCGGGATCACGAGAAACGTCGAGTTGCAGTTTTGGTCAGAATTTCGAAGCTTCCCCGACGTGATTTCATGAGATTTGAAGCTTCAAATAGGTATAACACCATTCTTCTCACTCTAAGCTTTCATTTGGTTCAAATTCCATGAAAAATGGTTGAGAAACGAGTGAGAATAGTGAGTTTGAAATTTTACCCAGTTTTCCGACGACTGGCGACTCACCGGGGACGAAGACGGAATATTCTCACGGTGTCAGTTAGATTAGACAGAATCTGTTAGGTTTAACGGAATATTCGCTAACGGTGGTTAGGGAATTCGTTAGGTTTGGGCCACGCGTGGGGGCGCGTTTTGCCGTGCCCTTGCCGGCAGGTGGTGGCGCATGGGAGGTCCAAAAATATTTCTAAAAATATGGGGATGATCCTGAGGTTGTGTAGATCACTGTGGTATATTCATATACCTATTTTGAGCAATGTATGAGAAGTTATTAGCTAGTTTTGTATATGTGCTTAAAAATAACGTTTTTATAGTTAATTCGCATATAAGTGAGACTTATCCCGAGGACAAACGTATCCACAGGCGACTCGGGGGCTACGACCCTTCGACTTATCAGTGAGTGGGCTTTTGTTTTCAGTATATATTTATATACTTGATATATTTCCCAGAAATGCATTTTTAAGAAAAGTATGCTTAGAAATAATATGCCAAATGCTTCTATATTTTGAGTATGCATTGCATGGTTGCATATATATATGAATGTGGTGCTGTGGAGGCACAGGTGAGTTTAGGTAAGTTATATTCGGTTGTGTGAGTCATCGATGATGTGATATGTGATTAAGTAATGTTGAGCTCATAAAGCTACACCTAGGGTGATTGTGAATTAGCCAGAGATATGAATTACAGGCCTATTATTTACGTCACCTCCTGCACTATATGCTCATATTGGATCCAACCTAAGTGCACAGTCTTGTCGTACAGACCTTATTCATGGTTCCGACTCGTAGGTGACTAGCGATTTATCGCCCGGCTATTATGAGAGAATAGAGTTGAGCATAATTATATTTCACCTAACCTTGTTGTACAGACCCTGCCTAGGGGTTCCGACTTATGTGCAATACATTGCCGTATAGGTCATAGTTGTTAACCAATATCAATGAAAGATCTATGATATATGAAGAACAGTTTTAGAGAGAGATAGAGAGAGATAGAGAGAGAGAAGTTGAATATGATTTCCTTAATCAGCAAGTAATGCAATGTACGTCACTATTTATACACAACATACTTAACTACCTAATCATCCTACAACTCCTAATATTGTGACAAGTGTAACAATCCTACACTCACTAACACATACTCTAACATCCCCCTACAATCTCTTGCTTTGATAAGCTAAGCATGAGATTGTCACAATGTGTTCGAAATAAAGGAGCACTCAATCCCTTGGTCAAGATATCGGCAAACTGTTCTCTGGAGGAAACAAACTGAAGAAATAGCTGATGTGTGGCCACTTGTTCCCTAACAAAATGCACATCGATTTCAATATGCTTTGTCTTTTGATGCTGAACTGGGTTAAAGGAGAGAGCAATAGCTGACAGATTGTCACAAAACAATACTGAAGCTGGAGATATAGGAACATGCAGAAACACAAGTAATTGTTTGATCTAATCGAGTTCTGCAGCAGTAGTAGACAAAGCACGATATTCTACCTCAGTAGAGGACCGGGAAACAGTTTGCTGTTTCTTAGAAGACCAGGACACATGATTTGATCCAAGAAAGACAACAAACCCAGTAGTGGATCATCGATCATTGGGGTCTCCTGCCCAATCATCATCATTGAAGGCTTTTAAAGTCAAATCACCTCGATGATAATTGAGTCCCAAGTGCACTGTTCCCTTAAGGTACCGGAGTATGCGCTTCACAGCTGTGAAATGAGCAACCATTGGATTCTGCATAAACTGGCAGACCTGATGCACAAAGAATGCAATATCAGGCCTGGTGAAGGTAAGGTACTGCAATGCCCCCACAATGCTTCTGTACAAAGTAGGATTGCCAAACAGTTGACCATCATCCTTAAGCAATCGGGTATAAGGTAGACAGGGAGTATCACAAGGTTTGGACTCATTCATTTCTGTCTTAAGTAACAAATCTTGGATATATTTGGTCTGAGTCAGAAACAACCCAGTTTTGGTTTTGGAAATTTGAATTCCCAAGAAATAATGCAAATCACCTAAGTCCTTGATCTCAAACTCAACTGTGAGAGAGTCAATAACATCCTGAATTGCATTGGATGCACTACCAGTAATGATGATGTCATCAACATACAACAACATGATAACAATCTCAGAATGCACTTGTTTCACAAATATGGAAGAATCAGAATATGTATTTGTGAAGCCTAGTGTAGGAAGAAATGTAGTAAACCTCTCATTCCAAGCTCTGGGAGCTTGTTTTAACCCATATAAGGATTTATGAAGTTTGCAGACCAAATGTGGATGAGCAGGATCAACAAAACCAGGAGGTTGAGCCATATATACTTCTTCATTGATAATTCCATGCAAAAATGCATTCTTGACATCCAATTGCCTTAAACTCTAACCAAAGTGTGTTGTAAGAGCCAAAACAATGCGGACAGTGGTTGGCTTGACAACAGGACTAAATGTTTCTCCATAATCTAGACCTGGTTCTTGACTGAAGCCCTTAGCCACTAACCGAGCTTTATGTCTAGCAATAGAGCCATCAGCATGCTTTTTAATCTTAAATATCCACTTGCACCCGACTAAATTATTGCTTGTAGGTAATGACACCAAACTCCATGTTCCTTGAGAATGAAGTGCATCAATTTCTTCTGTCATAGCTTTCATCCAAATAGGAACTGTTAATGCAGATTTGTAGTTAAGTGGCTCAACCAAAGACAAATCAACACCACCAGATTCTTGTAAAGTAGTCAACAAAGCCTTCTTCTTCACAATGCCACTTTTGCTTTGGGTTTGCATTGGATGCAAATTCATAGGAGGAACCTCCAGAACTACTTGCAAAACTTCAGGTTGAAATGAAGAACCTTGATGCATATGAGCAGAGGACATTGCTTCAGCATTGGACTCAGGTACCACAGGGATTGAGGGAGAAGATTCAAGTGTACCAGTAATGGACAGAGGTGAGGGTGGGACAAATGGAGAAGATGAGGATGCCAAGGGGGATGGTTGTGATGCTGAAAGACATGACTCAATAGAATTACTAACTGTATGAGGTGGATCAATGTTGGAAGTGACATGGGACACAGGTAGAACAACCACATTATTGTTTGTGATAGTAGGTAAGAGATATGAAGGTAGAGACATCACATAAGGTGGATGGTAGGACTGGGACTTGGATAAAGCTGGAAATGGATAATCATGTTCATCAAATATAACATGCCTAGAAATGTAGGTTCGGTTCCCAGATACATCATAACACATATACCCTTTATATTGTGAAGCATAACCTAAAAACACACATTTAATGGTTTTGGGTTGAAGTTTGTTACTAAGATATGGTTTTAACAAGGGATAACAGGCACAACCAAATATTCTCAAATGGGAAATTTGTGGAACAACCTCAAATAAAACTTCAAAGGGAGACTTATCAAGGAGAACTGATGTGGGCATTCGATTAATCAAATAAGAAGCAGTTTGAACAACATATGACCAAAAAGAGGAAGGTAACTTAGCATTCTGCAATAAAGTGATTGTGGTTTCTATAAGGTGCCTATGTTTTCGCTCAGCCAATCCATTTTGTTCAAGAGTATAGGGACATGATTTCTGATGAAGAATACCCTTATCTTTAAGAAAAGATTGAAACTGTTTGCTAACATACTTTCCCCCCCCCCCATCACTTTGAAAAATCTAAAGACGACTTGAAAATTGCGTTTGAACATAGTTATAGAATGTAACAAACACAGAGAACAGGTCACTTTTATTGATTAATGGAAACAACCAACAGTGCCGTGTACATTCATCAACAAAAATCACATAGTACCTATATCCATCTTTGGAAGTACAAGGAGAAGAACCCCAAAGGTCACTATGTATGGTGTGAAATGGTTGTACAGATTTATGAACACTGTGGTGAAAAGGAAGTTTACAAAACTTTCCTTGTAGACAACTATGACACATGACTGGGGAAGAGACCTGTTTACAATGAATATGAGCCTTTTGCAACATCAATGTAACAATTTTATTGGAAGGGTGACCAAGTCTATGATGCCAAGTAGAGGATAGTACTAGCTGACCAAGATATGCTTAAGGTTTGGTGGATGTATTGCTGAGGGTAGAATGAGAAGATGTAAGAGGAATAGGATATAGTCCATTACTGCACAGCCCTTTGTAGAGAATCTTCCCCGTGGCCTTGTCCTGAATCCAAAAGCAAAATGCATCAAAAATCAAGTAGCAGTTGTTATCCAAGCATATCGATGTACTGATAACAAGTTTTGGGACAAGTTTGGAACATAAATGACATAATTCAAGTTTATCGGTTTCACTCTGGTGTTAATAACAGAGTGACCAATATGAGATACTAACAAACCTTCACCATTGGCAGTTTGAATCGTGTCATTGGATGGATAAGGAGTCGCCAAGGACAAGTTGGACAGATCGGCAGTCATATGATTTGTGGCACCAGAGTCAGTGAGCCAGACTTGAGGAAGGCCCTGAGATGGAGATGACTGAGACGGGTTAACCATAGTATGCATAACATGCATAGAAGATGGCTAAGATTGGAACTGTTGAGAAGGATTGCGTCCACAAGTCTGAGAAGACATCAGAGGATAACTCTGATAGGAACCACCACCAATATAATTTGGGCCTTTGTCATTGTAAAAATAGCACCATGTAGAATGGTTTGATTTGCCACAGATGTGACATTTAGACCTCTCAGGAGGTTTAGAACCACAAAATGGTGCAGTATGACCTTCACTATTGCACAATTGGCATGTAGGAATAAGAGGGGCAGATGGAGAAGAACAATATTGACCTAGAGAATGACCAAGAACACCAGGAGTTGGAGTAGGCAACATATGAGTCTGTGTGTAAAGCTGAGGTTTTGGGGTAAAGGACTTCTGACCTTGATTAAACTTGCCCTTGCCCTTGTTCCTATTGAAGGACTTGTAACCACTATTAAGATAGGAAGATTGAACATGAGACCCATTAGACTGCTGAAGGAATGGTGCTGGAGACATCGGAGGTCCAGAGTTAGCAGCCATAGCAGAGAGATAAGCAGGAGCAACAGAAACATTATCCACAATACTTTCTTCAGCCAATAATTGTGATCGAAACTCTTTAAGAGAAATCACACTTTCTCTACCCCGAACCACACATCTAAAGGTATTATGCTCAGGAGGGAGTCCATTCAAGGCTAAAATGACAATGTCTTCATCAGCAAAATAAACCCCTGCAGCTGCCAAGTAATCCCTAGCCTCTTTGATTTTATGTAAATACTGACTGACATTATCAGACCCTTTTCTGATGTTCTGCAAATTAGACTTCATATGAAATATGCTAGTTCTTGACACAGTGGAAAATTGTTCTTTAAGACGAACCCAAAGATCTTTGGAGCTTGTGTTACGAATCGCACAAGACATAGCAACCGGGGACAAGGTCGCAGTAATAAGTTGCATAATAGCCCTATCATGAATTTTCCATACTAACAACTCATCACATTTATCAGAAGTAGAAGAGTCAGAAGAATTAATACCAGAAGCACCGGGCATAGGGTAGGGCTTGGAACCATCAACAAATCTCATAATGCCATTGCTTTCAAGCATAAGTTGCATCTGAAAGTGCCAATTCAGATAGTTGGAATCATCTAATTGCACATTCACAGATGTGGAAATTGTAGAAATGAGGGACGTAATTGGAGATTGAAGAATCGTAAGCTGAGCAGCAGTCACCATTGTCGCAGAAAATAACCAAATCCGATCACTGTGCAAGAAAAACTTCACTAAGAACAAATCGCAAACACTTGGAGTGCACACGCTAGAGAGATATCAAAGAAAGATCAACCACCACACAGGGTCGAGCGAAACCCTAAACAAGGTAGATGTACGAAGACGAAGAAATCCTTGAGAATCAAGAATCAGAAATCAGAGGCAGCCGAAGACAAAATCGAAGACAGCGGAAGCAAGAAGACGGATCAAAGTATCACGCGCAAGCATTAGAGGCGATTGATACCATGTTAACCAATATCAATGAAAGATCTATGATCTATGAAGAACAGTTTTAGAGAGAGAGAGAGAGAGAGAGAGAGAGAGAGAGAGAGAGAGAGAGAGAGAGAGAGATAGAGAGAGAGAAGTTGAATATGATTTTCCTTAATCAGCAAGTAATGCAATGCACATCACTATTTATACACAACATACTTAACTACCTAATCATCCTACAACTCCTAATATTGTGACAAGTGTAACAATCCTACACTCACTAACACATACTCTAACAATAGTAGTGACTCCGACTAAATTGAGTTTGAGCTATAAATTCAGCCGTACAGACTACCAGAAAAGTTCCGGCTAACATATCATATTTCTCTGAATTTATTATTACCTGGATTGTTTACTTTGTTACATTTTGGCATGACATTCATATGAATATGATTATGTGAAGCAGGAATTGAATTGATATGATTTCAGATATATATATGTATATGCTTGTATCTTGATTCTGGGAAAATTATACATGTTTTACAGCGAGGGGTTAATATATTGATAAATGAAATGATTTTGTAAAACATTTGTTTTTGTCCACTCACGTTTTCTGTTTTGCACCCCTCCAGGCTTCAAGTAAGCTTGCTGTTGGTGGCTCGAGGACGTAGGCTGTTCTGACTTGTCTAAATAATATTAGGACATTCCTGGTACTGTATAACTACTACTTGTCCTACTGGATTGCACCTAGACTTTATGTTCTGACTAGGAGTGTTATTGTTGTACTTTCTGTTTAGAAGTGCACTATAGTAATGTGGTTTTTAATTATTCGTATAATTGCTATCTTTATCGCTTCCGCACTGTACACATGGCTACGTCACTCTCACGTGACAGCCAGCATGACTTGGCCTCGGTCAGAGTGTGTCAAATATACTAATTGTAACATTTTTAACACTAAAGGAATATATTTAAAAATAAAAATAGTTTATTATTCAAATAATTAATGATGTTATTAATACCCAAGGACCTTGATTAAAAATTGAAAATGAATAGGATTTTAATCAATGGAGTAGTAAAAAGAATTATGCGAATCTAACTTCTCCTTATTTTAATTTTGGACAACAATATGTTAAGTAAAATTTATTATAGTAATGATAATAAGGAACTCTCATAATAAAAATCAATAATGACTAAAACTTTTTTTTTAACTTATATAGAATAATAATACAAAACTATATATTTAATATAGAATATATTGTATATATTAATATGGTTATTGTATTTTATAATAAATCTTTTAGTA
The DNA here is from genome assembly GCF_916048215.2 of Malus sylvestris. Lineage (NCBI taxonomy): Eukaryota > Viridiplantae > Streptophyta > Magnoliopsida > Rosales > Rosaceae > Malus > Malus sylvestris. The sequence goes on from NC_062261.1 coordinate 26,381,827, forward strand.
ATTAAACTTTAAAATTATCAAAATAATTTTTTTTTAACGGGTCGAAATGGATTACTCATGTGTATACCCGTTATTAACGGGTCACCCGATAATGACCCGATCAGTTACCGTGATGATCCGAAACCTGTTATTTTCGTGTCGTATCAGAAATTGCCGGGTCTATGAGGAACCATAAAAGCCCTTTGGTCTCGGTTTGTACGAAATCGAAAACTGAACACGTGCTCACGCTTTGTTTGGAACAAAAAAACTGAACCTATTTTAATCCTAAACTCAATCAATCGACTTTAAATTTAGTCAATCAACTTTATTGAACAGAATCGAAACCTATGCCGATCGGCTCTATTGAACAGTACAAACTATCAACTTGTTGGAAAGAATCAAAACCTATGCCGATCGACTTTATTGAACAAAATTGAAACCTAGACATATTCTATCAACTTTTTCAGGTTCTTTTTCCCGTTTCAAGGCTTCAACTGGAATCAACAAAAATAGCTTACAGAAACCGACGGAAGAAATCGATCGAGCATTCCGATCTACAAAGTAGCCATGATTACAAGGAAAAACACACTAATTACTAATTAGGATAACAAAGATACCCAGAAAGAGCAATTAAATGGGGGCTAGAAATTTGATGCTCAATTGAACCGTTCATAACTGCAGTAAATATTGTTCAGAAATAACATTAAAACATGGAGAATGATTACCCCCCATCCCATCCCCTCCCCATCCCATTAGATAAATTCCTTCTAACACGATTACAACGAGCATCACTAATCTCTAAATAAATTTCTCTAGTAACCTTGATTTGAGAGGATCTGGGGGCCGAAAAGTCTCCAACCGTAAGTTGGAGGCCTTGCAGATCTCGTTCAAACCGCTATCTCCTTTCTTTGACATGATAATCTCCAATACGTTCCCAAGAACGTTGCCTGCAAGCCCAACTTCCAGAAGATGCCCTGGCTCCTCTCCACCTTCACGTATTAATTGGCCAATCTGATTCAAGGAAACGACATTTTCTAAAATGACTTTGGCAAAGATAAGGCCAAGAAACTCTGGTGCTCTCGGAGCATCATTCACGGCATCCTCTAAGGTTGACAGAACAGTTTCAAACCTGGGCAGATATAACATAAGAAATTAAATAACAGAAAAATGCACAACACCGAGAAGACAAGCAATGTCAATAACCAAATGCAGACGTGAACTTTCCCTACCCTTTGATGAGCTGAGATTGACTAAATGTTCCATCATGGGTCTTTGTAAGGTTGACTATAAGCTTTGCCAAGAGATCTCTCTCTGCATCCTTCCTCTCAAAAGAGTCTGTGACCCAAAGAGAGATCATTGACGGATGGAAGCTTGGTGAGTTCAATTCTTTAATGCATAAAGCAACCTCATTCTCGTCTCGAGCACTGAAAATATGAACGAAACAAAATTAAGGAAGAGCATATGAAAAATCTTAACGAGAGTTATCAGATAACATATCAGAAGTTCTATAATACATCACACCCATCAAAAGACAATGCTACAGTTATAATTGTCAACATAAACCATATATTAGGTGTGTAAAACGAAAAAATAAAACACTGCAGACCTATTCCAAAATGGATCCATACTTCTAGAACAATTCTGCTTGCTTTTCCGAAAGTATATAATTAAAATACACAAACCACATATATGTACAACATCATCTAAGACGAGTTCTTGGAAAGCCAATGGTTGAACATCAACAATATATATTAAATCCTTAATGTCAAAGATTGCGAGCATCATGCATTAGGGCAAGAATGAGTTGTTTTAATATGGTAAGGAGAAAGAGGGGGAAAAAAAGGAGACTGGTCACGATCAAATAAGCACATTTAGACATCACATTAATTGTCATTGCACTCACTGCATTCAAGTTTCCATGGTAACAGTTTAAATGCTGTACTACAACTCCATGCAAAACAACTTCCCAAGGTTTCTCAATATCCATGAATGCACAACACTAAATTCGGCAAAAAATAAAGAGGGCAGATAACCCTAATAAAATAAGACATAAATGAAATTGATAAAAAGATTTTCACCTTCAACAGCATAAAACCCTGTTACATGCTAAAATAATCCAAACTTATTTATTTCTACATCTGTGTAACTTATGCACAGAAACCCTATAGTATATTTTTCAATAGATGTGAAAAAAACATAAACATTTAAACAATTTCAAGCATGCGGTTTAACTAAGACAGCAACTAAAACAACTGGCCAACTGCACAGGAAGTGAATTTTCCAACTGAGATCTAACAATTAAAGATGAGTTGGTTACCAGAGGAATGTTAGAATAGATAGAAATCACTGTCTTTGGCCTACATTCTTTTATTTTCTTTTCTAACACAAATATTTGAACTTAGGACCTCTACCCACACCTCACTCATCCCATGCCACTTGAGCTTGGCTCATGGACCCCATATTCTGACACCAGCTACATTTCTGAGACTCCGAACAAATTGTCTCTACCACTTTATAACATAGTATACAAGTAATCTCACAACAAAATCCATCACAACTAACTCAACTCCTTCACTTTTATTGTTTTTTTTTTTCCTTTTCCCTGTATCATCTGTGGGGTCCATTCAATGCCAGAGACGAACAATCCCAATTCTATTTATGCAACTTGAAGTTGACCAAAATAATTGGAAGATGACCAACCATTGCTCCTAAATCCTATCCATTCCCCAGGCACAGAACCATGCCCCATTTTCCTTTCAAGAATTGAATACACACTCACATTAAGAAAATTAGGCAGACTTTGTTCAAGCAGAGAACCATGACATCTGAAAGATGCATTGAACTAAGAAAATAAAAAAATAAAAAAAATTAGAACAGTCTAAAGCATGCATGAGACAAGAATTTCTTAACCTAAAAAAAGAGTACTGAGAAAGGACTGCTCTCTCAAAAATAAGAATATACCTGTAAAATTCTTTAATTGCTGCCAAAGACTTATCTCTAAGATGGTCTTCAGTCAACACATTTTCTGATGGAACATTTTGTGTTAAAGCTGCTCCATGTGCACGTGTGGGTGGTGAAGTTGGAAGAGTTTTATCAAAACTACGATCTGAACCCCTAGGGTCCCTACCACCAAAATTTAAATTACGCTCTGGCGCACTTGACTGATCATAAGCAGCTGGACCTGAAAATCTATCTGGCATATATCTTGGCACAAGATCCTCCCTTGGATTGTAAGTTGTCCGCTCTGAAAGAGAACTGAAACCATTCGAACCAGCAGTCATCCTCCTAGAGTCTCCAGCAGTGGGAGGCATCTCAGCCAAAGGAGCAGCTGACATTGATGGTGGTCCTCTGATGGACATTCCTTTGGCAAGACCACCCTGGGGACCCAAAGTAATAGAATCATCACCAATGGGTCTTTGAGTCAAGGGAACTGACAAGGTCCTACTCTCATAAGAATGTCTTTCATCTGTGCGGGCATCCTGACTGCCATAACCACGAGCCTGAGCAGGCATCCCACGGAAACCACCCATATGGGCATTAGGTGAAGATAACATAGTCGATCCTCTCGGACTGAATTCCATAGGAGGCCCCCTTCTAGCTGATGGGTTGATTCCAGGACCACGGGCCAGCCTACTAGACTGTGCCTGCCGTTCTTGTGCAGCATCTCTGTGCACTTCCTCAATCTTTTTTGGTCCTTCAACTTTCCTCCTCTGCTGCCATTTATTCTTTCTCAAATCAATTGCGTCCTTCAACATGAACCTAACTCTAGAAGATAATTTCATGTTATTCGATAAGCTTTTCATTCTTTCAAAATATGCATCCATGTGCTCCTTGGCCTTCGGATGATCAATCATCTCCCCAATTGTGCTCATTAGTTTGCACAAAGCTTCAATATCTTCCTCATCTGGAGTCTGTTGCTGACCTAACAACTTTTTAATGCATTCGTGCATTATTCTCTCGGTCAACATTTTCTTTTTGTAAAGCTCCCCAATTAATCTAATATTACCCAACATTCGTCTTCGCGCTTTAATTCTTTTCTCCTCTCTTTCTTCTTCAGACTGTTTCACCTGACCCTCCTCATCAGCCTTATTGGCCTCCTCTTGCTCTCTTTCTCCCCTCTCAAATTCCTCCTGGCACTTGTTCAAAAGCAATCTCTTAAAAGTAATCTTTTCATTGTCTTCACTGAAATCAGGTAACTCTCCGGCAAGATAAAAACAGAAGTTAGCATACATCTCACAGAAAGTAGGCTCCATAAGAGCCTTGTCAAAGATCTGTGAAATGACACCAGTTAGAGTCGTTGTATTATCTATATTAACAGCTTTTACTTGCTCGAAAAGTTTTTCAAAATTTTGTGGAGTTAACTTGTTTAGTATAGCCTTTAACTGCCTTTGCTTGGCCTGCTCTTCATCACTCACTTTACCCACCTCATACTTCCTGTCAGCTTTGTGCATCACCTGTAATGGAGTATGAGGAGATAGCATCAAGCCCTTTGGTTGAAAATTCGTAGCTCTCTGCCACCTGTCAGCATCAGAATTATTTCTTTGCATCCCTCCCTGATGGCCAGCAGAGTGAGCAGGCCCAGGCAGGATCCCTCTAACATGCTGCTGAACTGGTGCTGGTGCACGTGGATTCCTCAAAACACCAAAATTTGGCCCTTGGGCAGTTCGGACAGCAGCTCCCTTATTCCATCTATCATCATCCATCAATCCACTTCCGCGACGGTCAAGTCTTGCGGCCCCTCCTTGCCTGTCAATAATTCTTCCCGGACTAGGGAGTGAATCATAAGGAGCAGTATTCACATTAGCATTCAAGATCTCTGCTATATCAGGCATAATTTCAAAACCTTTTGGAAGCTCAGTAAATTGCACAGAAAACTTCAAAAGGAAATCTCTGGAATATTTATTCGCCCCATGTTCATGTCCATCTTTGTCAGAATCCTCCACTCCATGGACCTGCTCTCCAGTATCTGAGGTTTCCAGTTCTGGGGTAGAGATGTCAGCAGCATCTTCCCAATCCTCTGGCTCAACTTTAACTGGTGCATCTCTCTCCCCCCCTAAAACATCTCGCTGAGGAGCATCAATAGCTACCTGCTTTGAAATTAAACTGGTCATAGTACTTTCGGTGTCTTCAATACCCTTCTTTTCTTCAGGGTTCTTGTATGCCCCATAAAGATCAGAGGTCACGCCAGCAGCATCTGCCTTAGACAGATATTCTTTTCTTTTCTTCTTCCCCTTTGAAATAGTACTCTTAGTTCTACTCAGTTCATGTTTGTCCCTGAAGCCTGACACTGTAAGAGAATCCCCACCACTACCAATATTCTCAATATTTCCCCCACCAACACCAATATTCTCCTCACATGTACCTTCAGTTTTTGAAGTTCTGCCTGAAAGTTCGGTAGTTTGAACAGAAGCAGAATGCTGCTCTAATTTGCTGGGTTTTGAAAAAGAAACTTCATTGCCACCCATTCTATCACTTCCGCTTAAAGAGGCATCCATTCCGTCAGATTCTGCATGGAGACTTTCATATTGGCCCTGTCCTCCTTGTGCAGGGTCTGAGGTTGCAACTGTACTTTCTTTAGCTGTTGCCTTCACAACAGAATGCTCTGCAGGTACTTTAGCAGATTCCAGAGGTTCTACGGAAATAGAATCCGCAGAAATACCATGACCTTTAGTATCCTGTTTGTAATTTCCAGACAAACTTCGTTCTGCCTGTTTTTCTGCCCCCGTCAAGTCAAGTTGTCCTTGTTCATCTGGTTGTAAAGAATTGTCTAGTTGACTACGTTGAACAGAATCTGAAGTACCAATAATCATCCCAGGACCAGATATTTCAGAAGCGATGGGAATAGTGCCTTCCCCAATAGCTTCAGTCTTTGATTCAGAACGATCAGTAGGAGCACTAACATCTGACAGTGGTTCCTTCGCTGACTCTGACACAGATGCACTGCTTACTGGAGCAAGAGTTGTATTAGCTTCTACAGTTCCAGAAACATCACTACTAGAAGGTATACCATGTTCTGCACAATGAGACGGAACGCTTGATGTAGAGCTAGACTGCCCAACAACCTGTCATCAAGGGTGTAAAATGAAGACACAAATTTAAAAGCTAACGCTAAAGAAAAGAAAATGGAAGGTTATCTGAAAGTACAGAAAATAAGTACCTGAAGCTGTGGTTGAACATTTCCTTTCTTCCCTGTCTTCTTTTGCTGATCTTTAATTGAGTTGGACCGACTAAGAGTTTCCTTTCTTCTGGGTTCAGTGGTGGTCACAACTGGCACAGACTCCTCAGTTGGAGCAACTGAAGAAGAGGACAAAGGATTTGATACCTGTTTTTCAACTGAAGCAGTAGCAGGTCCACTTGCAGATACTTTTTCCATCACCGTCAATGATTTGAGGATGTTTTGGTCACCTGCAGATTGGATAACTTCTCCCGATTGTCTCAAAGGCTTCGATAATTCACCTTTTTCAACAGCAGTTGAGCTGTTTGGCAATGGGTCGATAGCCTTCTCTCCAACAGTTCCAGCAGGTGGTTTAACTACAACAGGAATAGTTGCTGATGGAACACAGGCACTTATATTATGTACATCGCGTGCGTGTTCCTGGTTAGGTGGATCCACCATATTGTGCACAAGGGACCCAGACTTGCTTACAGGCAGGGTATTATGTGATGATGGATTAATGAAAGGCACAGGTTGGGAACCCTGGCTCACTGGATAGCTGAACCTCGGTGCTTGTGAATTGGGTGGTAAATGACTACTAGTTAAGGGATGAGAACTTGGAGCCGGATAATATAGGGAACTGGGATTGTAAGAATTGGCATAAAAGTGGGTAGTATGAGGAGGTGCAAATGATGGTAGAGGCTGCGATTGAGGAGGAATACTAGGGTGAGTCCTGGGGGCTGATGGCCCACTATCCGAATATGAATCTGTTCGTTTATCAAGCCTCAACTCTTCATGTGTATCTGGATGTGTAATCTTGACAGGAGTTTTACGAGGGCCACCAAACTTCGCACCCTGTTGTTGGGGGTATTGTGACGCCATGCTGATCCCCAAGTTGCCTATCTGAGGTATCTGAGGACCCATTTGGGAGGTAAAAGTCAGGTTTGGTCCCTGATGTATAATTCCCTGGGGCTGCATTGGATGGGGCTGGTGACCTGGAACAAACACTGGCTGCTGTACTTGACTACTACCAATTGGTAATTGCATAGGCATTGGCATTTGAAGTGAACTAGCAATCATACTCTGAGATTGGATCTGCTGGTTGGGGCCACCAAATTGCACCGGAACCTGTGGCTGATGAAATGGCATTGGCATGGACATCCCCGCCATTGGATGAGTAGAAGGTTTCTGAGTTTGACTAGTAGGGGGTGCATGTGAGACTTGCTCATCCTTTTTAACCTTGGCTACCATATGAACCTCAGTAGCATTAGGTTGATCAATGGAAGCTGAATCTTTCCTTGGTAACTGCTGCTTAGGAACCGTAGGGACTGGCACTGAAGGCACAGCTCTAAAAGAATCATAACGCACCTGCATGCTCAAACATGACACAATGATTTCACAAATAAACAAAAGTAAAAAGTGTAATCAGCCATAAAAACTGCCCAAGGATGCGGAATTACTCATTGAAATTAAATAACATTTAAATACAAATACAAAGAATACTATTTCATTATATTAGCGAAGAGAAGGACATAATAGGAAGAAATGAACTACTGTACAGATATTCTGTCAAAGAGTCATGTGCAGTTGAACCCATCAGACTATTCATTCAAAAATAGGGAAAACTAATGAAAAGGGCTTGAAAACTTTGAGTTTTAACAATAAGGACAAAATAAAAGGTAAAGTGAATAGTACCAGGATTGACTTTTTAGTATAAAAATGTGGTTTTTCGTTAAAATGAACAGTACTGAGAGCTTTTCATTAAAGTTCCCAAAAAAATAAGCAGGAAGATGAGAGAAAAGGAAAATACGCTAACCTGATCACGTTTCTGCTCATCCAAATTTGGGGGAGCTGAGCTGGTTCGAGCAGGAATCTACAAGGAACACAACCTTTCCGCTTTTAAAAACATGCTATAAATTTGTTCATCACGTAGAAATACAGGAAATTTCAGAATATACATCAAGTGTTCGCAAGCAATTAGCATATAACAATACCTGCATCCCATTCATCAAACCAGGGCTTATAGACCCAAACTGAAAGGCAAAGCCCTTGGTTGCATCTCCTGGGGCTAAAACCAACAGAAAAAGTTAAAACCTGAATACTTGCATTTATCAATATATCATATATCAGCACGTTAAAATCATTATTAAATTGCCTATTTGGGAGAACACTGCCAAGAGAATCTAGCATTGACATCATAATGTTGCTATTTAACACTGAAAATATGCCAATATTCCCCAACAGCGAGTACAACAAAATCCATGGTCCAGAGTGTGATCCAGAGTGTGAACTTACGCTTCGCTGGTGTAGTGGGTGTTCTTGTGTCAGATGCCACAGAGGCAGATTGAGAAGTTGGAGCCTTTGGAACAGTTCGGGAGCTTCTCTGAGGGGCTGATGCTTCAGCTGTCTGGGGAGCTGTGTTTGCAACGGGTGCATCAGAACCTCCTACATTAAATCAATCGCAGGAAAACATTGCAAGGAAATGAAAATCAAACAAAATAGGCAAAACAGATTGTAAAAGAGAACCCATTTATCTCATACTCCTATACTCCATCAACTAACCATAAAACCCTACAAAACAATCACGATAATATCACATAAATTTTTTGACTGAAAGAGAACTGAAATTTTGAAATCTGTACCATGCAATTGGGGCTGTACATGGGCTCCATTTTGTACACTGCCATGTTGTACAGAAGCACTACCGAAATCCTGAGGATTTACGTAACCACTTGCCCTGGATTGCCCTCCTTGTGCATTGTTATTATACTTCCTAGAACTGAATATTTAAAATAAAAATCATCAAACCCTAATTTCCAACATCTCATAAATTCCGAAACGTATAAAAAGAACACAAATTTAAAATCACAATCCAAAGCAATATAATTGCATAGATTGTTAAAAGTGAAGTATAACTGATCAGAAACAAACCCTACACAGGGACACAAATGCAAATAAGTAGATACGATACAGACACACAGATATATATATATATATATATGTATGTATATATATATATGCATATATGCATACCTGCGGTTGGAGGAGATGGAAGGGGCGGGCCCACCGGCGGCGGCGGTGCCCTTAGGGTAAGCGGATGAGTATCCCCTGTGCTGCTGATTAGAGCTAGCCGATCGCCCTGTTTTCCGGTACTGCGTCTCGTTCTTATCCGACCTTGATTGATTGAAGGACATATATTCCTACGATTAATTCCCAATTAACTTTTCCGCAAAAATTTCTCTGCAAGCAAACACGCAGATCCACAAACGCCAAATCAAATCAACCAAACCTAATTAACCGAAAATCGTACCGTAAAGCGAGTGATTAAGAGAGTGATCGGGGTCTGATTGCAGTACCTGGAGAGTGAGAGTGTGGAGAAAGATAAGGGTTTTATTGAGAAACCATGAGAGAAGAACTTAAACAGAGAGAGAAAGGAAAGGGGGGGAGAGAGAGAGAGAGAGAGAGAGAGAGAGAGTTGTTTTGGTGTTTTTGGTAAGGGAGAGAAGGGGAAGGGGGAGGGGAGAGAGAGAGAGAGAGAGGGTAATTGTTTGTGGTAACAAACTGAACCCGTCAGGCGGTCAAAAGGTAGGTTCTTTAGGAGATCGGAAATCAGAAAATCGAATGGGTCTTGTTCGTTTTTGCCCCTCTCTTTTCGTTTTTTATTTTATTTTAATTACAACTTCTTTTAATTACCGTTCAATTTCCTCTCCTTTTAAATATTTTTACTTTTTACAATTCATTCTTACCATTCAAATTTTCTTTCCTCTCTCCTTCAATACCCTAGAGACTCACAGAGTACACTGTTGTGTAACCCACCTCACCAAGCAACCTAAAATAATGACAAAAACATAAAAAGATTAGTCGCGCCCTTTTAATTTTCTAGTGTCCCCGCGGCCACTTAGTCATATAGTCTCGTGATTTTTTTTTTTATTTGTAATTGAGTTGTTTTAGTTTGTTAATATATTGTAAATGTGACTTACAGATTAACACATATAAATGTCACACACACACACTACTTGATCAATTTAATGAAAGTTCGACAATTAATTCGGCCAAAAGTTAAACTCATACAATTTTAAATGAGAGGTCTAGTGGTATTCCTCTTCACTTGTAAGTGAGAAGTCTTAGGTTCGATTTTTGCTAAATGCAAATTTGAATCACATTATTGCTATTTTTATTGTTCACTTGAATTTTAATTTGGTATCTCTCTATGTGATTATGTTTATTTTGTTGTTGTGATTTTTCTTTGTTTTGTTTCATGATAGTGTTCAGACAGTGATATCTTTTGATGAAGCTTGTGTGTCTTGATATTTACGTTTGTGTTTTAGATGAACCGTTTTGAGGTGTCCATTATATCTTCATATGGTGTTTTAGTGAAGCATCTTAGTCTAACAAAAAAAAATTGTGCATATCTCTCCCTTAGGCTATTCCAAGAGGGTTGAGAAATAACAAATAAATAAAATTAAAAAAAAAAACCCCAAAATTTGGGCCTAAAACCTCTCCCTGATGTGTATTTTGGGGGTTAGGCCATCTCCAACCGATCCGGCTAGAGGGCCGAAAATAGCCCGAAATGACACGAAAATTGTATCCAACCAAGGGCTAGGCCAAAAGACTCGTGGGCCCCACCGGGCCAAAAAAGAGGAATCAGGCCAATCGGCTAGCCAAAATGAGCCAGCCAGCTAGCCTTAGGCCAGCCCAAGTATTTGAATCCAACGACTACTTGCCAACGTCAACTAGCCGTTAAATTTGAATTTTTTTTTTTACAATTTTTTTTTAAATTTTAAAATTCAATTTTTTTTTTCTTCCTATAACTACCAAAGCCATTAAACAACATTAAATAACATTAAACTTAAACAACATTAAAAAAATATTTAACAACATAAAACAACATTAAATAACATTAAGTAACATTAAACAACATAAAACTGTTGTGGCCTATTTTATATGACAATATTAAAGAGGGCAGGCGGCAAGGGAAGAGAGAAAAGAGAGATGTGTTTGTAGAATTGCAGGGGAATGTGTGTTGTTATCCCTCCTACATTGTGCCTTTATTTATAGTAGTAAAAGGAGAGAAGATATTCCTTCTTCCCCAAGTAATACAAGTTGTAATAGGAAATGATAACTAGAATCAAATCTAATCTGGGATTTACATAATCACACTTAAACTAGGATTGTTTACAACACTCCCCCTTGAGTGTGTAAATACTCAAGGTAGATTTAGCATCATCCAGAAGTTGAGGAAGTCGACTCATCGACACTGATTCCAAGGAACAACTCTTATTCTCCATAAGGTAGGAACTTGCATAAGTAGTAAGTCTCACTAAAAAACCTTAAGGCTATGACAAAAACCCGAGAAGGGACAAAATCCATAGTCTAAGGAAAAATGCATGAGAAATGCAAAAGTCAAAGAAACGTCTACGGGACGTCATCAGGGATATGACTAGCCAAAGGTGGGTGCCTCGTTAAAACCTAGTTAGGTAGCAAAAACCCAGTGGGAAAAATGCCCCTAATCATAGGGAAAAAGAGTACATTAAGATCAAGCAAGTATCTACAGGATACTCCCCCTCTGTTTGACATAATTCCAAAGAGAAATAGCAAAGTTACAACTCAAAAAGTTTACGCATACCAATTCCATGAACAAGCTTCTAAAACGTCGTCTTTGGCAGTGATTTGGTGAAGAGGTTGGTCAGATTGTTTTGTGAACGGATTTTCGTGACTTCAATCTTCTGATGCTCTTGTTGTTGATGTGTAAAGAAAAACTTCGACGCAATGTGTTTAGTGTTGTCTCCTTTGATGTAACCCTTCTTGAGCTGTTCGATGCAAGTTACATTGTCTTCAAATATCATCGTCGGGACATCAACGACGAGATGAAGATTGCAAGAGCTTCGAATATGGCCCACTACTGCTCTCAACCAAAAGCATTCCCGAGTTGCTTAATGTAAGGCGAGAATTTCAACATGGTTAGACGAAATGGAAACTAAGGTCTGTTTAGTTGACCTTTAAGATATTGCGGTGCCTCGAACGGTAAAGACATAACCCGTTTGAGAGCGCGCCTTGTGCGGATCAGATAAGTATCCTGTGTCGGCATAACCAACAAGGCAAGAATCAACTCGAGGAGCATATGGTGCGGCATCATTCGAGGATTCGTAGAGATAGAACAAGCCCAAATCCATAGTACCCTTAAGGTAACGGAAGATGTCTTTCACGCCAGTCCAGTGTCTACGTGTAAGTGCATTACTGTATCTTGCTAGAAGATTAACAGCGAAAGAGATGTCGGGTCTAGTGCATTGAGCTAAGTACAATAAAGCGTCTAGCACACTTAGATAAGGAACTTTAGGATCCAAAATCTCTTCATCATCTTCCTTCGGACGGAAGGGATCTTGTTTTGCATCTAGTGAACAAACGACCATAGGAGTACTCGAAGGCTTCACTTTATCCTCATTAAAGCGGCGCAACACCTTCTGGGTGTAGTTCAATTGATGTACTAGAATTCCATCCGAACAATGCTTTATCTCGAGACAAAGATAGTATCGAGTCTTACCTAGATTTTCATCTCAAATTCCGACTTCAGGTGCACGGTAGTTTTCGCGAACTCTTCAGGAGTTCCGATAAGGTTCATGTCATCGACATATACTACAACAATCATAAATTCAGAATGTGACTTATTAATGAACACACAAGGGCATAGTTCGTTGTTCACATATCCCTGACTAGTCAAATACTCACTCAGACGGTTATACCACATTCTTCCGGATTGTTTCAAATGGTAGAGTGAACGCCTCAGCTGAATTGAGAGCGTGTTCTGGGGTTTGGAAATATTTGAACCAGTCAATGCAAGTCCTTCGGGAACTTTCATATAGATTTTCGTATCAAGATCCCCATAGAGATACGCAGTTACTACGTCCATCAGCTGCATATCTAGTTTTTCGGAAACTACCAAACTGATAAGGTAGCGAAAAGTAATCACATCCATAACGGGTGAATAAGTTTTGTCATAGTCAATCTGGGGGCGTTGTGAGAAGCATTGTGCAACAAGACGAGCTTTGTAACGCATAATTTTGTTCTTCTCATTACGCTTCCAAACAAAAACCCACTTGTAGCCAACGGGCTTCACATGTGGAGGAGTATGAGCTATAGGTCCAAACACCGTACATTTCGCAAGCGAATCGAGTTTGACTTGGATTGCTTGTTTCCAGTTTGACCAATCAGTTCTACGTCGACATTCATCAACGGAACGTAGTTCAATGTCATCGCTCAACATGATCTCGATAGCTACTACAAATGCTAATGCATCGTCGATAATCATCTCATTCTACGCCACACATCATCTAAGCTAGAATAATAGACCGAAATCTCACGATTCTCAGAAGGATGACTCGTCTCTTCAAGGACGCTTCCATAATCTAGAATTTCCTCATGAGTTGGGTAGAATGAGTAAGCGATAGTTAGATTCAAGGTAGGTTCTTCAGGACCTTGTGCCATAGTTTTCCTCTTATAGGGGTGTGAATCATTTGAACCAAGGGGTCTGCCTCGCTTTTGTATAGGGGCAGATGATTGGCTAGCCACTAATGTACGTGGATCACCAAGATTGGAGTCCCGGGCTTCCAAGAAGGCAGTTCGTTGTACATTTGGTACATCTATCTTTACAAGCGTATGCGCAGCTGGAATATGTGATCTTGTCACGTGCGCTAGATCGGTGAAAGCATCTGGCATGCTCTGAGCTATGCTCTGGAGATCTAATATGTGTTGCACTTCAGTTTTGAACTGAGTGGTGCAAGGATCTAAATGAGACAAAGTGGGAGTCATCCACGATAATTTACGTCGTTCTTCAGGAATGTTGACATTCTTATCTCCCCCTAACGACGGGAAGACTGTCTCATAGAAGTGATAATCTGTGAAACGAGCGGTAAATAGATAGCTTGTTAAAGGTTCTAAGTAACGAATAATCGAAAGAGAATCATATCTAACATAGATTCCCATCCTTCGCTGAGGCCCCATTTTTGTACGTAAGGTCGACGAGATCGGCACATATACCGCACAACCAAAGATGCGCATATGTGATATGTCGGGTTCGTATTCGGTAACCAACTGAAGGGCACTAAATGGTTGTGTCGCAACAGGCCTCAGGCGAACCAACTATGTTACGTGCAATATTGTATAGCCCCAAGCAGCGATCGGGGCTTGGTACATATGACCAACAATCGAGCAATCATTTGTAAGCGCTTAATGAAAGCCTCTGCTAGGCCGTTCTAGGTGTGAACATGGGGTACATGATGTTCAACTTCAACCCTAACCGACATGTAATAGTCATCAAAAGTTTTAGATGTGAATTCTTCAGCATTATCCAATCGAATATATTTGATCAGATAATTAGGGTGGTGAACCCTGAGCTTGATAACCTGAGCCAACAGTTTGGAGAATGCAGCGTTCCTTATGGACAACAAACACACGTGTGACCATCATGTGGAAACGTCAACCAAAACCAGAAAATATCTAAATGGTCTGTGGGGAAGGTGAATTGGTCCACAAATGTCCCCCTGAATCCGTTGTAGAAAAATGGGAGAACTCAAACGAATCTTGTCATAAGAAGGCTGAGTGATAAGCTTTCCCATCGAACATGTTTGACATGCGATTCCTTAGATCGAACCTAAACTTCGGGTTAGTCGATGCCTATGTGAAGATTTGAGGATACGGCACATCGCTATTTGTCCAGGATGTCCCAAACGATCATGCCAAAGTGTAATTTTGTGCGCGATCCCAGTAGTAGGGTTGGCCTCATAGTGGCATTCAATAAGGCGTATGGTCGTAGTATACAGACCACTCGGGATACACTCCATCTTCTTTAGAATACGCTTTTGGCCATATTCGTAGGAAGTTATGCACAGAAATTCAACTATGTTTTCTACGTGGGTTTCAGCATGGTAATTGTTATCTCTAATGTCCTTTAAACTTAACAACGTTCTTCTGGAACATGGAGAGTAGAGTGCCTTAGAAATGGTCAAGATTGTACCATTAGACAACATTATATGTGCCTTACCGTATCCTTCGATCAAGTTGGATGGGCCAGAGAGGGTTGTCAGAGGTGCATTATTAGATATGAAATTAGTGAAATAGATGCATTCACGTAAAACTGTGTGCGTGGTTGCACTATCTGCCAGCCAACTAACTTTCCCACTAGTCATACCTAGAATGAAAAATTAATTTGAATCGGTTACTTGCATAAAAGTTTATAAAAAACAGTTATCAATTCAAAATTTTCATTTATTCAAGGAAAAAACTTAATATCCAAAACAAACACCAACCAACAATCCAAACATAGAGGAAAATTGTTCAAAAATCAACCAAAACCAAAGGAGGGGTTCGGCCACTAGGTGGAATTCGGCCCTAAATGTCTTATTTTAACGAAAAATAAGTCTATGTCTAAGATTCTAATATTCCATAGGGGTGGTATCAGCCTGAAAATCAGAAACCTCCATCTTTATAGTCTCCAATTTGTCCACTTGCATGAAGTTTGATTCAAACTTTTTACAACGAGAATGATATTCATCTACAACCTTCTTGGGAGCTCGGCAAACACGGGACCAATGGTCCTTTAAACCACAACGATATCACATGTCCGCATCCATGGTTTCATGTGCTTTGCCCTTATTCTTGTAGTTCGGGGCCTTGGGAGAGAGGTTTGGGCACTTCTGGGCTTTGTTTCCTCCCTTGGATGGGCCTTGACTCTGTTGACCTTGGTGGGATGGCTTCTAGCCGCCCCTACCACGCCCCATTTGGCGTTTTGGGCGTTGGTGATTGCTATAATGTGCTTCAGGCACAGCAGTCGCCCCAGTAGATCAAGCTTGATGATTCTTCATCAACAGCTGGTTCTGCTTTTTAGCGAGAAGTAAAACAAAGATCAAATCTGAGGACTTAGTGAACTTCTAAGCTCTATATTGTTGCTGCAGGACAATATTAGAAGCAAAGAATGTTGAATAGGTATTCTCTAGGAGATCCTCTTCAGTCAAAGTTTCATTGCAAAACTTAAGAAGTGATCGGATTCGACTAACTTCAGAATTATATTCATTCATAGACTTAAAGTCTTGGAAGTGCAAATGTTGCCAGTCATGTCTTGCTTCAGGCAAGAATATGTCATTTTGGTGATCAAAACGATCAGCCAAAGCGACCCAGAGTGCACGTGGATCCTCCTCAGCATGATATTCAATTTGCAGAGCGTCATGAATATGTCTTCGGATGAAGATCATAACAGTGGTTTTTTTAGCTTCGGCAACAGGCTAGTCCGTTGCTTCTTCAATGGCAGGACGCAAGTTCTTTGCAATGAGGTGGAGCTTCACATCTTAGACCCACCTAAGGTACTTCCTTCCAGAGGCCTCTAAAGCGGCGAAGTCGAGTTTGTTCATATTTGACATGTTCCTATCACAAAATAGATGAACAAGATGTAGTTAGTGTAATGGAGAAAAATCAATCCATTCACGTAGGAGTAGAACATACAGGTTCGAATAGACATAATTTGGTTTAATTTTGCATGAAAAACTTCGGGTTTTCATGGGTGATTTGTTTAAATGAAAAATTTCGGGTTTTCAAACAAGGCATGTTTATAAGAAACTTCGGGTTTCAAAAATAATTATGAACTTTAGGTTCATATATTCCTGCAGGCAAACACAAATATATACAAACAAATATGCAACAAGAATATGCAAAGAAATAATTTAAGTTTATAAGTATAATTGAATTTTAATTATTTGGACTTCGGGCCAAATTAAAGTGTGGGTGAAAAAATATAAAACCCATTGGGCTTAAAATAATTAGGTGAATGAAATGCGGGGCCTAAAAGAAAAAAACTAAGCCATGGGTGGCTTAAAAAAAATTGTCCGTGAGACCTAGGCCTAAAGATTGGGCAGGGGAGGGTCTCAGGGTAGGACTACAGGCTTACGGGGAGAAGGTTGGGTTGATGCAGGTAGACCTTAAAGCTAATTTTTTTTTTTCATACGGGTTAGGCTGTGAAAATGCACAGCAGCAGCAAGCCCAAAGGGTGCTGATGCAGGCCGAGTGATCGAGACCCAATTGGGCTCGGGCTGAGGAAGTTCGAGACATCCCAGTAACGCTGGATGTTGGAACGCGATCGGAAGGATGCTGGCGTCGCTTTAGGCGACTGTCCTCAGTGGTTTATGGCACGACGAAGCACGGGGAACCAACTGGGGACCCAAATAGGAACGGAGATTGGAGAAATCTCGGTGTTACATCAAAACCCTAAAAAAGACAAATCGGGATTTCAGAGAAATTCCGACGAGATTTGAAAGAATCTTTGGTCATAGAACACCGTGGACAATCTGTAGGTCGTCAAGGAGGCTTAGGCACGGCTGCAGGTCGTGCAACACGGTGATGGAGTGTTAGCGACGCCTTCTGGGTGTCGGGGTTAAGGGTTTGGGCTAGGGGCTTCTTGCTCCGCGGGTCATGGCTTAGGGATTCTATGCAGGCTGCAGGCCTGGCAAGGGAACGGGTTGGGCCATCATAGGTTGTGGGCCTGGTGGCTTGCGGTCTTGCATGGTGCAAAGGCACGGGTTCGAAAAGAACCCTAGATTTCCCGATTCCAAATATTTTTTTTCAATTCAATTATATGCATATATAATTCAATGAATCACATATGTAATTTGATGCATATGCAAGATAATATTTTCAATGCATGTACATATGTATGATTCAATTCATGACAAATATCAAATTCACATAATTCAACAATTATGATTATGAGGCATACACAATTTATGTAGAATCTAAAATTCGTAAAACGTAAAGTTGGGTCATGCATCATGGTGAATGTTCATGCTATCAGGGCTACAAAAATATCGAGTTAAAAGCCCTTGTTCTGAAAGAACCTGATTGCGTGATGATATGGATGAACTAGTTTGATGCAGAAAAATTCTTCAACGTCAGATTCCTAAGCGTAGCGGTAGGAGCGCGCTGATAACGTGTTGTGGCGTATTTTATCTGAATATTAAAGAGGGTCGGCGACAAGAGAAGAGAGAAAAGAGAGATGTGTTTGTAGAATTGTAGGGGAATGTGTGTTGTTATCCCTCCTACATTGTGTCTTTATTTATAGTAGTAAAAGGAGAGAAGATATTCCTTCTTCCCTAAGTAATACAAGTTGTAATAGGAAAGGATAACTAGAATCAAATCTAATCTAAGATTTACACAATCACACTTAAACTAGGAATGTTTACAACAAAAACTTAATTATTGACATTCCATCTTGAAAAATTATTGAGGTAGTTTAATTTAAATAACCATATTAATTCAATTAAAATAATAAATTATGTTTGGCCCTATGACCCTTTGGCCCCCTAAGTTGGAGATGATTTTTTGTCACAAGGTTATGCTTGGTCTATGTCCCTGTATCCCCTCTGTTGGAGATGGTAAGAAATATGACATGGCACTGTTTATGAAAATATTAATTTCTTTGAGGGCTATAAGGCTAAAACAAGCCCTCTGGCCCTCATTCGGTTGTCGATGGCCTTAGAAAAATAGGATTTTGGGTCTGGGGGTGGGAATTTATGATTGCTTCCCACCCAGGTGGATAAGGTTGAAGTGGACCAAGGCCCCAACTTTTCTCCTTCTGCACGTGAACCAAGCCCATGCGGGCCCCATGCCAGAGTTCAAAGCAGACAAATTGTCTTTAAGCAGGTGCACCCAACTCATTCTTTCTACAACCCAGATTATATAGTCGTGGCCATCCAATGGCTGGCACATGCTCTGGGTTTTGATCCAGTGTAGCGCCCAGCTGCATTAGTTTAATCTATTTTAAATCAAACGGCTCAAATCTAATTTAATCACTTTTAACGGTAAAAAAAAAAACCATAAAGGCTCAAATTTAAATCTAATGGTCAAAATAATATTATTAATTATCCTAATCAAATCCAAAACCAAAACTCTATAAATACCCATCCATTTGTACGAAATTTGAAATTTTTTTTACATCATAATATTCGTAAAATAAAACAAGGTAGATTGTACAAAAATTATTCCAAAATTATTAGCCAAAAAAAATCAACGAAATATTAAAGTTTAACAAATTATAAAGGTGGGGGTGGGAATTATAAGTCTCATACCGTTGGAGGAAAAAAAATTAGCTAACCTCATATGTATAAACGAATAGTTAAAAATACGGGACTAAATTTTAGAATTTTAAACGCTTGGGTTGGAGATAACCTTAATGCATGGAGCCCACGTGCCATTTTGCTTACCAAGTGTTGATAATTTTCTATTATAAGCGCAAGTCATCTAATGAGTTTTGTTCTTTTCTTTTTCTGTTTTTTGTTTTTTTTTTTTCATTTTGGTTGTTGAATTTGTTCTTATCTACCGTTTCTCTTTTAGAAATTTGATTATGTTCATTTATCCTTTTGCAGTTATTAACCAGTCAATTTCTCTTTTTTAAGATGCTTTTTATTTTCATTCTTACTGCTTCAATTTCTGTTAACTTTTAATCTTTATCTCCATCTATGTGTCCTTTTAATCTTGATAATGTTTCTATTATGCTCATGTGGGTACCTACTTGTCCCTCCACTTATGATTAACATATCTTCATCATTTGAACATCCTAATCAAAACAGTTTATTCTCTTTGCTATCATCTAAAAGTTATACATGCAAAAAATTTCATACACAGTAGATTTGACGAATTCCACCTACAAAAGAACAAACACTGTTAGCATAATTGGCAAACACCTTAAAAGGGGGGATGGTGTCAGCCAAAAGACCTTTGATGCCAAGTCATAAAAGTTGTAGAGAGAAAAATAGAATTTGAGAGAGTTCTGAGTGGTACATGAAGATTACTATTTTCTCTTAATGACTTGGATATTTATATGGAAAAACCCTAGCCGGCAATTGAGAGGTGAGGTTGCAGAACATACCAGCAATCTTTAATGGTTCAGCACAGTCTCCGCAGTTCTGTTTGCTAGCAGTTTGAAAGTCATGTGGTAAGAACGCAGTTGCGTTAGACCCCTAAGAGGAAATTCCAAAGAGTTGGTACCTTACATTGGACTGCATATGGCACGATGGCTGGACGTACTATGGGCGACTTGGAGAGCTCATAATAATGTCATAGGCAGCCTGGAGAGCCCATTACCCGTGTCATGTGTCACGTCTTGATCCAAGATACGTCTGAAATCGACACGTGGTAATAGAACACTAATGACACAATAATTTTTTTTTTATAAAAAAACACTAGATTCCGTACGTAAATATAATACAATTTGAACGAGGTGTCTCGCACATTTATACAAAGTTGACAATATAAAACGCTCGCAAACCCTTAAAATGAAGTACTGAAAAGGAAAATAAAATAAAGAACATAAGAACCTAGCCATTCTAGATGCTCAACCCCAACACAGTTACACTTGAAGTCCCTTGTATCTAATGATACTTGTCAACCGATGTCTCTACGGGGTGGATGACTTGCTGGCAATCTTCGCTTCAAAGATGTCCATGCGATTGTTTCGTCGTAGTTGACAATCTTGGCCTTCTCGGTCTTGAAGTGTTGTATGTACTCCCTGATAGACTTGTTAGGCTCCTTGACTAAAGAGGTGATCAAATAGTTTCTTAATAACTTGATAAGATGAATACTACTTTGTAAAAATGATGGTGAGTTCCTCAAAACTGCCAAAAGTATGGCAAAGACTTCGCACATCTAGGCTTCGTCCTAACTTTGCACATCAAGGCTTCATTAACACACCTCGACCCGAATATTTAGTGGCACCAAAATCGAGGTGCGTTGGCCATCATCTAGAAGGGTGACGAAGCCATGATGCGTATGAAGTCATTACTAAACTTATCAACTATTAGAATCGATCGAAAATCCAGCTGAACTTCCCATAAAATAGAGATAAGCTCAAATTAAAACACATGTAAATAACCATATTAATTTCAACACCTCCCCGAAATGGCCACAACTAATAGGTCTGTGACCCTTTAATACTTGCATGATAATACGTTCAGAGAAAAATACAAGTTCTACTAATAATGCTGAATAGATAACGTACCAAGTAAGAATGTGCTAGAGCTTTGGGAAGATGCCTCACCATCGAATATGCTTACTGCAACTGCTACTGATTTTGGTGATATATCATAAAATATCACACACTAGTTGTAACTAGTGTAACTGATAATATAATCATGTAATTACTAAGTAGTCTCGAAGTAATAACAAGCTGAGTATAACAATATAATCATGTCATTACGGAGTAATACCGATGTAATGACAAGCTAAGTATATATCATACACGTGTAAGTTGAATACTATGATTATACACTAGTCGTGGCTACTGTAAGCTGAATTATACATTCATATACTCTAAGGTCTGATTCTAATTCATAAAATCTATTTTCCCCATAAACATAATTAAAACCATATTTAGCTAAGCCTGCTTAATATTTGATATTGTTGACATATCGGAAATAAAGGTCCACTCACCCCTTCAGCTTGCTCCTTCTTAAGACCAATTCCAATTTAGACACCTCGACCCGGAATATCCACTTGGACTCCAAATCCAGTTGTGCTGGTTGACACCCGGAGGGTGATGAAGCCATAAAGTGTAGTGATGTGGAAAATGAAAATAAATTTAAACCTACAAGTGCTCAAGTATAAAAGTGCGATGGTGAGCAGGAATGAACCCATATCACACGTGATGTCAGAGCACAAGTAAACTGCAGTAGAGTGGATTGAGAATTATACCATCGGAGGTAGTCTCCAAAACCATATTTGTCAAGAATCCTTGTCGATACAAAAGTTCAGCTGTTAGTCCTGGAGGGGCGAAAAACATAGGTGAGTGGGCTTAAAAATAAAGTTTTATAAAAACCTTTTTCAAAGCGTTATAACCCCTTGCCGTAAAACAAGTATAGTTTCTAGAATATACATACTACGTATAGTATGAAAATACTTACCGTAGCTTGTAAAATCACAAGATTGCCATACGTCGCAATATTGCGTAATTGAACATATAACAACCAATAACACACAATCTCACCTAAGCAAACATATCATATCGGGTGCTCATCAACACATGCTGACACACGAGTTCATGCAGAGGTATTCTAACATGAACAGGGTTGGGTGTAACAATAATATATACTCTAGTGCTATAATCACATGAAGATTGGCGCTATTCGTCGTCATATATGTGTCGATGTTGCCTATTGCAACTTGTATGACAGGACTGGCACCTACTTGGATCCAAGGTAAATGTGCGGTACGGATGTGAACATACACGTGAAAGACTGGCCCTGGCCTAGGGCGAGCACTAACACCGATACAGCAAATGATGAGCAAATAACATAAATATAACCATGCCACAGTGATTCGATAATTCACATCGACATAAAAGAAATAAATAAAATATTAATCAAGGCTGTAATTAAAATCCCATAAAGGTACGCATACTTGTGCATCCCGTAGGATGTAGCATAACGTCGTAATTTCTATCAATGCGCTAAATCTTATTAACCTCACACTAATCTAAGCGTATTGTAGAAACTCTTTATGAAATGTATAAATGGAAACTAACAAGTGTATATACACACACACACACTATATATAAAAGAAAAGACCCACTCACAGATCACGTCGTCGAGTTGAACCCGTTCGAACTAGAATAGCCGAAGTCACCGATAATAATTGCACCTAAGCATAATATTAGGACCCATTAGTAAAACTCCACTAAAACAATTAAATTTGGGAAAACAAAGTGTGAATTTGGTATCAGGGCGTCGAAATTCGCTAAGGAGGGTCCTTGACAAATTTTGTAAAAAGTCAACAAGAAGGTCGACGGTCAACCCCAAAAAAAAATCAACCAAAACGCCCTGGTGGTCAACTACGTTAAAACTTCAGAATTTCAATAAATGGATGCCAAAATTAGACTCAGGGCGTCAAAATTAGCCTAGAAGGGTTTCCGAAAGATCGACATAAGGAATATTCTAAGAATATTCTCAGCCCATTTGGAAATTGGGCTGGGTTGGAACTTTTGGGCCGGTTGGGCTAATGATTTGGGCCAAAGGTTTTGGGCCGGATTTAGGCTTAAGGCCCTCTTTTTCTTTCTTTTTTTTTCTTCTTCTTCTTCTTTTCAGGCGAGTCGCCGGATTCTGGAAAAGAATTCGGCTAAGAAACGTTTCCGACTCCACTAGCTTTGAAACTCAACCAAAACTAGCAACCTAATATACCAAAATGAAGCTTAAAGGACAAGGAATCAAAATATACCATTACAACACCTGGCTGTGACCGGAGTAGGCCGGAAAACGGCTTGAAGCCATCGAGCTCTAGTCGAAAAAATATGGAAAAGTACACCTGAGGTGTTTTTGTACCAAAACATTACCAAAAGTCCATAAAATTATTAGGAAATCACACTACAACGTGATCCATAAGTTTTTGGGGTGGTTTTCGAACTTACCATCGTTGGAGATGTCGTGGACTCGTTGAATTCTGGTCGGCATTTATGTGCAGCGAGCACAGAGGAAGGAAGAGAGATGAGGGTTTAAGACGAGGGAGAAAGGGCAGTGCTGTGACGATGGTGGTGGAGAAGTTCGCTGGGGTGGCGACCGAGGTAGTGCTTGGGTCTTAGCGCAGCCGTTGCAGAGGGAGAAGAGAGTTAGAGAGAGAAGAATCGGGAGAGGAGAGAGAGTTTAGAGGGTTAGAAAGAAGAGTGAGGTGGCAATCATCCATTGGAAGAGTGAGATGAATGAGATTTGAATTGCAAGAGAGAGAATGATAGGTTTCAAGAGAGTGAGAGACACAAGGAAAAAAAGTATAGGTGACCCACATGGGTGGGTTCCAAGCGCACATATATCCAATAAGAAAATAAGAAAATAATAAACTTGAATATCTAGAACAACGAATTTACTAAAATGCTCTTCAGCTTTGTATTTCCTTAAAATCTTCATCGTAGCTCCAAATTCAATTCCGTTTACGCCCACGCGTTCATAAAGATAAGTTTTACATGGGTATGCTAAAAGAATGTTTCATACGTCTCCCAATACGCTGGTCAACGAAAGTCAACACCCTCGCCTCTAAGGGCATTTTCATCCATTCACTCTTTTAAAATTCATAAAATCGTAAAATTAGGGATGGGTTGTCACAATCTACCTACCTTAAAAAAAATTTCATCCCTAAAATTTGAAATAAGTTGCTATACATAAAATACTCAAAGATAGATAGAAAATACTTTAAGAAGAATTCAAGTTAGAGTGGTTGCATAAAAGAGAATGCCATTCTGTCGCAATCGGAATGCAATGATTCCTCCTTCATGCCTCTAAACTCGTACTTTCCTTCTCCTTCAGTTCAATACTAAAATATAGAATCCTTTATCAAAACATAAAGTCAAAAAAAAAAAAACCGATATATAGTAACATATTGTCACAAACGTATACAATAAAGTGAAGTTAAAATAATTGTATCGAAATCAAAATTGAAAATAGAAAAATTTTCACCTAAGCAAACGTATCATCACGTACTTTGAAGGTATGTGTATAGTATCCTTAGGTCAAGCCAAAACAATAATTAAATAACTAAAAATGCTAACGTAAAGGGACTTACTTGTCCACTTGCTTAACGAACTCAACGTATAAGTTATTGGTTAACTGTCTGCAGCCTGCAATACCGACAACTCATTGTTGTCTCGATAAGCAAGCAACAAATTCCCAAGGGTGCAATATTACCATCTTGTCCTTCATTGGGAAATACATATACATCGTCTGATCAAAGCCTCGATTATGCTCACACACTACCCTCTCGGGCAACATCATCAATATCACACAATTTTGCTACATCATAACCTCGATCATTCGAATACCTATTCATAATACTTCTCTGTCAATCATGTGTTAGGCATCAATCTCTATACAACATCTCAAATGGTACCATACCCAAAAACCGAAAGTGTAACCGTCGTTACACGCAACTCTAACAAAGATAAATGTATACTACTATCATGCTAAAACTATAGAACATATAACATAACATGCCACAAGGATCTGGATAGTTCGTTTGTGGTACATGACAACAACTTTGTACCCATTGCCTTTAAGGAGACTTCCCAAGGCTTGGAAGTGAACCACGTGTCACGGCAAGATGCAGTAGTGACAAACATAGTATATATTTCAACAATGCAGTTCACAATACCATAATGAGCATATTCATATTGAATTTCTGTTGAATTTAGTGAAAAATTATGTCGAGAAGGCTAACATAACACTCTAGAATTTGAGGGTCAAAACAAGTAATCTAGGATACAAGGTAACTGGAGTGAATGCATCACATCTCGCAACGATGGTAGCTTCTAGAAGATTCAATCACCAACGATAAAATTCGTTCAGCAGAGTATTTGTTGGGCGATTGAAGAATTAATGATCACAACTAGATTTCAATGTCTGAATGATTCTTCTAAACATTCTACCTGCCTCAGAAATGATACAAAGTGCAATAGGGTAGACACGTACCCAAGGTTGGTTGGAAAGCCTTCTGGCACAAGAAGTGAATATAGAATCACAATCAGAGTAAATGCTGATCGAAACATCAGAAAATCTGATAATTTCAATAATGAGGAATTTTAACAAGTGGTCTAAACATAGTCCCTCTGGACCAACGGAAGGTGAGTTGACTTGTCAAGTCGGTTAGTGATGCGAAAATAAACTTAACACACAAATTTAACCCTCTTTTGACAATTGTAGTATAAGTATAAGTAGGGATCATTCTGGACCGGGGATTAGGAGGGCTTGCTAATAACCTCTAACTGACTCAAAAACATAAAACTAAACTTAAAAACACTTAACAAGACTCACAAGACTCAAAGCAAACTTAAAATACTCAAAATAGCTTAAAACAACCAAATAAACTTAAACTAGACACTAGGAATGACTTTGGACGAAAATTGACTTTTACTTGAATCAAAACACTTAAAAACACAAACTAAAACAGATTCTTTGAAATAAGAAACTAAAAGGGGGGTTTTGATTTGGATAAAGTTGTAACAAACAAACAAGTATGAAAAACTAGACAGATTGTAAAACGAATGTGAGAAATAAGATGATGGATGGGATAGCTAGAGGCTTTTTCTCCACACATGACATGTATGCAAATAACTCGATTTCCAATTACTACTTCATTGAATTATGAATGACAATGCTCCAAATTAACTGTGACATCACTAGTTAACTCTCAGATTTTCCTTGTTTTATTGGATTGGATGACATCTTTCGACAACCCAAAACATTCTTCAAAAGTTCCCTACATGACATTATAATAGAGATACAATCAAAGATCATTATATTTAATGAAAATCATAAGCATTGACAAAGCACTTGCAACTATGACATCATGTCACTCATGCTAGGAATTGAACTTAACGCGATCGTTTATAAGAGACCTTCATTACATGTGAATATAAGTTTGTAATGATTATGTGAAACTTCCTTATACTCTAGTGACGGATTTATGCATGCCAATTAAGTGTCGACCCTTAATTAACAAATACAAATAAGTTATCAATCAAATAGTTAAGCCAATTGCATTCACGATTCAAGAGTTCATAACTGGAATTTATCAAATCATATTACACACATAATCATGGCTTTCAAATCACCCCTAGCTAAGAGGGGTTTAGCTACTCATATTCACAACAAAACGAAACAAAATTAATTTAAACATTGGAAACAAAAGAAAGAAAACACCTAAACGCTCCACCGATCCAAGTTGGACAGCAAGCACATCCAAGCACTTTCCTTCCTTTCCTTTGCTACGGCACAAGGTGTTGGTGAGTGTTTGAAGGTTTGTTTGTATGGAGGAATGGATGTAAAGATGAAAGGATGTGTTTGGATGAAGGTTGTATTGAAATGGGGATGAATGATCAAGCAAAAACTAAACTCTATGGCTGCCACACACACTTCATTTTATAGAGGAAGTGCACGGCAAGGAAGGTGAATTGGTGGTGTGTGCAATGATTCAAGGGTGAAAATGAAGTAATGATGCAAAGCATGATGGGTAGAATGGAGTGGTGTTGCAGCAATGAGTGCAAGGAATGGTGTTGAAATGATTCAAAGGTGAAAGTGAAGTGATGATGCAAAGCATGGGGGGTAAAATGGAGTGGTGTTGCAGCTAGGGAACATGAATGATTGTGCATATGGTATAGAAAGGAAAGGGGGTGGAATGGTGCAGAAATGAGTCAAAGGTGCAGCAAATGTCATGATGCACGGCATGGGATTCCAAAGGTGGTGGATGGTGCATCAATGAGTGCATGTAGTGGAGGTAAAAGTTGTATGAAATCTGATGGGTGAAGGGAACAAGGAGTGTGCAGCAATTGAGTGTAATGATTCAATGTATTGATGCATGAAATCAGAAATAATGAAGGAGACAAGGGTGGTGCACGACAATGAAGTGTAATGAGTGTAATGGTGCATGAAATGAGTGCAAGAAATCTGGTGCATGAAGGGGGCAAGGGTGATTATGCATGGCATGGGTGGAAAGGTGAGTAAGTGGTGAATCAATGAGTGCAAGAAGGTGAAAGGATATTGTGCACATGGTGGACAAAGGAAAGGAAGTGGAATGATGCAACAAATGAGTCAATGGAGGGAACATGGATGATGATGCACGGCATAGGAATCCAAAGGAAGTGCAATGGTGGTGCATGGCAATAATGGAAAGGTGAATGGTGGAGTGACACCCCTTTGTGGCTGAGCTCTTTGTCCTTTTTACACTAATTCTTCTTTCTCTTTAACACATTCCTAGCCTCTTTAGTCTTCAATTTCGTCCATCCACCTTGCTCCATGCATGTGCTATCCATTCTAAGCCCAAAATGCACCAAAATGCACCAAAATGCATCTTATTGCTTTATAAGGCCTATGGACCTACAAACACATGAAAATAACTTAAAATACATAATTAACTAAGAAATAACAACGTAAATGCATGAGAACAAGCTAACTCAGTGGCATAAATATGCTCCTATCAGTTAGTAATGACCAAACATCATCATATTCTCCACATGTACGAGGATGCCTTGTAATAGAAGCTTATGGTGATATTTTCCTATCTCTATTCAGATACAGGAAGTGATTATAACCACTTGAACGATTTCTTGATGATTTGTAAAAAGTCAAATCGATGCTTGTAAACTCCAGCTGAAATGGGATAGGAAAGGCTAGAAATGTTCAAGGGTAGATATATCTTTTGTAGTGGTAAACAATAACTACATTTGCACAACCGGGATGATACATGATAGTGTAGTCGTAGGCATTGATTTTGTTCTTCCATCATCGTTGTCAAAAATTTAGTTCTCTTCAAATGAAGATGCAATTGAGAGGTCTAAAGTTGATAAAGATTTTGGACACGTTTCTCCGTAGATAAGTGTCATCCGATTTTCGAATGAATAGGATAACTATTAACTCTAGGTCATGTATATAATGGTTCATTTCGAATGGTTCTACACGTTGGGAAATATAAGCAATACTTCGCCATGCTGCCTTTACACAGCCAAAACATCCAAAGAACACGTCATCATGGATTTTGAAATGATTGATGTCATCGAAAGGTATAAAACAGAGGTAAGGTGAGACAATAGTTTGGTTGTCAGAAACTTTATTCATAATCAATATCACAACTAAACTAACTGTCCTCGGTTGATATGTGACGAAAAACATTATAGCCAAAAAATCATTAACAATTTGTCGATAAAATCGACAAGACCAAGAATATTGCATATTTCACAATACTTTGTGAGAATTTTAACTTTCTTCCAGTACAACCTTTTGGGAAAAAGAAAGGAATATTGTCTGCTGAGATCATGTCTCCCAAGAAGAGTACCAATTTAAACAAAACTAACATTTGAGAAATTTGGTAGAAAGCTGACTATCGACGTTTAGAAATTTGACCTCATTGCTGAAGGGGGGGAAGTCGTCTATAAGACTACAATGAATTCATTAGGCTATTGTAGAAAACTCAAGTTCCAAGGATGGTCGGGTAGACCATCAATATGAAGTATGGATATTAACAGTTTTAATTGCCACCTGACTGAGTTGCTAAACTAGGTACAATCCTAAGGTTCAGTATTTCACCTTCGTGGATAGGTTTGAGGTTCCCAAGATAAAGCTTTTAGTTGGGTTAATTCCTAATCGGTAAGCTTTTGTTCCAAAGTTCTCTCAATAAAGTAGGAGTTGTTTGAGAGATACAAGGAAAATTGGTGTAGTACAAGAAAGTGAATCAACGGTGTACTTCACTTCACCATTTTAGGTTTTCATAGCTTTCTCAATACTTAATTCACTCTAACAGTAAGAAATTAACTTGTACTTCGATTCTACTGTCTACCTGTGGAAGTGATCGAAAAGGTGGCTAGTCAAAGAGGTTATGTTTACCTAAATAGGTGATAAGGTTAAACAACTATGACTTTACTAATCTCTAACAAAACTTGCTCCTAAGTTTCCACAATTGTAATTTCTTCGGCGTAGGTTGTTACTATTAATTAGTCAATCAATCGCGTTGCTAATTAACACATTTATGATATTTTGATATTATTCGTCACCCTGAAATCGTAAACCAGTGTTCTGGCACAAGGGGTATAATTCCCAGATACTAGCACCTGTGTCTAGTATCAGAAATCATATCGCCTGAATACTGGTTGACAGTTCCTGGATATCAAACAATATTGTCAATTAGTAGCGCCACAATAGACTGATTACATATTGAAGCCCGCTTGGTTGGATGATGTCGGACAACTGGTAAGGAATTGGTCCTAAGAGGTAGTTTCATTCATTCTAGGGAAAAATACTTACTACTTTGAGGATTTCTAGTAACCATAGGTATAACAACTCATGCACCTATGCTTATGCTCGTCGAAATGAAGAGTATAGCACCACAAGAATTTCTGGAAACTAGTATTGGTAGGCATTTACTAAGGCTGAAAAAGGAATTTACTAGTAATCTACTTTAGGAAGGACTTAAACGGAAGTCGATCTTCCTCTTGAAGATCCGAAATGATCACTAGTGCGTTTCAAAATATTAGTGCTATTGGGGACCAAAAGTGGTTGTCCCAAGATGTTATTTCGTCGAGTGCTACCATTTTAGCATCAGGTTGTCACTTAAGACATTTCTGAAATCTCGATGAAAGTAAACTTCGTAAGAATTCTAATAAGTGATATACTAATGGGTACTGCCAAGGAATCAAAGCTATTTATGATTTGCTAACTTAGAATGGTTGGTAATGATGGCGTGAGAATAATGGTGGGATTGAGTGGTAAGTCTCTGGTGATACAAAACTATCGATACATTAGCCCTGCTTTAGGGTCATCAACTTGTTTCCATTTAGGATTTTTCCTTGGCAGAGAGGTTATTCGTTTAAATCTAGAGGCGTCCGTTAAAACAATATTCTAGAATGTCGATAAGTCATCTAGGTCACTCAAAACTTAGAAAAACCTAACACATTTCTCATAGTCGACGAGGTGGCAAGATTCAACACTTAGGTTAAAGGAGTAAGAATGCTTACATCACACATGTGATGAATGCAATACTGCACAAACTTATGCTCTGATACCAAACTGACACACCCCGACTCAGAATGTCCACTTGGACTCTGAATCGAGCTGTGTTGGCCAACACCTGGAGGGTGACGAAGACATAAAGTGCAGTGATGTGGAAAATGTGAATAAATTTAAACCTAAAGGTGCCTAAGTATAAGAGTGCGTTGGTGACGGGAATGAACCCATATCACACGTGATGTCAGAACATAAGTAAAGTACAATAAAGTGGATTGAGAATTATACCATCGGAGGTATTTTCCAATACCATATTTGCCAAGAATCCTTGTCGATACGAAAGTTCAGTTGTTAAACCTAGAGAGGCGAAAAACAAAGGTGAGTAGGCCTAAAAGTAGAGTTTTATAAAAACCTTTTTAAAAATGTTATAACCTCTCGCCGTAAAACAAGTATAGTTTCCAAAATATACATACTACGTATAGTATGAAAATACCTACCGAAGCCTACAAAATCACAAGATTTCCACATGTCACAATATTGCGTAAATGAACATATAACAACCAATAACACATAATCTTGCCTAAGAAAACATATCATAGCAGGTGCTCATCGACATATGCTGGCACACGAGTTCATGCAAACGTATTTTGACATGGACAGGATTGGGTGTAACAATAATATACGCTTTAGTGCTACAATCATATGAAGACTGGCGTTATTCGCGGTCACATACGAGTCTGAGTTGCCTCTTGCAACCTGTACCATAGGATTGGCACCTACTTTAATCCAAGGCAAGCGTGATGTGCGGATGTGAACATACACGTGAAAGACTGGCCCTGGCCCTGGGTGAACACTAACATCGGTGCAGTAAACGATGAGAAAATAACATAAATATAACCATGCCACAATGATTCGATAATTCACATCGACATAAAAGAAATAAATAAAATATTAATCAAGGCCGTAATTAAAATCCCATAAAGGTACGCATACCTATGCATCCTGTAGGATGTAGCATAACATCGTAATTTTTATCAATGCGCTAAATCTTATAAACCTCACATTAATCTAAGCGTACTGTAGAAAACTATGTATAAATGGAAACTAACAAGTATATATATATACACACATTATATAAAAGAAAGGACCTACTCACAGATCACGGAACCCGTTCGAACTAGAATAGCCGAAGTCATCGATAATAATCTCACCTAAGCATAATATTAGGACCCATTAGTAAAATGATAAACTCATATTTATATATATTTTAAATCAAATTCAATTGTCTTTTCTTAGTTAGTTCCTTATATTTTTGAGCTATTTACTTTGTTTTTGTGTTTTGTGGGATTTGTCAAGCAAAGAAAAGAAAAATAGCACAAGTGGGATTTTAAGTAACAAATTCGTCAAAACTGCCTGTGCAGATCAGCTGACTTTGGAAGCAAGTTACGGACAACTCAGAATGCATTAGAGAATGAGCCTTATATGCTTGGAAAGCTACAGATATCTATGTTCTAGACCATTTGTGGATTGCTAATATCATTTTTCTAGAAGAAGTTATGGCCATTTTAACACTGAAAGGTTCCCAAGAGGCTAAGCAGTTTGTAACTAAAAGCAATAAATCTAGCAACCAAAACTGATGCAGCTAAGAACAAGTCAGCTGACACCTATTCAAATATTAGTGGAAATGGAAATAAAGATGAGAATTAAGTGGGAGTAATGGGCATAAAGGCTACCTAAAGAGTTACAATTATTTTACCATTTCCTCTCACTTATTGTCATCACTAAATGACTGTTATTGGGGTGAGTTATGGAGAAAAAACTGGGGTATCAAGCAAGAACAAAAAGGTGCAAGTTGTAGCGGCAAAAGGGAAGAAAAAAGATAGAAAAAAGAAAAAAAAGAAAGGAAAGGTGCAGCTGACGAAAATGGGAGGGAAGAAAGCAAGGCAGCAAGAAGTTAGACAAGGAAGAAGGCAGTAGCATTGAGGAAGGAAAGAGAGAAGAGGAGACTCGATTCTTTCGGTTTTATCTTCTCAAAACCCATGTCTTTCTTTTGGTTTAATTTAATAATTATGTGTAACTAAATTTTTAGTAGTTAGGGGCTGTTTTGAAGCCTATGATTGCAAGTTTGTTATGACTTTTTGTTTGAATTACTTTTATGAATGGATGAAAATTGGTTCACTACCTGTCTCTTGATGAATTCTTTGTGTTTTGTACGGATGCATACTTAGTAAGTATATCTAGGAATCTAATGCTATGAATGTGTGTGTGCCTGCCATTGTCAAATGAGGACCTACATATGTTCTAGAGTAGTACTTGTTAATTGTGATGAACATGTGAACTAATTTCTAGGATAAGTAAGACAACGCTAGTACTTACGATGCCTTGTGATGACGTTCTTAATGATTTCTACTTGTTAAATCTATGAACATGCCATTCTAGATTGCATGCTAGGGACTAAGTTAAGTTGAAAATGCCATTCTCTTAACATACCACATAAGAAAAAGTAATAGGTTGAGTTCTAACATTGAGCCAACTTGAGCATCTTCATCCGGAAATAAAAGAAATTTGAATGAAACATAACATGTTCGCATGATTATTTGGTGGTGGATATCAATTCCCCTAACTCATTTTTCTTAATTTGTGAACTACTTAAAATATGTTTATGTCCTGTTTTTATTCGATTTAATTTAAATAGCAAATCAACTCCAAAAATCCCCAAAATTTGTGTGTGTGTGTAGCTCTGTGTGTCTAGTGTCTTCATATATAATTTCGTAGACTTTAGATAAGTGTAAGCTGGTCTAATAATTATTTTTTGGTGGCTGGTCAGTAGGGACAACAGCCCAGTTTTTGTGACATTTTAAGTGGTTAGATAAACTATGAAAGACCCTTATTTTCATATGCTACAATTGAAAAATCTTAGTGTTAATAAGGAAAATCAATAGGACATTTGTGTGCTACATTGTGGTGTGCTTTTAATCCTATCATAAAACTCCACTAATAAAATTAAATTTGGGAAAACTGAGTGCAAATTTGGAATCAGGGCATCGAAATTCACTAAGGAGGGTCCCTGGAAAATATTGTAAAAAGTCAACAAGAAGGTTGACGGTCAACCCCAAAAAAAATCAACCAAGACACCCTGGTGGTCAACTACGTTAAAATTTTAGAATTTCACTAAATGGATGCCAAAAAATGGACTCAAGGCATCGAAATTAGCCTAAAAGGGTTTCTGAGAAATTTCCAAATGATCGACATAAGGAATATTCCAAAGAATAATCTTAAAATATTCTCAGCCCATTTGGAAATTCGGCTGGGCTGGAACCTTTGGGCCAGTTGGGTTAAGGCCCTTTTTTTTTCTTCTTCTTCTTATTCTCCTGCGGGTTGCCATATTCTCGAAAAGAATTCGGCCGGGAAATGTTTCCGACTCCACTAGCTTCAAAACTCAACCAAAACTAGAAACCTAAATACCAAAATGAACCTTAAAGGACGAGGAATCAAAATATACCATTACAACACCTAGCCGTGGCCGAAGTAGGTCTGAAAATGGATCGAACCCGTCGAGCTCTCGCCAGAAAAATCTAGAAAAGTACACCTGAGGTGTTTATGTGCCAAAACATTACCAAAAGTCCATAAAATTACCAGGAAATCACACCACAACACGATCCATAAATTTTTTGTGTGGTTTTCAAACTTACCATCGTCGGAGATGCTGTGGACTCAATGGATTCTCATCGGCGTTTATGTGTAGTGAGCATAAAGGAAGGAAGAGATATGAGGGTTTGCGACGAGGGAGAAAGGGAAGTGT
Source organism: Malus sylvestris (assembly GCF_916048215.2). Lineage (NCBI taxonomy): Eukaryota > Viridiplantae > Streptophyta > Magnoliopsida > Rosales > Rosaceae > Malus > Malus sylvestris. Next base: position 26,416,262 of record NC_062261.1, read on the forward strand.
TGTGACGATGGTAGTGGAGAAGTTCGCTGGGGTGGCGACTGAGGTGGTGCTCAGGTCTTGGTGCAATCATTGCAGATGAAGGATAAAGTTAGAAAGAGAGAAGAATCGGGAAATGAGAGAGAGCTGAGAGGGTTAGAAGCAAGAGTGAGGTGGCAATCATCCATTGGAAAAGTGAGATGAGGGAGATTTGAAATGTAAGAGAGAGAATGAGAGATTTCGGGAGAGAGGGAGACACGAGGACAAAGGGTATAGGTGACCCACATGGGTGGGTTCTAAGCATACAGATATCCAATAAGAAAATAATAAAATATTAAAGTTGGATATCTAGAATAGCGAATTTACTAAAATGCTTTTCCGCTTTGTAGTTCCGTAAAATCTTCATCGTAGCTCCAAATTCGATTCTGTTTGCAGCCACATGTTCATAAAGATAAGTTCTACAAGAGTATGCTAAAATAATGTTTCATACATCTCCCAATATGCTAGTCAATGGAAGTCAACACCCTCGCCTTTAGGGACATTTTGATCAATTCACTCTTTTAAAATTCATAAAATCGTAAAATTAAGGACGGGTTGTCACACCAATCCTTGGAGTAAGTTCTAAAATTTCCCTTCTATTCCCCCCCCCCCCATTTCATTCTAACCCTTGTTTTAAAATTGGGTTAAGTGCTAGAACTCCAAAAAAAACTGAAATACCAGCCAATAAACTGGCATGGGTTAAATATCCTGGCCCACTATGCGTGTAGACACATTGTGAAAAAGAGAAAGCGCACTATTGAATGCGCTAAAAGCATGTCAACATGCCAAAAAGCAAGGAAAAAGGGACACTTTGAGGGGAAGTGAGGCCCAACCTGATAGGGTTGTTGGCCACCCATATGCAATCTCATCTCCTTTGTTTCTATCAGATGTCATAGATTTCCATCTCCTTTAAATCTAACGGGTCAGATTCATTCTTTAACAATCTGGGCCTAAAGTTTTGGGCTAGAATGGTTGGAGCAGAAAAGTTGTTTCTAGGTTAAAACCTAAATTTTCTGGGTTAAAAATTTTAGGTTTTACTCCAAGGGTTAGAGATGGTCTAAGAAGTTTTATTCTTGTCAATCTAGTAAAAGTCTGTATTTAGACCGAAGCACAATAATGTCCCATTCCAAAACATGAATGAAATATTTAATTATTATTTAATCTTATGGTTGCATATAACTTTTGACTTAGACTGCCTACTTACCGTGTAAAAGGATCAAGCCACTCGTAGTTCATCTCCAATAAGAGAAATTTAGCGTCTTCTTCATAATTGTTTGGAGCCAACTATTATACTTCCTTAGAAAAAAATTCAATACATTCAACACCCTTCTATTTCCTTGCATTTACCTTTATAGCTCTACTACTTTTCTTGTAGTATTGATTTCTTGTATTTCATTTCATTATAAAATCTTCCATTTGCTACTGTGTTTATCTTTATGTTCATATTGTAAATTAACAAGCACTTAACTTCATTTAACAAGTCTTTACTTAATTGTACTTTCAATCTTTTACTGTTTTTAGTTAACTTGCATTACTTTCTATCTTTACTTTATCACGAGGATTGCAAACTGATTTAGACTAGCTTTGATCAGTTTGTGGTTGTATCTAGGCATTCTATATAGGGAAAATATAAAGTCCTTGTCAACAAGGCATGGAAAAGAACTTAAACTTAGATTTAACCACTTTATGGATAGTCCCTTGGTAATGAAGCTCAATTTACTGGTGACGCAAGCAAATGACTTAAATAATAATAATAATAATAATAATAATAATAATATTCAATTAGTCTGTTGGTCTTAGCCAACAATGGCACACCTAAACAACTAATCTCAGCACTTCCACCCTTAATAAATAAGCTAAGCCAAGTCCATTTTTCAAGCCAACCCCCCCCCCCCCAACAGAAAAAAAAAACTCATTCCACCCCACCCAATAGGTTGGCCCAAAGTCCAACTTAGCTTCTAGGCCAGCCCAGAATGGACTGAGTGAGGAACTGGCCCATCTGACGTCAGCCATAAGTTGAGTTTTTTTTTTGTGGCTAGCGCGTAGACGCGCGTTGCAGACAACAATCAGAGGGGAAGGCCCGTGCTGCAGGTGCACTAATGTGACGCAATACTAGGGCCATGTGGTGTGGCGATGGCCGATGGATTTCCAACAGATAGTGTCACGCCCCGATCCTGACATACGTCCAAGATTGACACGTGACATCACCAAGTATCCGTATACCCAACAGATCCCACCTTCGGGATATGTATGAAGCATAACTCAAGAATCTAATCGTATAGTAATTTTTCGTATACTTTATAGCTGCATCTAACCTCCTCGTTAGACTGCCTACGTACCCTCAAAAGGGATCAAGCCATTTGTAGTTCATCATTCGTGAAACTCTAATCTTTTCGTAAAATGCTTCTAGTAGAAAATCATAGAGCACCACACTATATATCAACCTTACGCCAAACAAAAATTATCATCTTTCCATGCATGCAGGTAAACCATTCTCACACATATTCTTTCCAATTCATCCATCATATAAATTACTATGTTTCACATAATACCGCAAATCATAGTATGTAACATATCAAAGAACCAACGAACCACAATGTTATTCTCAAGTCACATTAATCAACTAATCTAATCATAATAATCTCAATCATACCCAACGTCATTCCACAATCACGTCAATTAATCAATTCCATGAATCAAAGATGCCCGATATTAACATCTAACTACATTAATTAATCAATGAAAAAAAACATATAATTTCCCGAATTTAATTAAGGAACTCTTTATAATTCCCTACTTGAATTATAAGTAATAAACATGGTAATTCTGATTTATCTTTGCAAGGTCTATTGTGGGTAATTCCCACTCACACGAATCTAGGGTTCTAGACTAACCTTATGGAAATGAGAAAGAGCAAGGATTCCGGACCACTCAACAGAATCCAACTAATCTATGATCACCTATTTCTATGATCACCTATTTCATATGTACTAAGTACAACTAATCATCATCACCTCTAAAATGCGTATGGTCCCCCATTGCAAATATACCAAGCAAAACCATAGGCATAATCTCTTCATGCAGGCAGTGATCACCCATCGCGGATATACCAAGCATGATCACCCCTAAATACATATGGTCCCCCATCGCAGATATACCAAGGATAACCATATACATAATCTAATAACATAGGCAATGATCACCCATCGCGGATATACCAAGCACGATCACCCTTAATAGTCCCCCATCGTAGATATACAAAGCAGGACTGTATTATGTAGCTCTAGGTAGTGATCACCCATTGCGGATATACCAAGCATGATCACTCCTAGAATGTGTGTGGTCTCCCATCGCGGATATACCAAGCATGATCATCATTGATGTATGTATGGTCTTCCATCGTGGATATACCAAGCATGACCATCTAAGTACCACTGCTACCTGGTGCAATCAATTCAGCACACTATCTAACCATACCTCAACCCCTATGAGTTACAATGTAGTCACCTACACCATCTACTTCCCATGGCCACCAACAAATATGTCACACCAGCCTATAAGTTCTACATCATACTTCTAATAAGATTCTAGGCACACATTGTCATAACATTTATCTTACTTAAAATTCTCATTACTAAAAAGATAATTAAACACATATATATCACCATCATGTCAAGAGGTGTAGGAAGGATGTGGACCATTGTTTTGGTATCTTGCAAGCTCGTTGGGTGATTGTCAGGAGTGCTGCTAGATTGTTTAATGTAGAGGCTCTTTGGTCCATCATGATGACATGTATCATTCTCCACAATATGATTGTGAAAGATGAGTATGATTATGATGTCATCGATGATTATGAGCCGGACACAATCAATAATTCTAGAACATGTATATATTGTGTTCATGACCGCACCGAAGACCCCATGCAACATGAGCCATTGAAAATGGATGGATGTTACAATCAATTGGAACAAGGTGAAGAAACTTAAAAGGAGCTTGTGGTCGAAGAATAAAGTTCTTAGTTTATTTGGTGTTTTTTTAAGTTTTATTTGGTGTGTTTTTTTAAGTTGCATTTGATTAAAGAATAAACTTTCGGATAATGACATGTGATGTGATAAGATTGGTTAAAATTCCTATTCAAAATAAAAAATAAAATATTTTTTATTATTTTGTAAAAAAATTAATAATATTTTAATACGAATTGACTAGACTCTTGCCCAACTCATTTTTTAGAGGTTGAGATGCACTTGGCCAATTACTGTTTATTACAGTCAATTACTGTTCATTGCAGTCAATTACTATTTATTTGGATGGATTATATAGACTTAAGGTTAGCTCATTTTTTTAGGGGTGGACTTGCTCTTAAGATAGCCTAAAGGCCCACTGATGACTTCCCTAAGGCGTCCTTAAACTGGCACAGAGTTCCCAACACTCGTAGGGAGAGTTATCTGTGGATAGCCATCAAACACATGATATACGATTCAACTTAATACATATGCATATTAATTCTTTCAATATAGGATTGCATGTAAAGGAAAGTAGCATTATCTTGTGCAATACAAAAAGAAGCTGCCTATAAAAGTGACAGAAGAAACCAGAATTACTTAATGCTCATGGAAACAAATCTAAACAGTATTTGAGTACGAAGTTTTGAAATTTGACGTTCTTTTAGAGGTGAAAAAGAAAAGTGTGGCTGCTATGTAGGAACTGACAAACAATGAAATTAGGAAAATGGGTTCAAAGAAGCTGGGAAATGGGGAAAAGGTGGTCTTAGTTTCACCTTTTTCTCTTCTTATATTTAAAACGTGTGGCTGCTTGTGCTTCGTATCTGGACATCCAATGCAGCAGAAAATCCAAGCAGGTACAATATAGGATAATTAAGGAGAAAACAATTTGTTCTTAAGATCTGAACGATTTGTTATTTCTGGGAGGTTTTAAGGGTTGGTGAACGTGGTGTGTTGGTGTTTATGTGTAATTTGGTAACACATGTGGTGTTTTTAGGAAAGTTAAAATTTAAATTATTTGAATGGACTGTGGATAAAAATTGGGTTGAAGATAGATTAGTAGTGATGTTTAAATGAAAAAAAAACTCTAAATTAAATAAAAGGGTAAATTCAATATAAATCTAATTTTGTGAGCTATTATTAGGAATAGTCCACTTTTTTAAAATAGGTAAAGTGACTATTATTTTTTTGTTAAGTTTGTGATAAGACTGAAAATTTTAAAAAATTATAATAAGGAGTTTTAATGAAAAAAACTTGAGCTATTATAATATTCTAAATCACAAGAATTAAATCTCTTCAACCATGCTGCATTCAATTTATTACTTAATTTTTTCCGAGTCTTTTTTTATTTAATATACTTATATAATAGATTTCTCTCAAAATAATCTACCTATTTCACATCTATACCGTTTTTAGCTACCTATATTAAAGATTTTTTTTGCTTGTAATCTACCTTTTTAGAATTAGTTGTATTTGTGGAGCAAAATTATTTCCAAAAGTTCTAGAGATGACACGTGACTTTTTTGTCTCGAAGAAGACAATAATGCCCCCAAATTTTCCCACGCACAGTCCAACGTGCCCTCAATAAATGGGCAGAGCCCGCAAATATTTTACCACGCATAGTTTAACATCTATGGAGGCTTGAGTAGCAGACTTAGACACCACTAAGCTGGGCTCATGGAGGGGAAGAAAAGTTAAAGACATTAATGATAGGATTAATTGCCAAATCCTATATTTAATACTCTCCTAAGTGAACTCTCAAACAAGTAAGGAATCTTTACCATAATCAATCAAGGATACTACCATCATTATCCTCGGATATTATCTGATAATTAATATTTTTGAGATTATTCTTTCCTTATGACTCACCTTGACCAATGGGAAGCTGCCATTTGCAAGAAAAACCCCTCTTCCCCCACCTCATGGGCATGTGAGGCTTTGGCTTTATTTTAGGTACAATTTTGTCAAATACCTCTTACCGCATAATTTTGCTACCACAGTATTCAATTCTATCTTAAATATGTTTCTTGGAAAATTTTGTAGTCTTCTTATGATATAGGTATGTTGCAATTGAACTCAATTTAAAAAACATATTAAGGATCTGAATCTAATTGCCTTTTAAATAAATTAAAGAAGAATCAAGATACAAAAATAAATAAATAAATAAATAACAATGACTGCGCAAAGAGGAAAAACGATGTTCAAAAATCAGTTTTCTTTATATACGTTAAAAAGTTTGATCCCAACATTCTTGTTCTATACAAAGAGATTTTGTTGTTTTAAAAATTATTTATCATATTCTAGTAAAAATTGAGTGCAAATATGCTCACCACCTTAGCAAAGCGGTGAGCATCATCGCATTATAAAGACTAAAGGCTGAACACATGTTCCCTAAGTTAATTATGGTTGTCACTTAGTACTATGGTCTAGTGGTATTCTTCTTCATTTATAAGTGAGAGGTCTTAGGTTTGATTTTTCCTAAGGTGAATTCGAACCAAATTATTGTGGCTAGTTCATTGCGAGGTTTAACCCCTTCCTCCAACCCTTAATGTAGATAATATCAAGGGGTTTTTAGTTTAAATATCAGTTTTCATAAAACTTTGAGCCACAATACCGTATTTGACACACCCAGACCCAATAACTAGCAAGCTAAAGGGTGGTAATGTGTTGGTCGACCCTAAGCCGACATTGTAACCCCCACCATAGAATGACGTCACAATACCAATTTAATGATGAAAGTCATAGTAAAGAATAAACGATGTGAATGAATTTGAACAAAATCGTTATTTATTAAATTCAATTATCAACTATCCTGCAAATCCTAAACAATATCCCGACTTGGGGACATGAGTCAAGAGATACAATCTCATTATTATCGCATCATTCCAGAGCAGATAGTAGTTCATACAACAATTTATACAAAATAGTGCAGTGCTATGCATAGTCAAAAGTATGATCATGCAATTTATTGCAACTAGATAAAAAGTACAATAAAGGGATCATCATCAAAATCCATAGGTGACTACCTCACCTCCAAGCCCACTCATCACTCCCAAGAGTCTCCTTGTTCTTGCTATGTTCTGAGGGGTCGACAAATTAAATTGTGAGTGGATCAAGTTTATCTAGTCAAAATAATTTGAACATACTAACCCTCGTTTTGAAATCAATCAAAAGTTACATAATAGTAATACTACTATAATAGTAATAAAGTTCTCATCATACTACTCGTCATATCAAAGAAAGTAAACCTATCTGATAGCCTCTACTAGAAATATCAGTGCCTGCAATAAGCCTATGGCCGTAGCTAGCTAGATGATATGTATAATAACCATGTGGGGAAAATAAATCACCATGGTCTCAAGATATCATTTAATATCTAACTAGATTTAAGTCTCATCAAAGACTAACCGATAATATTAATATCAACATATACATAGTTTATTTAAAAACATTTAATTCTTTAAAGGATTCACTCATAGGTAAGTGGAGCGCTCTTCCTTATTAGGCTCCTTGCCTAACTCCTCCTTGATCTCATTTAAGCCTGTGAATGAAATATTAAGCTTAGATAAGCTTTTCTAACTCTTTTATGAACATATGTTCAAAACTACTATATAGGTAAAACTTTTGCACAAACAAAAGGTGCCACATGATTCAGAACATCGAAAAACCTAAGGGTATGTCATGGGTCTTGCATGCACCATTGTGCTCTGGTCACGCACGGCCACGATGATGCCACGCACCGTCACGTGTCACCCCGATGCACTGCTGCCAGCAAATGTGCCGCCATACTTGCCTCTACGGTTCGATGAGTAGGCGTCGCTTACATCATCGTTAGGCCACATGCCGGTTGTCGAAAAATGTTTAAAGGGTTAACGGTATATACCTTTTCAGTCAGTTGATTTCATTATTTTTAAAGAATCCGTCGCTGCCGTCGAAATCTATAGAAAACCTAGAACACGGCTAGGTTTAGTTCTAGGTCTAAATTCGATGGTTTTCATCTCCAAACTTAACCAAAAATCACCCTCGAGGTTTAAGAACTCACCCAAAATCATTTTAGGAGGATAGGAGGTCAAATCTACCTCGGATTTGATGAGTTTTCCTCGGAATAGTTCACTGGAATCTGAAATATGAAACCATAGATGCAGAGGTTACAACCTCTCGGATTTCAAATCCATGTTATGATCTTGTGATTGTCTTAGTTACAAGTAACAAAATTTGGGGTCAAATTGTAATTGTTTAGGGTTTCATTGCAATTTGCATTTCTTTCTAGTTCTATTTTTAATAGTTGGTTGTTATTGCCTACGTGGCAGCTCACATCAGTGTATCGAGCTATTATATAAAGGTCCACTTCCCATTCCAACGGTCTGATGAAATTATATATAATTTTACAAAATGAAAAAAAAATACTCATCTTCTCCATTTTGCCATTCTCCATTGCTGCATCTTGCATCTGTGGTTAAGGTTGAATAGGTTTCTAGAATTAGAGCTTATCATTGGTATCACCCATTTGCTTAATCCTAGTTCCCTTCCATTGCATGCCCCGCCATACTACCAATTCCAAACTCTCCATCATGGATAGCCGTGTCACTGCCTTTGAAGCCTCCATGGCCAACCTTGATTCCAAAATCGATTGGGCATGTGTCTAACACATTTGAGCATAAACTCCCTCTCTACTTCGAGCAACTTCGCCGCAAACTTTAGTTCGGTGTTCCTGGTGTCGGTCTTTCTGCTTCTATCGTCTCTTCCAAACCCTATCCTCAAGTGATTGAGCATCTCCATCCACCTTCTGACCAGATCCTTGTTTCTGGGGTCTCCAATCCTCGACCAAAGTGATTTCCTTGCCTTGATTTCCGTTGTTTGGTGGAAGGTGGTGACCCATTGGCTTGGATCTATAAGGCTGAGCAGTTTTTCACCTTCTATCAAACCCCTGATGCTCAGCGAGTCCTCACTACTTCTTTTCACTTTTAGGGTGAGGTTTTGCAATGGTTTCACTGGATGGATTGCACCCATTCCACTCCACACTGGGAGGATTTCACGAAGACCTTCTATCGTGAATTTAGACCTTTGGAATTTGAGGACAGTGCTAAATCTCTCTTCAAATTATGCCAAACAAGTACTCTTAAGGATTATATCATGTTTGGCCACTCGTACTTATGATTTAGGTCATGTGTTGCTCAAGAGTTGTTTTGTAAGGGGCCTAAAGAAGGAATTGAAATTCGATGTGAAATTGTTAAAACCAGTGACTGTTCATGAAGCTATTTTAATTGTTGTTCTGCTTGATGCCAAGCTTACTGAGTTGAAACCTTTTACCCTAAAACCCTTCCAACCCACTAAACATCATCCACTGTTACCCACTTCTCCACTTCATCCACCACCTAAGTCGGGTAACTTTGGTGTTAAGAAATTGTCTCCCGAGGAAATCCAACGAAAACGAGAGAGAGGTGAGTGTTGGTTCTGCCCTGATAAAGGGACTCGAGGTCACAAATGTGGGCTTAAACAGTTGTTGATGCTTGATGTGGACGATAATTGCTATGTCCAGGGTGCCACTGATGGCTCTAAATAGGATGAAATTGTAGGCAGATAAGAAAAGGACTGAAAAACACTTTGAGGTAGGAGATATGGTGTACTTAAGATTGGTACCTTACTAACTTTAGTCACTAGCTCCCCACAGTTACCACAAGTTACAACCTCATTTCTTTGGGCCTTATAAGGTGCTGGAAAAAGTGGGAACCATAGCCTACAAGCTCCAATTACCCCCATAAACCAAGGTTCACTTAGTTTCCCATATGAGTTGCCTTAAAAAGCAACTAGGAAACAATGTGATCCCAAGTCCCACACTACCATTGAGCACTGAGGATGGTCTTCAATTGGTGGAACCTTTTGCAATCTTAAATCGTATGATGTATAAGAAAGGAATGGTTGTTGGGGTACAACTCTTGGTGCAGTGGAAATGACAAGATGTTGTCGATGCTACTTGGGAGGATTATGAGGCATTTAAGGCTCGATTTCCAGAATTTGCATTGTAATCTTGAGGACAAGATTAGTTTTGAAGGAGGAAGTGTTGTTATGATCTTGTAATTGCCTTAGTCACAAGTAACAAAATTTGAGGTCAAATTGTAATTGTCTAGGTTTTCATTGCAATTTGCATTTCTTTCGAGCTATTATATAAATCTCCACTTCCCATTCCAACGGTATGATGAAATTAAATATAATTTTACAAAATAAAAAAAAATACACATCTTCTCCATTTCGCCATTCTCCATTGTTGCATCTTGCATATGTGGTTAAGGTTGGATAGGTTTCTGGAATTTGAGCTTATCAATCCAAAACTCAGAAAGCTAGTGGAGTAACTTGCCAGAATTAATTTCATAATGGATTAAGGGGATTTTTGACTTGAACTCAAAGGAAGTTAGCCAAAATTCGTTGCTAGTTTCTAGAATTCAAAGTAGAAGCAACACATGGTTTATAATCTTAAATCCAATGGCAGATCTAGGATTTCAAGATTGGGGGTCTAAGATAAAAGTAAAAAAAAAAAAATACTAGACTAATTTAGTTCCATATCACTATTTTCTATTGAATTTGTTTCATTGAATAAATCAAGATTAATCTCAAAAGTAATTCTCCTTAGCAACATAAAGCAATTAGTGACTCTACAAAGATAAAATTTGTTAAAGTAACATATATATTATCAATTGGGAATTGGGACTAGAGTCTAGGATTAAAAAAACTTATATGAATTTGGAAGAAATAAAATTAGGCAGCTAAAAGCGGTAGAACGGCAAATGGTGGTGGGGGATAGGGTAACTTGAGTTTAAAGTTGGAAGGTTGCGATGATTGGGGTTGAGAGTTCTTAAATATAATGTGGGATTACTAGAAAGATCGGGGTTCTTGGGCTCTATAGAGAAAATAGAGATATTTTAGTTTTTAAATTTTTTATAATGATTTGGCTCAAAACCGTTGCCGTTTTGACTAGGTCTTTTAAAACAAAAATTAAAATCCTCTTCTTCTTCGTTATAAGCACTGCTGCCTGCACATCCATAGAGGCAACAAGCCTCTACATTGCACCCAATAGCAGATGCAGGATTTTAAGATTGGGTGGTCCCAATATAAAAGTTCAAAAAAATATTAGACAAAAATATAAATTACAAAGACTAAATTTGTCCACTACGAAGTTTCATACTAAAAAATGTGTCATTATAGATTTATTGTCAACTAGAGCGAAAATATCCAGAATATAATTGAAATTATATAAAATTAGTAACTATTTAGTTTGTGAAGACTGGGGAGGAAACTAGGGTTGTTCTTAGAGATTTCAATAATAAATATATAATTATTATATATATATATATATATGAGACTTGGTGTTGCATTGTGCAACATGTGTGTGCACGGGCCGTAACCTTTTATAAAAGGTTGGGTTTCATTCAACCTTTTATAGTTGTATATTTTGTTGAATGGTTGCAACTTTTGGTTAAAGGACATGATGCTTACTCAAATTGTATAAGTATAATTAAAAAATGTAATTAGTCAATATTTATTTTCTGAAAATATTAAATAGAGGACATGTTTTTTGGGTCAACACTATTAAGAAGGGTTGTATATCTTCAACTAGAATGAAAGGGCTCAATGAACGGGTGCTTTAATGCCTATAAATACTTATTGTGGCATAATGTTTCACACAATTTTCAGAAATTTGTTTCTACATTCCTTGCTCTCTTTTCTCTCCATCACATTCATACAATTTCTTTCTACTTATTTCTAAGGGAATACAATTTGGTTTTGCTAATCGAATATTTCATAATTTGTTGTATCCTGGAAGTGACTTGCCAATAACCCTTTAGCAAACTCATTCAAGTGGGGGCAAATAATACTTTAAGGAAACGATTCAAGTCGTACTTTAAAGTCATCATTCGGATTATTCTCTATGTTTCTACATTAACTCTAACAATCTTAAAGTATTATTTTCGTCATGGAGAACAAATATGATAACATGACTTTGAAGATTATCAATCAAGATGTCTACAAGCTAGACAAATTTGATGGATCAAATTTCACCCGATGGAAGGATAAGATGCGTTTCATGCTTACTGTTCTAAATGTCATATATGTGTTGGACCCGAAATTGAAGCCTATTCGTGAACTAAGTGACAAAGACTCGGACAAAATAGTTGCCGATCAAAAGAAGCGTGAAGAAGATGAATTGGTATGTTGAGGACACATCTTGGGCACATTATCTGATTGTTTATATGACCTGTAGGCACACATTCAATCTCCAAAGGAAATTTGGGAAGCACTTGAACACAAGTACACAACGGAGAAAAGAGGTACAGATAAATTTTTAATGTTCAAATATTATGAATTCACTATGTTTGATAACAAACCTATCCTAGACCAAGTTCATGAATTATTGGTCTTGGTCTCAAAGCTTTGTGAATTTAAAATAGTTATTCCGAATCCTAGGATAGTTAGGGTTATTATGGCAAAATTACCCCAAACATGGAATAACTATAGAAAGAAACTTCTACACATGGTGGAAGATATTAGTTTGGAGGATTTGCAAAAGGGTATTCAAATTGAAGAGGAAACTCAAAATCGTGATAAGAATTTTGCAAATCAAGATTCCTCTAAAGTCCACATTGTCGAAGGAAACAAATATAAAACGAACTTCAAAGTCAAAATTGACAAAGAGAAGTTTAAGAAGACCAATTCCAACAACAATCAAAAGAATGCAAATGGTGTCTGCTACTATTGTGGAAAGAAAGGCCATTACATTCGTGATTGTAGACACAGAAAAGCAAGTGAAGAATATGCCAATAAGACCAATAGCGCAAATATGGTGGAAAACTTTGGAATTGATATCATTGTTACAATGGTATGGCATGATTATCGAACTGAATATGGCAACAGCAATAAAATCCTCCGATTGGTGGCTCAACTCAGGAGCTACTATACATGTGTGCAATGACAAGGCACAATTCAAGACATATGAAGTATCAACGGACAATCAAGAGGTTTTAATGGGGAATCATAATTCCGCCAAAGTTCTAGGAAAAGGAACCGTTGAACTTCAGTTTACTTCTGGGAAGAAATTGACGTTGCTTAATGTACTACATGTTCCAGAAATTAGAAAGAATATTGTGTCTGCAAAATTATTATGTAAGAATGATATAAAGATTGTTCTAGAGTCCGACAAGTTAATGTCGAAAAATGGGATGTTTGTTGGAAATGAATATTCTTTTGATGCGATGTTCAATCTTCCTCTCATTTATGGCATTTATGTTTAGCATATATAAATTTTAGATCTTTAAAATACATGCGCACACTTGGTTTAATTGCTTGCAATGATAATTATAACGATAAATGTGAAACATGTATTCAAGCGAAAATGACTAAGAAACCTTTTCCAACTGCCGAAAGAAATACAAATTTATTAGACTTTATACATTCTGACATATGTGAATTCAATGGTATATTAACAAGAGGAGGAAAAAGATATTTTATCACATTTATAGATGATTGTTCTAAGTTCACTTATGTTTATTTATTGTCTAATAAAGATGAAACTTTTGAGTGTTTTAAGCGCTATAAAGCTGAAGTTGAAAACCAAAAAGGAAAGAAAATTAAATGCCTTCATAGTGATAGAGGTGGTGAATATTTTTCACATGAATTTGATATTTTTTGTGAAGAGCATGGTGTTATACATCAAAGAACTGCACCCTATACACCACAACAAAATGATTTGGCAGAAAGAAAAAAAAGGAGGCTCACTAAAATGATTAATTCTATGATATTAATGCTAATACTCCAAAATATTTATGGGGTGAAACATTGTTTACTGCATGCCATGTATACAATAGAATTACATCAACAAAGACACGTGTCACCATATGAAATTTGGAAAAACAAAATTTGTCATATCTGAGAGTATGGGGTTGTGTAGGTTTTTATAAGGCATTCGATCCTAAGAGATCCAAGTTGGGTCCAAGAGGAATTAAAAGGATATTTGTAGGATATGCAGAAAATTCAAAGGCATATAGGTTACTTAATTTAGACTCAAATACAATAGTTGAGTCTAGAGATGTCGAATTTATAGAAAATAAATTTTATAATGACTACTCAATGTCTGGAAAAGATAATGATCAGATACCTTCCTCTAATTCGGCTACTAGTCATTCTCAATGTGAGAAAAGAAAACAGTCTGAAACTGTTAATGAACCAAGGAAAAGCCAAAGGGTAAGAAAAGAAAAGACTCTAGGCTCTGATTTTATTTCGTCTCAATCTATTGTATTTTTAGTTGAAAGAAATAGAAAGAAGGTTCTTAAAAAAATACCCATATTGTTGAATGTTGAGGATGATCCTAAAAGTCTAAGCGAAGAATTGACTTCAAGAGATGTAGCCTTTTGGAAAGAGGCTATAAATGATGAATTTGAATCATTAATATCTAATCAAACATGGGTTTTAGTAGACTTGCCCCAAGGATCAAAAGAAATAGGTTGTAAGTGGGTATTTAGAAGAAAATACAATACAGGTGGGTCTATTCAAACATTTAAAGTCAGGCTGGTTGCCAAGGGTTTTAAGCAGAAAAAGAGAATAGACTATTTCGATACATATGCACCAGTAGCTAGGCTCACATCAATTAGAATATTGTTTGCATTGACATCTTTATATAATTTGCATGTGCATCAAATGGATGTGAAAACAACATTTTTAAATAGTGATTTGGATGAAGAAATGGAACAATCAGAAGGGTTTGTTCTTCCTGGGAATGAAAAGAAGGTTTGTAAATTAGTAAAGTCGTTATATGGATTGAAGCAAGCAACAAAACAATGGCATGAAAAGTTTGATTTTGTCATTTTATCATATGGATTTAGACATAATAGTGCTGATAAATGCATATACTCTAAATTCACAAATGATTATGATGTTTTATATGTTTATATGTCGATGACTTGCTAATTTTTGGTACAAACATGAAAGGTATATCTGAAACTAAAGAGTAACTAAATTCAAAATGAAGGACTTGAATGAAGTAGATACCATCTTGGGAATTAAAGTAAAAAACATAATAGGGGTTACGCTTTGTGTCAGTCACATTATATAGAAAAAATGCTTCTTAAGTTTAAGCATCTACAAATAAAAGAAGCAAATACCTTTATGACCCTAATGAAACTTTGCTTAATAATTTTGGTAGGTCTGTTGCACAGCTTGAGTATGCTCGTGTAATCAGAAGTTTAATGTATGCTATGCATTGTACCAAGCCAAATATCGCATTTGCAGTAAACAAACTTTCTAAATACACTAGTCATCCAAGTACTTCTCATTGGAAAGCAATAAATAGAATTTTTTTTTTTTGTTATCTTAAAAGAACTATTAACCTGAGTTTAACTTACTATGAGTTTCCAACAGTACTTGAAGGATATTCAGATGCAAGTTGGATAACAACTACTAATGATAATAAGTCTACATCAGGGTGGATTTTTACAATTGCCGAAGGAGCAATTTCTTGGGCTTCAAAGAAGCAAACATGTATAGCACATTCAACTATGGAATCTGAATTTATAGCATTAGTGGCAACAGGTAAAGAAGCAGAATGGATTAGAAATTTGTCATTGGAAATAGAGTTGTGGCCACAACCAATGCCATCCATTTCTTTATACTGTGATAGTGAGACTACTTTGTCTAGAGCATACAATAAGGTATACAATGGAAAGTCTAGACATATTAGCTTGAGACATGAATATGTCAAGCAATTAATAACTGATGGAATTATTAATATTATTTATGTTAAATCAAGTAATAACTTGGTGGATCTGTTAACAAAAGCACTTTCAAGAGCTTTGGTAGTTTGTACATCTAGAGGAATAGGGCTAAAACCCTTTACTGAAAATTAGCCACCAATAATGGTAACCCTAGTTTAAAAGTTTAATGGGTAATAACAAGTTATTGATAAGTGGATGTGAAAGCACTAAAAATTAATATATAGCTCATTCCAGGATAATTAGTGCAAGACTGCTACATTTATGAGAATGAGTTTTATTTCTTAATGAGGTTATTTGTAGTTGTGTCTATAGTAGCAGTGACATGGGAAGGAACCTCAACTATGTGAACATAAGAAGTGGTGCCGCTTCTAGCAAGGGTTGGGTTTTCTTTTGTAAATGTTCATGAAACCAGGATGAAGCACAATGCCATAATAGTGCTTAATTAGTTCAGAAACTTCTTTAAGGAAATAAGACATAGTCATGTGTGTAGCGATTCCGGTTTTAACATAAGAATAGTTAGTTTAAACTTAGGTCACCATCGCATTCGTTATAATTTTGAATTACTTACACTAATTAAAGGTTTCATTCGAAAGACACCTTTATTGTATGCATGATTATATCAGTATGTTTGTGGTTAATTATAAAGAGAGAATTGTTATTCTATTATTTACCATATTATTGAAATTGGGAAGGATTGTTTGTCACGCCCCAATCCCGACATATGTCCAAGATCGACACATAACGGAAGACTGTAGGGTGATGTCAGGAAATACAAACTGGAGTACTCAACTGAAAATGAAATAATCACATCTTTTTAAGGAAAAGTATAGGGGTAACCTAACACTCCAAGCTCTCAGAACTCTGTCTGCTACCCCAAAGCTCATCGTATCTAATAATACCTGCACAATGGCCCCTACACCATCAGAATGGTGAACCAAGCACACAACAACCTGGATAAGCCGTGAAGCTCGTGTGAGTGACAATAATGCAACATATGTGATAATATTAAAAACCATCCATCAATCACGGTTTATAAACGTCAAATACAAAATCATATTTTATGAAATCATAATCAAGTTACTGAAAATCCCAAAGGAGTCACCCAAACATCCAACGGCTCGTCTAAAACAAATCACAAAAATTCACAACCAATAACTCATACAATACAATGAAACGTAGGGCTAGAGCGACATAATTCAGTCGAAGCCTACATCTCTAAAGCTATCTCAATTCAAACTCAGTCCGAAGAATCAACAAAGCAATTAATCGGGTTCTGAACCTCTCAACAGAGCCATAATACCAAACGGGATTCCAGACCACTTAACAGAATCCAACCAAGATACGATTCCAGAACACTTAACGGAATCACGGAGTAGAAGGGATTCTAGACCTCTCAACAGAATCCGAGTGGATACGATTCCGGACCACTCAACGGAATCACAGAGTACAATGCATATCGAACCACTCAATAAAATCCAAGCTGGATATGATTCTAGACCACTCAATGGAATCGCAGATCATGAGGGATTCCGAACCACTCAACGGAATCCAGATGGAGCAGGGAACCAGACCACTCAACGGAACCCCAGCTCTAAATCACTTAACGAAACCAAGTTGAAGGCCAACAACCATAATGTACAACAGCTCAAAGAAACGAAACAAGGCGCAAGTTACTCAATTTACAAAAGCTCAACGAAGTGAAACAAGGAACAAATACTATTTAGAGCAAATCAACGAAGTGGGAAATGAAACTATATCGAAGCAACAAATCCCCATCACAATGGGTTAACGGTCCACTACTAGCCCTCACATTTCATCACAACATGCCAATCATAAAAATCAAACCATATCTCAAATATACACGTAAAATCTCATTTCATAAACATAAATCGATGGCTAAGTATTAAAAATAACAATTCAGTAGAAAACATATTTATAAAACCAAGTCATATCCACACAGGATAACAATTACAAAAACAGGGTAATTACCAATATCACATATATTAAAGTCACTCACCTAGAGCCTGCACTAACGCACCCTAGCGCAAGAATTGAGATGTCACGCACTAGGGTCGCCTAAAACAAAGTGCAAGTCCACATTTAGATTTCCTTTGATAATTCACATACTCAAAAACTCCCATATGTCCCCCACAACAACATTTAATGAGAATCAAACCGTCATTCAAAGGTAGGGTCCATGATCCTATGTCACTTGCTCCATAAGATCCAACCACTAGATTTTCGATTCGTAAGTTCCTAAGGTCCTTAAATATTACGTACTATAATGTACCAAATTTTGGTGACGATCCAATGGTCAGATCGTCAATTGCTATAATGTTCAAGTGGCAGACCTTAACGAAATTTCGCTGGATTCTGCAGATTTTTTGGGCAATCTTTAGAACTCCATATCTCACTCGTTTCACACCCAATTTTGACCCATAATATACCAAAACAAAGCTAGAGAAGTGTAGAACAAGATTCCACATACTTGGAGTCCAAATGGTGGCCAGAGATAGCCGGAAAATGGCCTGAAATATGGCTGTCCGCGGGAAAACAAGTAACTCGCCGGAATTTCTGGGCAAACTTTAAATGTCCATAACTTTGTCAATACTCAACGAAATCAAGTGATTCAAAAACAAAAATCATAGCTTGGAACGAGAAGAACAGGTTGGTACCTTTCCTGATGGATAAATCGCTGTGGTTTGGCCGGAAAATGGTCTGGAAGGTCACGAGATCGCTAGAAACTAGGCAAATTTTAAATCGTTATAACTTTCTCATTTCTCAACCAAATCACACGATCCAAACATGAAAATTTATCTAATCAACGAGAGGAATCAATTTATACCTGTTCTGAGTTCAAAAAAATGGCTGAAAATTGTCTGAATCACGCCTAGAAGTCTCGGCCCAAAACCTTGTTCTTCGAACTCGAGGTTAGGATTCGTTTTCAATGAAACAAAACTCAAAACTGGGTTTATGGTGGTGAAGACATGCAGATAATAATGGTTTTGGTGTTCAACAAGCCAAAATTTTGGTGGTGGTGGTTTGTTTCACAAGAAGAAGGAGAGCCGAGAGAGATAGTGAGAGAACTCTAGAGAGAGAGAGAACGGGAGAGAAAATGGAGGAGAGAGAGTTCCAGAATTTTTTTGGGTGCCCACATGACACTCACCCAATGGTATAACATGTCCAATTAATTATCAATTTACCAAAATATCCTCGACGTTCAAAACCTTATAAAATCTTCGTTATAATTTTGAATCACATTCTGTTTGTGCCCACGCGTTCGTCTTGACAAGTACTATCCAAATATATAAAGATAAGTGGAAAAATACGCAGGGATCAAATACGCCGTAAATATAAAAGCATCGAAACTAAGAATACGAAATACGGAATACGGAATTTTAAACAGTGAAATCCGAGAACGGGATTTCACATTGTTAGAGATTTCAATAATAAATATATAATTATATATATATGAGACTTGGTGTTGTGTCGTAACCTTTTGTAAAAGGTTGGGTTTCATTCAACCTTTTACGGTTGTATATTTTGTTGAATGGTTGCAACTTTTGGTTAAAAGACATGATGCTTACTCAAATTGTATAAGTATAATTAAAAAATGTAATTAGTCAATATTTATTTTCTTAAATTGTTTTTCGTATCCATAATTGTGCAGGCGAAGATGGAATTAGAATTCGAGTTACGAGAGTTATGTTACAAAATTTAGTTGATTGAGGGATTTTTAATTTCCAAGAGGGAAAAGTATTAAGTGGTTGATAATATTTTAAGGTACGGGTTGTAATAATATTATTACAATTCTAAATACTTATTAGTACGGGTTGTAATAATATTTTAGTTTTTGGTACCAATGAAAAAGTGAACCAAAACAATTCTAAATACTATTATAATTTAAAATAATCACAAATTTTTCCCTCAATCCTACCATGTTTCAAACCAACCAACAATTTTCCAAAGATCGACTCATCAATTTTTCCGGTGACTTACTGATCAATTTTTCTAGTGACTTACAGATCAATTTTTCCAATCTACAGGTCATTGTCCAACAGTGAGTTTCAAAAAAAAGCATGTAAAGTGATGAATTTTCTCATTAGTTCTTTCATTTTATTGTGTATACATGTGAAGAAACGATGAGTTTTTCTATTTAACCCCATCACCTATCTAAGTTCACTCCAATTTCTATCTACTCTATTTTGCCTTAATCATTAACTTAAAATCTAATTATGCTTGTTTTAATTTGATTCAACACTGCAAGCAAACATTTCAATATTTACCATGTCGATCACCTAATTTTGTTTTGGGTCTGTAAATTTTGATTCGTGCTCATAATGTCACATTTGGTATCCTGTCCTGAATTTAGTGTCTTTATCGTGTTGATGGGCTAATCAGCTATGGCAATTGTGCAAACTGCTGTTGATGGCTACATGCTCACACTCGATATTTAACCACTGACGATAAAAGAAAAGGTCCTGGAATGCACAAAACTTGGGCCATTTAGTTCTATTATGTCTCTCTCAAGTTTATTTCCTCATTTGGGAGTAGTGGCGGATCCAGGAATCTTACCACAAGGGGTCTTAGTGTAAAAGTCCAAATAAAAATTTAGGATGGAAAAACATATTGAAAATGAAATCATAATATTTTCATTCATAATTCATAACAGAAACAATATTACAAGCTATAATTGTCCACGACGAGGTTTCATATTTTGAAAACGAAGCAATAAGACTAGAAAAGAATCATATTATCATGAATAAACAACAAATGGCCTACTGCACCTGTAGGCATTATTGCAATAAATATATGGGAAAACAGATCAAGGAAATAGAGAATTCACTTTTGCATAGAAAGATGACGCTCTAAGATAATCCTTGGCAGCAAATGCAGCTTCAGCCTGCAAATCAAATTACTTCGTTACTGACTACCCCGGTAAATACAAGATTGAGAAGACAAATACACAGCACAGCAACACAATAATCTTCACAAATTTTTTAATTAAGTGCCATAGTGAGAATAAATTACAATAAGTGACAATGAGTAT
This sequence comes from Malus sylvestris, assembly GCF_916048215.2. Taxonomy (NCBI): domain Eukaryota; kingdom Viridiplantae; phylum Streptophyta; class Magnoliopsida; order Rosales; family Rosaceae; genus Malus; species Malus sylvestris. The sequence goes on from NC_062261.1 coordinate 26,437,087, forward strand.
AACCATCACTTAGATACGACCTGCACCAAATATACTTGGTCCCTCTGAAGTGGGTCGCGGCAATTTGCCAAAGTAGCAGCATACTCCTTCATGTCCAGGTAAACTTTCCACATGTCTCGGCCTTCATCATTAACAGACACCTACATTATGTTCTCAAATTCAGCAGTATGGAAAACATTATTGTCTGATGCAAACTGAACTAAATTCAAAAAATATTTAGGCAATCGAAGACACAAACATGAAATACAGAGTTTTGATCATATGCATAGAACAACCCAGCAGTGGCATCACTACACAATCCAGTGACACCCCTTGAAACTGCTTCAGGTGTTTGCTCAAACTGAAGTTCCTCAATAGTTTGCTCACTTATTCTATTTACAACCTACAAAACAATTACTCATAATGGAAGCTAAAAAGGGGGTTGGTGGAGTATTCAGCAGTATTCTGTGAATAATAAAAGAATCACATATCTAATGCATTTAACCTAATGCTTAGCACCAACAGCAGTTCATAACATGATACTCAACAGCCTGGGATGGAGTTGAGGGTTTGGGGGGGATTGAGTTTGGAACTTAGAGTTTGGAACAAAGGCAGCCTCATTCTTCTTCAACCTGCAAGCGAACTCCTTCTTCTTCTTTCAGACATTTCGTCGACCACATGGTGTGCAGCTCCAAGAGGTCGCACCAGCAGCTCCAAGGTTATTTCCATGGCTTCCAAGAGGTCGTGCGACCCCATTGACCCCACTGTGGATCCGCCTCTGTTTAGGAGGAACAACATAATCACAAGATGCATAAAGCATCATAAGATTAGTCTTTTTTTTGTTGGAGAACAATATGAACAATTAGGGTTTGTGGTCTACAGATAGAAATATAAATCTTAAATTTAAGTAACTTAATACGTTTTGTTCAAAAAAAAAAAAATTAAGTAATATGTCTTAT